>NW_018744633.1:3205091-3805091 GCF_001683475.1 Chenopodium quinoa | reverse complement strand
ATGTGCACAATATGATTATATAATATCAAAATGACAAAATCCCATAATTTCTCAACCTCAAAATGACAAAATCCCATAATTTCTCAACCTATATAGGGAGTAATATTTAGCCTTGACAGAATTTTATCCAACCCAACACTCAATAATTATGGTTGTTATCCTATCCAATTCACCAAACACAAAATAAAATCTTTTTACTAGCTGTATTTTTTTCCAAATTAATCCCCTAAAAAAACCTTCCTTAAGCAGATAAAATTGCCTTTATATTCACTCTCAAACCCTTTAGAAGGGGAAAAAAAAAAAGAAAAAAAAAAGCTTTGTATAAATTTGTTGACTAGGTAAAACAACCCAAAAATATGTTGAAAACTGAAAAAAGAAAAAAAAAATAAAAAGGAAATTACTTATATTTATATTTACAGTAATTTAATTTGTGTATAAGTGTTGGTATTTTAGTAAGCGTCTCCCTCACAAGAATCCCAACGGGCAACAACTTTCTCTCTCTAGAATCCTACTTTCATCCAACTTTCTCTCTCTTCTCCTTCTTCATCCCCAATTCGTATTATTTTTTGGGTTTTTCTTATATAATTTTTTCAGATATTCCCCTCGTTTATAAATAATGTGGGAATTAATTTTCGAGAACAATTCGATTATTTTTCTGGGTTGTTCTTGTAGTTGCTGCTCTTGATGATTTCCCCTTTTCTTTTTTTTCTTCTGCAAATTCTTTCTGGGTGATTTTCTAATCAATAGAATTTAATAATTAAATAAATTTCTTGAAGAATGAGCGTAATATTGTGGGAAAAGCAGCAGAAAAAGGAGAAGAAAAAGAAGGTTGAAGATGGCGGCAAAAATGGAGGAGAGATAATAGAAGATGATGATGTTCTAATTCCTCCTGCCAATTTTTCAATGGTGGAAGATGGGCTTTACAGATCTGGGTTTCCAGAACCTTCAAATTTCGGCTTCCTCGAAACCCTAAGTCTCAAGTCTATCATGTAAGTTTTTTGATTTTTTTGGTGATTAATTATTGTAATTTGGGGTTAATTAGTGTGTTATAATTAATGGGATTTTATTTGATTTTGTTATAATTATTTATTTGATTTAAATTTCAATGTTACAGATATTTGTGTACCGAGCCATACCCAGAAGAGCATTTGAAGTTTCTTGAATCACATAATATTCGATTGTATCAATTTGGAATTGAGGGAACTAAGGTATAATTTTTCTGTGTTTAATTTTATTGAATTTATATTTTCCGTATGATATTTATTTTTTTCTGAATTTTTTTGGGTGTTGATTGGAAATCTTTATTCCTTTTGGTTGTTTTAATGCTTATTAGTTGGTTTTTGTGAAGAATAATTATACAATTAACAATGCTTTAATTCTTGAGAGATAAAAATTTCCCCTTTTATTAGGGTTTGATAGAAATTGTTTATTGAATTGCTGAATTTAATTATACGTCTTTCTTGGATTATTTGGATAGAAAACAGAATTTGGCAAGTTAACCAGAGGTTTGTTACAAGTAACATTAGAACTTTGTTTATGATAATGATGTTTAGAGACGTGGAGTGCTAGGATTTCGATTTAGTTTGTGTTTATGCCCTGTAGACTTCAAAGATTCGTGCAATTTAGGTTTTGATTGACATTTTGGGAACCATTGATTGATATGTTAAAGAATGGTGATGGAGGGAGCTTGTTAATTCTATAAATCGCTATCAATTTAGATGGATGGTTTTTAACTAAAGGGGATGTGATTATCTAGCTATAAAGTGTGTCAATCTTCGTTGTCGTACTTCGTCTTTTCTCCTTCCTGGGAGAAAAGCAGCTTGTCCTAGTTATCTTTTACGTGTTTATTCGGTTTTACAATAAATTCCGTCCTCCTTACCTTTCTTCCTAGCACAAAGTCCATGGAGGGAAAAATTTGAAAGTTACATATGGAAAGTGGATATGTTTGAGGCTTAATTGTTGATAGGTATGGGATCCTTTATACGGTGAAGACTTTTGTACCGTGAAATCGAGCTTTTCACATGTGGTGGGAATTAAGCGATTGGCTTTTTTATTTTATTTTTTTCTTTTGGAGGATCACATGAGTGGGCTTAAAAGTTGCTTTATCTCTTGCTCAACATGACTAGGCTTGAGTCATTTGTGCATTGACGAATCTAATGGACCCAATAAAATATATATGGATTGAGTTGGAAAGGCAAGAGTGTGAATTAATGTTTGCTAAGCTCTCTGTGATAATATTGTTACACTAAATTGGGGAAAATCTAAATATTCATTGTTCATAACCTGTGAATTGATTTTTGCTAAGCTCTGTGATAAGATTGTTACAATTGGAATAGTTTATATCAGAATGTTCCATGCATACTGGTTGGCAGTATCCTTTGATAATGGATGAATTTGATGTTAACAACGTGAAACAATTAGCACCCATGTTATAGATCTCTCAGACTTTGTTTCTTATGTATTAGCTATGTTAATGGGCTAGCGTGGAAAGTAAGTTTATTGTTTTGTTATCTTATGCTGTTGCTGTGGCTTCTGGCAGGAGACTATCCCTGAGGATGTCATCTATGAGGCTCTTAGGATTTTGATAGGTAGTTCTACGTGAACTATCACAAAGCGTTAAATAATTTCTAGTTCACTTTGTGACTTCTAAATTCATAATTCATCTAATTTTGAGTTTCTTTTTGCCTGCAGATGTAAGAAATTATCCAATTCTGATTCATTGCAAACGTGGAAAGGTAATAGCTTAACTTCAAGAATATTTCATTGAGCTCCAAAGTTCTAGTTCTTGTATTCTTGATTTTTCAACATGTCAACTTTATCAACTGTGTTGCTCATGATTTTTTGCCTTGGTATTTACAGCATCGCACTGGTTGCCTCGTTGGCTGTCTTAGGAAATTGCAGAACTGGTGTTTGTCCTCAGTGTTTGAGGAATACCAACGCTTTGCAGGTGCCAAAGCCAGGACAAATGACATGAGGTTTATGGAGAAATATGATGTTTTGCGCATTAGACAGTCCCTTTACAGCCTCATCTACCAATATCATGGCTATGGCTCTAATAAAAGGCGTTTGCTGGACCGAGAAGACAACATGCCGACAGCCCGGATCAACGTTAGCTAAGCCAGAGTGCAGGTTTCTGGCAAAACTTTTGCTTGCCAAAACTTTCAGCTTGCTGCCTTTTTTCTCTTATTCTTTTATACTCTAAATGGGAAAGTTTTGTTTTAGTCATCCTTTGGCCTACATTGTTCTTTAGTTACTTTGGAACAAGCGTGGAAATATTAATTTTTTTTTTTTTCATCTTTTCCGTTAATTATTTTGGAACCAATCCTCATACGAATCTAGGGAAAGAGAGAAAGAATGTCATTTTACATTTTTAAAAAGAAATTTGATGTATATCGATTTATCAAGGAAAGAAAAGAAAATTTTCCCATCTATTGTCTTCTATTGTCTATTCTCTTAGTTTCATGTGTACTTTCATTGTTCCACCGATGCAAATTACTTCTGTTTTATAATTTTGATTATATTGCACAAATATGATGTAATGTGTATAAAATTGTAGATCGTCGTACAAGGTTAGCTCGTTGTTAGTTGCCCTACGGTGCAAGATGTTTCTATCTACTGGATTAAGTTGGCTCGGCCTAGGCCTAAGCCTAACAATTTACCGCGCCTTTACAATTGATTTGAGGAACTGGGTCATTAAGTATCACCTTTCATAATCAAAGTTTTCCATGACTAATAATGCCTACTCAGTAAAATCAGAATTTAATCTGGAGAATTTCTTGTCAGTAGACTATTTTACTCTGGTGTTATGCTGATCCATGGATTTTATGTTGTCATTTTTGGGATAGAATATCAGTATTTGTTCTTTGTTTGACTTGACTACTTTAGGAACAAGAACAACTTTTGCTTTTGGAATCAAGTGTCCTTTCCTCCAAAGGAGAGATGCACCCAAAACTTTAAAGGATCATATCTGTATTCCTGTAGGTGCTGATTTCTTCCAAATTCCTTCGCTAGAGGGAAGTGTTATTGTAAATAAGGCATATAATTTGAGCGGGAGTATTTAGTGTTATTATGTAATTATTCGGTATAGATCAACATTATTATTTTTAGGCCGTTTGGTTTTGGATAAAAGGATTTTAACATTCAATTTTACAAAATTGCGCTTTTAAACTTTTTAATCTGTAAGAAAATCTAAGTTTTTTTATTGAATGATGCATGGTTTATTGTGGATACAAAGTAGAAAATGTGAGTATTTCTTGACTCTTTGTATTTTTCAAGAGACAAATATATAAATGTTGGCTTATTCATTTGCCCTTCAATTTCTGTATACATGTATAAATAGTTTTCCTTTGTTATCTATTGGCTAAAATACTTAAGTATTCAACAAAACAGGAAATGGTGACTATTTTGACGAATTATATACAGTACTTCAACTCAGCTTTCATATAAGTAATAAAAGTTTTACATACTCTGTACTCTGTAGCATAATAGGAGTACAAACTAGAAATACATACTAGTAGTAAAAAGGTTAATTGTCACCCCCAAAATAATGAAAGTCACCCTTTTGCGCAAGGATAACCAACGACAGAATTCATTGGAAAGGCCATGAGCTGGGCCCCTTGTAAGCTGGGCTTGAATGGGTGTGTATGAATGGACCATTTATAGTATAGAAGACAGATTGTGTCCAGGACACAGGCCTACAAATGACTAAACATATTCATTCCATGCTTGATTGCCTTGTATTTTTGTAGACCTTTTTTTTAAAAAAAATAATCCCCAGTTAAAGTCTGGATGGTTAGAGTAGTTGGTTAGTTCTTCGATTTTCAGGTGCGAGGCAAGGATTGAATCTCAACAAATATATTTTAGAAGAGATTTCCCTTACCCCCCCTTTTAGGATAGGCCTTCTCCTTACCATAAAAAGGGGCGGGGGGGGGGGGGGGGTTAAAGTCTTGGCAACGATACACTAGTACATACTCCCTTCGTTTTAGTATATTTTTAATTTGTTGGGATGGGAAAATCTATTATAGGCCATGTTTGGTAATTGACTTTTTAATGGCTTTTTTAGGTGGTCAAACAGCCAAAAAATGTATTTGGTAATTGGCTTTTTAGTCAGCGAAAAAGCTGGCTTTTAAACCAAAATGAAAAAGCTGCTTTGAGTAGCTTTTTTTGTTGGCTTTTGGCTTGTTGGCCCACAAATTATCTAATAAACAGCCAACAATCAACAATTAATTTACCAAACACTTTTATAAACAACCAATTTCAAAAGTCATTATAAACAGCCAAACATTCCAGCTGGTCAAACAAGCCAAGTGAACCAGCCAACAGCCATTTGCCAAACAAGGCCTATAATATTGAAAATGGGGATGAATAGGGAAATTTAATATTTTTAGCATTCTTTATGGTAAAAAGTTCTTTTTTTCACCTAAATGTATCTAAATCAAATTTATTGGCTCGATTACGGGCCTGTTCTCTTCCGTTGAAATTCAGTTCAATTCAGTTCAGCTCTTAATTTACGTCTAATGATATTGCTAATGATATAAAGCCAAATTTCATTCTTTTAAGCTCTTATTACAACAACAACAACAATAACAACAACAATAATAATAATAATATTAACAATAATAATAATAATAATAATAATAATAATAATGATAATAACAATAATAATAATAATAATAATAATAATAATCAATAAGTAATAAGTAATAATAAAAATAATCATCAATAAATAATAATAATAATAATAACAATAATAATTGAAATAATAATACTAATAATAATAATCAATAAATAATAATAATAATCATCAATAAATAATAATAATAATAATAATAATAACAATAATAATTGAAATAATAATACTAATAATAATAATCAATAAATAATAATAATAATCATCAATAAATAATAATAATAACAATAATAATAATAATAATAATAATAATAATAATAATAATAACAATAACAATAATAATAATAATAATCAATAAATAATAATAATAATAATCAATAATTAATAATAATAATATTATTATTAATAATAATAATATGTACATTTGTATATACACATATGTATAGTAATAAATAATCAAAGATCACTAATCCGTAGTTAAAAATCACTAATTAATAAATTCAGTTCAGTTCAGTTCAGCTGAGTTCAGTCAATCGTAACATGCCCTACACTTGATCAACCCTAATCTCACCTTATATTACACATTACACTTAATTAGGTATAAGATCTAATCACCTTGAAATCATAATTTTATGATATATAATCACGGGTCAAGTCCTGGGGGAAAGAAAAAAAAAAGTTGGCTCGTTTTGATCCAAAGCTTTAGGCTGGACCCAAGTTCACATTTGTGTCCAAACCCGTAATAGCGGACTTCAGGCCGAGTCAAAATTAATACGGAGTAATTTGAATATAAATTTTATACTGTCCAAAACCCAAAGTTCTAAAAATGGTGTCTAGCCACTCGAATCGAAAATTTATTTGGACCCAAAGTGCTAAAAACACAAGCTGAACCTGAACCGATCCCAAAATTTGTTTGGACCCAAAACCAAAGATTGATGGATTCGATCATAGAGATTCTTATGGAAGAACACCAAAGAGATAACATTGAAAAAATTCCCAAAATACCCCTATCCTATTCCTACCCCAAGTTGCAATTCTCAAATAATAAACCCCCAAATTGTGAATCAATCTCCCTTTCCCCCACTTTATAAATTAGGGTTTTCTCCCACCTCCCGCAATTCCCATCCATCAAACCCCACAAACCCTAGGAGAGAGAAAATCAATTTCCATCACCATGACAGGGAAAGCCAAGCCAAGGAAGCACACCGCCAAAGAACTCGCGGCCAAACTCGACGCTGCAACCACCAATCGCGGCGGCGGTAAAGCCGGCGTCGCCGATCGTACCGGCGCCGTTAAAGGTGGTCATGCTAAAATGGAATGCCCTCTTTGCAAAGTGACCGCCCCAGATGTCAAATCGATGCAAATTCATCATGATGCTAAACACCCTAAAATCCCTTTTGATGAGAATAAGATTAACAATCTTCATGCTTCGACTTCATCAACCGGTCCACCTCCTGGGATTCGTGGGAGTTTGAAGAAGTAGTAATTTTTAATTTTGATCTTTATTTTTAGGGTTGAAGAAAAGAAGAATCTGGTATTTTTCTGGGTTTGAGATCTGGGATTTTATGATGTTTTCTTTGTTTTTTTCGATCGATTTGTGTTTGTTGTTGATGTTTTGGGATGTGGGGTTCTGTGAGATATATATGTTGGGAATGGTGGGTGGAGTCTTGAAGAAGAGGATTATGATGAATTAATGTTTGATTATTAAAAAAATCGATCTTTTTTCTGTTTTAATCCTGCTTTTTTTTATGGTATTTGGAATTGTTAAGTTTCTTATGCTTGGAAAAATTGTTCATATTTACTCAAAGTTTTGATTAAGTTCAATTATACTTGGATTTTTGCTATGATTAATTGGAAAGGAAGTATAGTTTGATGATTTTTTTTTGTAAATAAGCATATAATCATAGCAATTACTGGTAGTTTAATTGATCATACATGATAATATGATGATGATAAACTATGTACTTCGTAATGTAGTGTAATTAGTCAATTATGATAATATATGGAACACTGTAATACAATCTACAAGTGTCATCATGGATGTGGAGTGGAGATTGAAAGAGGAGAATATTAACTTTTGCTTTCAACTTATCTTTTGAGTTATTGGGGAATTTTAATGACAAGCATTTGCTGAAATTGTTTTTGTTGAGAATAACCTTGTTTTAATTATTATTATTATTATTATTATTATTATTATTAAAAAAACCTACAAATTCAATCAATCAAATTATTATTATTATTACTTATTATTATTATTATTATTATTATTATTATTATTATTACTTATTATTATTATTATTATTATTATTATTATTATTATTATTATTATTATTATTATTTCGACTATTGCTTGATTGATAAGCATCTTGATTCTGGAAAGTGGCAAAACATACTCTTACGGATTTAGGGGTGTTAGACTCGACTTAAAAGCTTTATACTTGTGCTCAACTCGTGCTCGTTAACATTTTCGGCCAATGAAACCTATTCGACTTGTGCTCGTAAAAGGTTTGAGTCGAGTATCTCACAATCTACTTGTTATAGTTTTGGCCCTTCTAAACGTGCTTGTTAACATCTCGAGTCAAAGTTGAATTCGAGTTGAGCCAACTCTACCCCTACATACGTTAATTTCTTTGTCATAAGTAAGCTGAAAAACATTTGGCATAAAGAAGAGCTTTAAAATGAAAAATACTGCATTGTTGATCTTAACATTGCTTCACCATTAATCAAGCTGTAAAAAACTAAAAAGGCATATTAAAAAAGGTCTATTCAGATTATTTTAATACAAAACAAAGATTAGCAGATGTCGAAGAGGATGCAAAAACAGCAAGCTTCATCCAAAAACTAAATTAAAGCCCCACCAATCCACCATTGAAACAGAGGATTGACCTTCATATTTTGGTAATTTTAATTGAATAATACGGATTACAACTGTACAAGTTTACAACAATTAGTTGTTGCTTCAGGGCTCTGATCGCCACTTTGGTTAATTCAGGTTGAACCATTCCAAGTGTGGTACGAGTTTATGTATGACTTATGGTATATAATTTTAACGGCTAATATATAGTTATATCGATAGCAAAAATTAAGAATTGGTATAGTGGTCAGAGGCCCTTCTTGCAATTTGAATCTTTTACCTCTCGTTTAAAACTAATCACTATATACTAATATTAAGAAAGCGCATACTATAAGGTTGACACATTTGACTTGATAATGTAGTTGAAGACTACGAAAAGTATTATTTTGACAATTCCTCAAAGCGCATAGTGTATAAGGTTGACATATTGACTCAATACTACCAAAAATACAAGTATAATTTTGACAATCCTGTGGAGGCGCCTAGTCCACATACTGAGTTGCTCCCTTGCTATATAAATCCGCTCAAAATACACCAACACCAATTACACCATGATTGAAAAACCCAAGCCAGAGAAGATTGTCACTAAAGAAATCGACGCCACAACCGTCAACAGCAGTGATGAAAAAGCCAGCACCATTGATCATACTGGTGTTGAAAAAGGCTCTCATACAAAGATGGAATGCCCTCTGAGTAATGTCAAAGCCCCAGATATGAAATCGATGCGAATTCATCATGATGATACACACCCAAAAACCCCTTTTGATGAAACTAAAACCAAGAATCATCATGTTTCAACTTCATCATCGGATTGTTTGCTTTTGCTTGTAACATGTATTTGTGAGCTACTTGGAGCATGTTGCCTATGTGGGGAATGTTGTTGACAAGCATTTGTTCAAATTTACATTATGTATTTGCTCGCTGTTTTGCTTGTAACATGTATTTGTGAGCTTTTGTGAGCTGTTTTGAATCTCACTTCGACATTATGTTTTAGTCGAGTCAGCTTTGTCAGGTCTACAAAGAGTATGTTGAGGAAAAGATGGCAGAGGAAGAAGCTTAAAAATAAAACGTATTGTTTGATCTTACATAGTGTCACCACCTTTACCTGTTAATTCCCAATTGTATAAAAGACTTATTTACAAGACTTAACTGGAGAAGAAGCAATACTCAATCCCAATTCATAGTTCTTACATAACAAGGATTTGCAATATCGATGTAGTTTTTTTTTTTTTTTTTTTTTTTTTGGAAGATATCGCTGTAGTATCTAACAATATAGTAGATACTACTCCATAGATCACATTATATGGCTTCTTAATGACAGGGATCGAGCCATCGGGCCTTAACCAAGCTTCGACTAACAACTAAATAGAAGCCCCACATGTATGGTTGACTGATGCACCCGTTTCAGGGCTCTGGTATTATCTCTGAAGAGTGTTCTGTTGCTTGGTAACTATAGATGGAAAGGAAACATAGAAAGGCAACAAGAAGGTGAGAATAGAATGTCTTTTTTTAAAAATAAAAAAAAAAAAAAAAAAAGCTTCAAATGCAGTGGGAGATAGGATGTAGGAATCACATTTATATGTCTCAATCAAAATTGAACGTGAAGACTGTTGCTTTATCAGCTCCTTCATTCCAAAATACGTCTTCATTTTAAGATGGCAGCTCCAAAATTTTCCAATTGAGTTATCTAATACTGAAGGCGGTCTTCCCATCAAGATGACAACTCCGAAAATTTTCAATCTAAAACTGAAGGCGGGAAATAGGGATGTTCAGCTCCAAAATCCGTTTTCCCATCAAGATGGCAGCTCCGAAAATATCTCAATTTAGTATCTTGAAGGCAGGATATATGAATATTGAGCTCCAAAATCCGTTTTCCATCGAGATGGCAGCTCTGGAAATTTTCCAATTGAGTAACTAAACTTGAAGGCAGGAAATAGGAATATTTAGTTTCAAAATCCGTTTTCCCATTAAGATGACAGCTCTGAAAATTTTCTAATTGAGTATCTAAAACTGAAGGCGGGAAATAGGAATATTCAGCTCCAAAATCCGTTTTCCCATCAAAATGGCAGCTCTGGAAATTTTCCAATTGAGTATCTAAAACAAAAGGCGGAAAATAGGAATGTTCAGCCATCCATACAGATGAGAAGAAAATGATCAATCCAGCATCTTTACTCCTGCGAATAAAAGTGAAAATGGGTGAGACAAGAACTTAGAACACATCAAATAACAAAAAAAAAAGGGAATACTTAAAGCCATAAAAAAAAAATGACAGACCTTATTTGCTGACCAAAATGCAGAAGCCTAGAAAAATAGTCAAGACCCGAAATTTCCCAAGACATGGTTGTATGTCGAAGATGAAGCATTTGTATGGTCAAAGCTATTCATGTCTGTATCGAATGAGTCATCCTTCTGTTCCTGCTTAGGCCTTAAGAATTTGACATCACTCTCATCAAGTTTATGTCCTGCATATAAAGATGGAACTGTTGGATGGGATCTATCAGGATTGCAACAGCTGGTAATCGAGCAGGGAAACCCTAATGGAGGTGGGAAGGAAAGTTCAGGGATGGCAGGTACCATGTTATTGGCATAAGCTGGATGGTTTGTACTCAAACCAAAAGGACCATATGGAGTGGTCTTTGGCAAGCCAGGGAATTTGATCGGGTAATATGCAGGGGAAGATCTGAAGATGTCATTATTGCAACCAATATTCGTATCAAAATGAAGGGGAAGATCTGGGGTGTGAGGTTCAGGCTTAGGGAGATGAGAACTTCTTGGTAATGCTAGGGATGGCTGGGTACTAGTTGCAGCTGCAGTCAAACTTCCACTGCCTGAATTTGCATGAGCACTGTTTCTAGCAGCTGGCACCTCATGGTTGTGCTTACCTTCGTACGTCACTAGGATAAACCTCAGACTCTGAGAGGACCTCTCCACATGTTTCCTGACAGTGCATCCAGGAGTTGTACATTTGTAGTAGCTCCTACTCACCAACACAATATTTTCAGTGCATAACATATTCAGTTCTAGGTACATTGCATGTATTCGCCTCAACAAACTCCATAGAAAAAATCGGTGGCAGCAGGAGATGAGAGCAGAGAGAGGGAGGGAAAAAGGATCTAGAGGTACCTTGGGTTTGGATTTCCCTTGACAACCTTTTGCCCATACTTGCGCCAGCGATAACCATCTTCAAGTATATCTACATCAGTCTCTATCTCGAAAACAACTCTTGGTTCACGGACAGCTCTAGAACCTAAAGTTGTCTCGGCAAAATAGCCATCTTTCTTCCTGACAGTATACAAAGCAAAATTTACAAGAGTATGTGATATTATATGGAGTTAAGAGAGAAAGCCAAAATGATCAATATTGTACCTTCTTTTCAAGTCAGATCCATTTTCACCTTCGTGCTCATTCAAAAAGCACCCTTGTGCAGTAGCATCTTCTTCATCATCCTCATGACTAACAAGCGTTGATGAAAATTCTGGTGTTCCTGCTGATCCCGGCACACCCATTTGTTTCCCTTGAGTGGTTAAAAGTGGATCAGAAACTTCAGTCAAAGCAGATGTCGGTGATGTCTCCAAGCCATCAATCCTCCAATCTGACCCGGTAACATCTTTACATCCAGATTGTATACTTCTCCAGACTGGGCCATTGTTAACTTTCATACACAAACCACTGCCATCACCTACATCTGATGTCTCATTGAATGGTAATGCGCCTGATGTTGACTTCCGAGAAGGTTGAGGTTTTGGATGGTTATGTGCATTCTTATAAATGATCTCTGTAATCTGGCCATCATGAGAGCGTTCAACCTTCTTTTTCACTAGACAATTTGGATAGGTACACTTATAGTAGCTCCTAGGATATTCACTCCCCTTGACCTGTTTCTGTCCATATTTTCTCCAATTGTAACCATCTTCTGCTGTTCTTGCAATTCCAGTGTGAGAATATATTCCATTTTGGTTCCCATCCAAAGCAGAATCATCTCCCATGGAAGACCCATTTTCTTGCAGCATCTGAAAGCAGGATACAATGTTTGAGTCACATGACTGAAAATAGACAAGATTTAAGGTCATTAAAAAAAAAAACATTTCAGGCCAGGGGTGAGCCAGCAGGCACAGCATCATGAATACATGATTGATTTTTCCAACTTTTTTACACAATCGCTCAGAAAATGGAAAGTCCAGTGAGGATTGTTTAGAATTTAGAGATTGACAGCTACCAAATCTTGAGTCAAGCAGGTGAAACAGGTGTAGCATTAAGGAACAAATCAGTCAAGTTTGTAACTCTCGATAAACATAAAGTTACCAACTTACCACTAGTACCAAAAGATCAAACTAGTATCATTTGCCATTACATATAAAGAAGCTCCTCCCAGTGGTAGGGCGATGGGAGCAGATCTAAGCAGCTTTACCTCTCCGATAAAGGAGAAAAAAATATCCAATTTGATCCTTACTAAGGTACAAAAGGCCGCACTATTATGAATTAATGTAACATATCCCAGTATAATTACATAAATCAATAGAAGAACAATGCTCCATAAGAAAGTAAAATATTATTACCAATCAAGTATAATTCAGTCAGGTTTCTATAAAACCCTTCAAGAAAGCATTTTGGTGAATATACACTGAGAATCACATAATCATACAAAATGTGATGTTTCATAGAATATTTGCATTTGAAATCATGTTTAGCTAGCACCTAACGCTATATTTCCATACTATTACTGCAGCGTAGTGATGAATGAATTAACATTCAGATGTTTCTACTCTGCCACCCTGTACCCCTCGGCCCCTCTCTATCCCTCTCTCGAGATAAAAGAAAGAAGATCAGTGGAAGTAGACAAATGTTTAGCTGATTAGGGAGCTCATACGACAGAGTAACATTAAGAAATCCACTAGTTAGACATAGCAAAAGAAAGACTAGAAACTATGGTGCTGATTGAGCCCAATAAACATTGCAAGAATACCTGATTATTAACATCATGAAAATCTGACAAAGAAGTAGTTTCAGTATGAGGCTTAAACAAGGCAGAAGAGCTACCATCACTACCCTTGTCTGCATCCGCAGATGATGCTGAAATCAACATTTGACTATCTCCATCAAGAGGGCGTGAAGCTAAACTTCCTGTTGTTGGTGATAACTACAGGATCAAAGAGATAGGAACTGGCGTCATTACTTGAGCATATTAATATTGTTGATTATATACGTAAAACAAAAAAGCGTAAAGTCATAATAAATCTCACTCTTTTCTTTTCTTTTTTCTCATTAAGAATTGCTTTTAGCAGTTGTTACTTCTATGCACATCAAGTTCTAATATTGTACACCCTTTGCAATTCTGTCAAACAAATAATTTGCTATCTTAAATTATACCTCTTACATTTTCATCACTTGGTTTTAAGCCACCTCAAAGTACTTAATCAGCATCACATCGAATGATATGGTCAAAACTTACAAGTAACACTTCCCCTATATCTTTCCCTGGCATCAGACAATGTAGTTCTGTCTCATCAATATGCAAGAATATTAAAACTATATGCCAGTAGTATATATCAGACAATGTAGTTCTGTCACACCAGTATATCTCAGCACTTCCATATATGCAAGCACATAATCCTTCTGAATAGAAGTCTTCCTCACTCTACGAACCAAATGTTAACAAACATCACATTCAACATGCTGTTCTGTCGTGCCATTTTATCTAAGCACTTCCATATATGCAAGTACATGAATCATTCTGAATAAAAGTCTTCCTCACACAACAAACCAAATCTTAACAAACATAACATTCAACATTATGTTCTGTCGCACCATTATATCTAAGCACTTCCATATATGCAAGTACATGAATCATTCTCTAACTACAAACCAAATCTTAACAAACATCACATTCAACATGCAGTTCTTTCGCGCCATTATATCTAAGCACTTCCATATATGCAAGTACATGAATCATTCTGAATAATAGTCTTCCGCACACTACAAACCAATTCTTAACAAACATCACATTCAATCAATCAACCAACAGTACAGCAACGACAACATCATCCATATACTTGAAGGTAAATAGCCAAGAGAAAACACCTGTGAATTTGGCAGCAACATTGGAGACTCAAGCAATGTCCTCGGACTAATATTGGTTGACACTGTAACATAAGGCGAGCAAGATTCACTCGAATGAGGCAACAAGCTAATAGTCCTAACCTGAGGGGAACAAAGCTTGGAAGCATTAAAACCACGCTTATTCGCCCTCCTCTCAGCTATGCTCACACCAGTCTTAATCACACTAGAATTATCATCAACCCCCATCAAGGAATTCGATCCATTGTCGAATCTCAACGAGTTTTCGACTGATGTCTCAGCACCATCATCACACCCAAAACTACCCTCCCCACTATTAAAAAACTCATCAATTGATTTGCATCCACATTTCTCAGGTCCAAAACCCGAGAATATACCCTTAGAACTCATCATTATATCCCTCCATTCCTCTAATTCTTCTTCACTATTTTCCATTAATAACATATTAAGTTTCCAGTATCAATAAGTTCAAATTTCCTGCTCCCAAACCAATCCATTTCAACTCCCTTGCTCAAAGATTGTCATTTCCTGTTCCCAGATTACCAACAAAAAATTTTAAAAAATAATTAATAAATTAATTATGCTTATTATAGATTTACAGTCAATTAATTACTTTTTGGAGATGAATAATCAGAAAATTGCAGCCATTTTCCTTCAATATTATTCTCCAGAACCCTGAATTTCATTCGTACTTCGAATTACAAAATATAAACTGAAATTATTCGAAAAACCCTATAAATCTTACTGAATTATACCTCACTGAAGCTCGAAATCTGCAATTTTCCACCAAAATTCTTCCTCGAATTTCGTGAAAGATTGGAGATTTGAGTTCATCAACAGTGATTTCAAAAATTAAAACTTTCATCCAACAATTACAGAAAATATATCACCAGTAATTTTTTTTTTTTTGGTACTCTAATTTTTGAAAATGAAGACAATTAAACGAAGTAATTGACCAATTAATCAAGTTTTTCGCGTATCGAAATTGATTTTCCGAGTTTCATAGACCATATATATATAAGGAAATTTTGAGGGTTTTAGATTTTTGTTTTTTTTTTAAAAAAAAAATTCAGTTTAATTTAATCGGAAATTATGCTAAAAAGCTTTTTAATTTTTATTTTTAAAAATTTGATGGCGGATTTTTATCGGAAAATTTGTCACGATTTATCATCATCTGTGTGAAGCTATGCTAATCAGTAATCACACGTGCAAATGTGCAATATCCTACTTTTTTTTTTTAAAGTAAAACGTGCAATATTCTACTGATATGTTGTAATTTTATTTCCTCAAATTAATAACGGTTGTTAAAATATTAATTTGTTAAATTAAATAAATATAGTACTGTATATTATTTTCACCAAAAAAATAGTTGTATTTAAATCTAAGATAAAAAGATTACCTTACATTGTAGATATTAGTTTCTAATTTTAGCATTAATCATGATATGAGTTGTTACAAATGTTTATCACAAGCTCTAATTTTTAGCGAATAAGATAACGGCTTCGATTATTATCAATAATTAGTTAATTATACATCATGCTTACCGTGTTTTATAATCACTTTTATTTTAGTTGATTATGAAGTACAAGAACATAATTTGTTTTAAAAAAAAAATACAATTACGTAATAATCATAATAAAATTTGAGAGTTAAGGTGGTGGTTTACCATATTAGCGTTGCTTGTATAATCGTTAATTACTATGATTAAGAAAAACATTTATATGAATTATGATGTATGTCTAAGCTACCAAAATATATACTCCGCTGTTTCAGAACAATTTAGTTATGTTTGTAGAGTCGTTAATTACAATAATCAAGATAAATTTTTATTTGAATTATGACGTATGTATGACTCATCAAAGATACTTCCAAAACATTTTAGCTATACGGCTATACCTGTAGAGTCGATAATTACTATAAATAAATAATCAAGGTGAAATTTAATATGAATTATAATTTTTGTCCAACTTGCCAAACGATACTTCCAAAACATTTGGCAATTGCATTTAAAGGACAAATTTTACAAAAAAAGGTGTAGATTCCCCTTAGCATCGGATAAGCAAATTTGTTACCTTTGGTCCGTTGATTACTAACTAACTCTGTACTCTTGTTGTACGCCTTGTACCCTCCTTTTTATTAGGTTGCCTAATGTCTTGTGTTCTAGCCTTCTAGGTACCAACTAATCACAACTACATATTTGTCGAATATAATCATTACTATCCACAAAAAAAAAAAAAAAAAAAAAAAAAAAAAAAAAAAAAAAAAAATCTTTCATAGAAACATAATAGCATTACTCATGAGGTAGGTTAATGATCATTGATAGTTTTGACCCGACCTGTCTAAAAAAAGTTCGGAACTAAATATGTTTGGACAGCTCAGTAAACATGTTAAAAAAGCCCGTTTTAATTGGAAAAGTTCGACCCAAATTAACGAGTTTTTGACATGACTTTTTGTACCAAGACCTAAATCAGCCCAACCCACTATTTGATTAATTATACTTGAACCATTATCACAATAGAATTTTCAAAAAAAAAAAAAAAATATCATTTGACTTGCTTCAGGCAGAAAAACCATCCACCATTGGCACCATACATATAATCAATTCTAGGGAGTACACCCTACATTGTCCAACAAATATAATACAAAAACTAGCCACAAGGAAGCTAAATCATTAGCAAAACATGCATCTTTCTAACCTTCTATGCACACCGATTCTGAGTCACCAACATCTTCTTCGATGGTAGGCTCAAAATCGTCTTTGTTTACAGTATAACTCGAGGCAGAAGTCGAACCAACATTGTCCGTAAAAGCACTCCTACTCAAAAGAGCGGACTTCCTTTTCCTTCTATATTGCTGCCATTTTCTAAGTGTTTCCGAGAACTCCCTTCCTTCCCTTCCTCTTGCTCTTGGTTTCTCTTCTCTTTCGAGAAGAACCCCTGGTTCTCTTCTTTCTATACGATCAATCCCTCTTGATATCGGGAAAGCCAATAGGTCTCTGAAGAACCAAAGGAGCAGCATAAGCATCACGGCGTAGACATACATTGAAGTCCACACATAGAAAGTCCATTTCCAATTGTGAACAAACTCTTTCACTCTAGGCAACTTGGAGTGCATTACGATCTCAGCTTCATACAATTGAGGTAGATATGGAGTCCCAGCTCGAGGTATGAGCGTAATCTTGACAGCTTCCGTTCTCAAATGATTGTCCTCCTTGTACTGGAGCATATGCACCTTGATCGTTTGAGTCTCGTGTGAGATTCCAAGCAATATAGGGACACCCAATATGAAGGTACGCATTAGTCTAATAGGATAGCTATGGAATTGTAGCATTGATGGTTGGCTTGACTGCGCTATAAGTTTCCCGTTGGTTGCCACAACTTCAGCCATTATCTGTTGACAAAGAAGTGATTGACCAGAACAATAACGACTATTAGACAATGGATTAAATGATTAATACACCCAGTAGCTAGATCAAAAATCGAATTAAACCCACACATAAATCTGGGCGAATCAAATGACCGAGGCTCAAACTATGATGCTATACTCCAATCACTAACTAGCACAATGTAATATCATCTCGAATCTTGGTATATTCTTCTTGTTTCAACAATTTAATTAAGAGGGGTGCAATTTTCTAACCAAACCAAAACAATCAATTAAGTGCTACAAATAACCAACATGTTAATTTTACATTTCTAGCCTAATCTTTTCCATTTTAGAATTCAAAATCAATAGTGATATGGGCAAGATTCAATTCTATTACGAGTATTAGATTTAAGATACTACTCCCTCCATCCCTAATTGATTACTCTACTTGCCTTTTTTAAGTGTCCCCATTGTTTTGCTCCATTTGCCCTTTTTTAAGTGTCCGGTGTCCCCGTAATATTGCTCCATACTACTTTTAGCATATTTTTCCAATTGTACCACCCTTGAAAATTTACCAACTTACACTTTACCAACTAAATCAACTGACTCCATATTTCTATAACTACAAATGGTACAATACAATTATGAATATTTCAAACCCGTATAATTTAGTTCGACTTTACTAACTAAACTAGCTAATACGAAGTACATTATTTCCAATAAATAAATCACCAACAAAATTTACCTGAAAATTACCAATCTCACGGTTATAATCAGACTCCGGAACCGAAAACACAACCGAAACATGAAACGTATGACCAACCGGAACACCACGACCACGACCGCTACCGCCACCATATTTACTCATTCCATAACCACCGAACAAAAACACCGCTGAAGGATTAACATCAGTGTAATCAAAATACAACTTCTCTCTAACAACCACGGGTTTCTCCACCAAAAAATTAACCATCACAACCCCAATAACCACCGCAACCGCCATTAACAAAGTCAACACCGTCGCTGCGTACAGCGCACCAAGCAGCCCATACCCCAGTTTCTGAAACAGGTGCTGAGATTGATGAGTATGAGTATGATTTTGAGTTTGCGCACGAGTCGAACCCATGTCGAGGGGATCGGTATAGTTAGCATGGGGTGGTTTGAAGAAGGTGGGTGAGGAGAGAGAAAATGAAGGGTAATGGAAGGTGGTGAGGATGGAGTAGAGGGTAGTAGCGATTAAGTCAACTTGGGTTTCGACTAGTTTTGGAAACCAATTTGTTACTTCTATTATTCTTCCTAATCCTCCTTTTTCTTCTTCTTCTTTCATTGCCATTTTTGGTGCAGAATTTGAGCTGAATTACAGAGGAGAGAGAAAGAGAGGAAAAGATAGAGAGTGATAATTGAGGAAGAAGGAGGTGGAGAAGAGCGGTGGTAAGAGGAGTGAAACAGTGAATCATTGACGTGTGTCTTTTTTTACACATGGAGGGATGGACGTTAGGAATTAGGTGTTCCTTCCCACATTTCCAACTTTCCAAGTCTACTACTACTATGTAACTCATGGTTAATTTTGCCCACTTTATTTATATGGGTTTTTCAATTGTATTGTTGTGTCGTGTTAAAAATTGTCAACTCTAATCATAGAGCAAGGTGTCAATTTGGATACCCGCATCGGGTTTAGTGAAGTCATAAGCTCGTATTATCATTATTTACCATTACCAAGCTTGTTTGATGTAGTTAATCGGGAATTCACCTTGTATTATCAGGGTTATTTTTTTAACTGGTGCTCTTTGTTATTAAGTTCTTCAGATCCTAGTGCTCTTAAGACTCTCGGTAGCTTAAGATATTCAAACTCTTCAAAATGTCATAATTCATAAGAAATAATCAGCATGGAATCAATGTTCTCTTGTTATAAACCAATTATCATACCAGAATAATAATCTCTGAAACAAGGTGTTGGACACAGGAGGGCAATTAAAAATACAACACTATCTTTACTACTATGTATACTACCACGATAACCAATTATATCAGTGGTAACACTAAAGCTAAAGTTATGTACATATACAAATTACAATGCTAAAAAGCTGCATACAACTATGCAACACAATCTTTGTCAACGCACATAAGAGACATGGATGACAGATCATTGTAAACTGACTGTTAGCTCTTTTCTAAGAACTCGATTCAAAGTTTAAAAGCAGTCAATTCACCCAGCAATTAGTTTGATATCCAAGGTCCAAAATCTCAAATCCTAGTAAACTTGCACTACCTATTCATTTGATAAACTTCTGAAGCAATCCCTTGTACGAGTCACTCAAGTTATCAGAAGACAATAGGTCAATAAATAATGTGAAAGTGTCTGCATCAGCTTCAAACCCCTTGCTTACCATTAGATCACAATAGTACAAAGCCTTTGTGAAGTCATTACTGAGAATATATCCTCTGATAATTGTATTATAGGTAGTATCATTGGGAAAACAACCATCTTTCTCCATTTTCCTCAATAATTGAGTAGCTTCATTCATGAGCCCATTCTTAGAGAAACCTTTTACCAATATATTGTATGTTCTAAAACTAGGCTGCAAACCCTTTATCACAAGATTAGAGAAAACTTTTGCTGCATCTTCAAGCTGCCCGGCCTCACACAAGCTGTCTATAAGGATACTGTAAGCGACAATGTCAGGCTTAATACCTTTATCCTCCATATCTTCAAGTAATGCCACTGCCTCATCAAGTTGTGCACTTTTGCACAGGCAATCAAGAAATGAACTATATGTGAAAACATCAGGAGTAACTCCATGAGCTTGCATATCAGTGAACAACTTCCAAGCAAGTGTAAGTCTATTGGCTTTACACAAGCCATCGATAAGAGTGCTATAGGTTACAACATTTGGTGATAGCCCTTTCTGAAACATATTTTCTAATACTGTAAAAGCTTTGTCAATGTTTTTGAGTTTGACATATCCATTGATCATAGTACTAAAACTTACTTGATTAGGCTCACAACCATTTTGGGCCATGGTATGAAGTAGCTTTTTTGCATCTCTCATCTGACCACGCAAACAATAACCATCAAGTAAAGCATTGTAAGTAATGATGTCAGGAGCTACACCTTTGTCAGTCATGTGTCTTAAAATCGCTTCCGCTTCCGCTTCCACAACATTACCATCTTTACAAAACATGTCAACCAGCGTGTTGTAGGTCACAACATTAGGTGCTATATTGCTCTCTAACATCTCAGTCAACACACCCTTAACTTCTACCCCTGCATCCAGAATTGTAGAGGCCTCGAATCAAAGTATTATAAGTGACAACATTGGGTTGAATGCCCTCGGCTTTCATAGCTTGCTGTAATAACCTGTCCTTACAAAGACTATCAATAATAGTGCTATATATAACAAGACCAGGTTTATAATGAGCAGCAGAACGCATTTTGTTAAGCAAAGTGAGAGCACTGGCATTGTCACCAATTCTACAAAGGCCTTTGAAAATAGCAATATCGGGTTGGAAGCCAAGCTTAACAATCTTATTCAACAATTGAGCAGCTTGAGGGAGCTTATCATTAATGATATAACCATTGATTAAGGTGTTAAAGGTATAATCATTTGGGGGATACCCAAGTTTAAGGGATTTAGCCATTAGAGAGAAACCAGAATCGACACGACCTAAATGACAGTAACAATTAGCAAGAATACCAAACGAATGCCTATCGGATCTAATACCCAGTAATTCAAGCTGCCTGGAAAGAGAAATAATGGTGGAATGAGGATGAAGGCGTTTCAATTTGGAAATGGCAGTGAATAGTTGGTTGAAAACGATAACACAAGGAAGAGGACGCAAAGAGGTCAATTGATTGAAGAGGGAAAGGGGTAATTTGAGATTAAAAAACCCTAATTTGCATTGTTCTCTAACATAATCGATAAACAGAAGACGGTCATCAATTGCAAGAATCATTTTACTGGAAAAAAAAAAAAAAAAGGGAATTGAAAAGGAAAGAGAGATGAAATTAGGGGAAAAGGTTGGAAATGAGAGGTACCTCCATTAAAACGCAGAGCTTTAATCATCTTCTTCATCTTTTCTTCTTCAATGAATCAGAGTGAGGGTGTTGCTGCAATTTCTGTAATTTCCAAAACAAGAAAGACGGAAATTGAAGGGTGGCAGCTGAAATTAGTTGATAGACCCTGAGTTCCGACTGATGTCAAGTGGACAATCCTCCTACTCAATACTCATTGATCAGCGGTTCAACTCCCACTAGTGACATTGTGAATTCGTGATCCGGTACTCTTCCCACCTCATTCTCAAAGGGGGCGTTTGGTATGTGAGAATTGGGGTTGGGATTTGGGAATGGGACTTTTAATCTCACTTGTAATAAAATCTCACTTAGGATTAAAATGTAGGAAGGGGATTGGGAATATATACCCTCTATTCCCTCAAAATAATACCAAGGGGGGCCGGTATTATGAGATGGGCATTGGGAGGGGTGGTAAAATGACTATCTTGCCATTAATGAAAAGAAAAAAGGAAAGGTTTTGGCAAAGACATTTTTGTAATATTGTTAATTAGGGTCTGTTCTCATACGCTGAACTGAACTGAAAATAAAATGAACTTATTAATTAGTGATTTTTAACTACGGATTAGTGATCTTTGATTATTTATTATTATACATATGTGTATATACAAATATACATATTAAGAAAAATATACTATATAATTATAATATTTATGGAAAATATATTAAAAACATGAAACCCCAAAACATTTTAAAAACATATACTATTTAATTAAAAAATAAAATATTATTATGACAAAAGAACACAAAACACTTTGTAAAAAATTAACACATTAAAAAAAAGGTAAAAGCTGGAACGAAATTATTATTATTATTATTATTATTATTATTATTATTATTATTATCATTGTTGCAATAAGAGCTTAAAAGAATGAAATTTGGCTGTATATCATTAGCAATATCATTAGATATAAACTGAATTGAACTGAACTGAAAATAAATTGAACTGAACTGAAATTCAACGTATGAGAACAGACCCTTAATCCCTACATATTCCCACTCAACAACCAAACAAAAACGTGAGCTTATTTTCATGAATTCCCATGAACTTATTCCCAATCCCTATCCCACCCTCTAATCCTCAAACTCTCATTCCTACATACCAAATGCCCCGAAGTGTTTTACTTGTAAATATCAAACCAAAGAATCCCGAGGATTAAGGTACCATTAGGGTCCTTATTTCTAGGTTAATCTTCGAGATTAACATCTATATATCTCTTCTCAAATTTGATACATTTATTTCCATATTACTTTATACATAAAAAAAAAGATGAAATATATAAATAAATATATAAATAAAGAAAGTAATTTGTTCTTTACGTCGTAACATGTTTTATGTTTATAAACTCGTATTTTCTGCAATAAAAAGTAATTGTTTGTTAGTACCAAGTGTACCATAGGTCTATAATGAAATTTTTATTGACTTGATGTTGGCTCAGAAGTGCTCACATTAAATTGGTCTAATCCTAAATTTTAACCACGCAATGTACTATGGCTAAATCGGGACAATTACTTGGCTAATTTAGGTATTAATTCATTTTTGTAGCTAGCCAACAATTTTATTATTATTTTTTTTAAAAATGTGGTACTTAAAATTAATTCATTTTTGGTAGATTGGAAAATGATTTTGGCACACCAAAGATTAATTTAGCACATATCTATAGGAGAGAAACATAAAAAATAGTGCTTTCATAATAGGCGTGTCAAAATCATTTCCCATTTAGTTCAATAAAAATAAGCCGAGAAAACCCGAGCTTAGCGTTTTTGGAATAGCACAAGAACAAACCCAAAAGTCCCCCACAAAGCCTAAAAAAGAACTTGCATTCATTCAGCCAAAGCTACCTAAAAAAGATCGATCCACATACTCCACAGCGTTTCTCTACAACAACAATAACCAAGAAGAAGCTGTGAGAAAAAAGGGGTTTTTGAAGATTTTTGAGGAGAGAGAGAGATAAACTATGGTGCAGAGAAGACCGAGTAAGACTGCAGAAGATGCAGATGACCTCACTCATGTTCCTTTACAAGCCATTCTTTTGGCTGATAGCTTTGCCACCAAATTCCGCCCTATTACCCTCGAACGCCCCAAGGTAATTTCCCCCTTTTCGAAATTTATGCTGTGTTTGATGTTTTTATGAATTAATTGCATTTTTCATTGATTTTAGCAAATACCCATTAGAATTGAATGAAGAATTATTAATGTTTGTGGGGTTTTTATTGATCAATTTTTTTTTTTGTTGTTGTTGTTGTTGTTGTTGTTGTTGTTGTTGTTGTTGTTGTTGTTGTTGTTGTTGTTGTTGTATTTCACTGTTTTAATCCTAAATTTGTGATTTAGGAGCTGCTTTTGTTCATTATGTGTGAATTTGTTTTGCTGTTGAAGTCACTGAGTTGAAATTAAACTTTAACTCTTTAAGCCTTTGACCCTATGTCTAAATTTTCCTGTGTGTATTAGACGGGATTTGATCATAGGTCGGTATCACCACTCGAAACTTTACCTGTTAACCACATTTTACCCATGTCTGTGAATTGCTTACTTGAATTGATGTTGTGTCTGGAATATGGTTGTGGGTGTAAGTCACCTATAATCAGTAAAATCATGTGATTTTTGTGTTGTAGGGACTATGGATTTGTTGGAATCGCTGTAAATTTAAGTTAAAGCTGAAACCTTAATGTACATATACACATTATCTTATGTTTTCCAAGTGACAAATATGAGCCATCTGCAGTATTGTATGCGTGTGTTCAATGTGGTAAATGAAAGAGTATATCTATGATTTTGTGGTGAACTATCTGCTTTTGTTAAAGGTACTACTGCCCCTGGTTGGCATTCCGATGATAGATTATTCCTTGGCATGGCTCGAGTCAGCTGGGGTGGAAGAAGTTTTTGTGTTTTGTTGTGCTCATTCAAAGCAAGTGATCAATCACTTGGCAAAGTCTCAATGGTTGAAGCATCCGAACATGGCAGTGACAACTATTGAGTCACACAATTCGGTCAGTGCTGGAGATGCCATGCGAGTGATATATGAACGCAATGTGGTACGTGTATATCTTTATTCTTTATGCTGCTTCTCTATGTTGTTTCTTCTCCATAGACTCACAACTGTTTTCAAGTGTATGAATGATTTGTACAATCTGTTACAATCCTCTGGGAAAGTTGTCTGTGTTGTCTGCTATTTCTCTTTTTCTAGTCATTGCTGCTGATGTTTGATTCTTGGCTATATTTGTTTCGTGATCATACTTTTTTTTTTTTGGGTGCGATAAGATTCACCATTTCTTAGGATTTTAGGAGTTAAAACTACGTCAATAAAATAAGTCTTTGTTTTTATTCCAGAACTTTTTTCCGCAGCTACTATTTTTATTCCCCTCCTCCCCCTCCCCCCCTCCCCCCCGCCCCCAGGTCTTCCCCTTTTTTCCTGCCAATTATCTCCATCTCATTTCATTAAGACGATGTGTTTTCTACTTGTAATATATGGTTCCTTCTGCCTTCTACTTTCTCCAGCTCAACTTTTTTGGTTCTCTAACAGTTGCTGCTAAGCCAAAGTGCTTGCTCAATTACACTTTGTTCCTTCATCTGAATGAGTAGGAAGTTGGTAGTTTGTCATTTCTCCTTTGTGTGTACGCCTTATCCCTTGACCTCTGAACTTTTGGCTTTGCATAATTTGACTAAGTTGCAGGTTTGATTACAGGTGGGAATCTGTTCTTAACTAGTTACACTGATTTGTTTGTATAATGTGTGTGTAATGTTATATGGTTTTTCTTTCTATCTATTGCATAAATTGTAACAAATCCATGTTACATGCTTCTTCTTAGATACATGGAGATTTTGTTCTTGTTACCGGGGACACAATTAGCAACATGTCACTCGCAGAGGCACTTCAAGAACACAAAGACAGGAGAAAGAAAGATAACAATGCTGTAATGACTATGGTCATAAAAAAGTCGAAGCCTTCAGCAATCACCCACCAATCAAGACTTGGTACAGACGAGCTGTTCATGGCAATTAATCCAGATACAAATCAGCTGTTGTTTTACGAGGATAGAGCAAACCCTATAACTCTTGAAAAATCATTGTTGACTGCTAACTCCTCAGTTTCGTTGCATAATGACATGCAGGTTTGCTCATTAAACTTAAGAGTGATTTTTTTAATTAACCTATATGATATACTTGACCCTGCTTGTGGATCAGTTAGTGCTTAACTGGGGCATCATGTCTTAATATAGTATCTTCTTACACTTGTAGTTCTTGGTTCACACCCTCTTGATATTTTTTTGTATAACCCTTTGATAATCGCCCACAAAAGGAAATCTTGTCTCTGCATTTTGATTTCCATTTCTGTGAACCATGTTGGATGGTTAATTACTCCACTAAAAAAATTATAAGGTTTACTGCCTGGCAAATAATATGGGCTGATGAGGCATTGTGAATGGGTTGCTTTGGTATTCCTGTGTGCATTAACAAGGGTGTGATATATCTAAACAACGATCATCAAATAGGAATCTGTACACATGAAGAATTTATGATCATCTATAAGATTTTTGACATGATGGTAGTGTATGTCTCACCTTACCTGGATCATTCTATCAAGGTCTAACCATGATTTTTTGAACATTTCTAATATAGAATTAGGAAATGGCTCATTTATTACGGTGTATCCTTAATTGTATTTTTTACTTTTAGAAGTATATATTCAGCATGAAGAATTTATCTACTGTCGAACCACCTTAGCTACACAGTATCTGTTCACAACTTAGGTAACCTGTTTCTCTTTGTAGCTGTTGCTTCTTCTAAAGTTTGTTTATGTTGGTGTAGAGATCCATTTCTAAGAAACCTTGTTCTAAGTAACAAAATTATTCATTTCTAAGAAACCTTGTTCTAAGTAATGACACATTTTTGCAGGACTGCTACATTGACATATGTGCTCCAGAAGTCCTCAGTCTTTTCACAGATAACTTTGATTATCAGCATCTTCGTCGTGATTTTCTGAAGGGACTACTTGTAGATGAGGTATATGAATCTGTCTATGCATCTCTCTTTCAGCTGTTTGAATTGTAGCAGTATTAGAGCTTGTTTCTTGTTTTTTTTTTCTTGCTGTTTTCTCTTCCTTGTTTAACTGGTTCTTTCTCTTTGTTGTACGACTCTTGTACTTTATAGTATACGTTGAACTAGGATAAGATGTTATGGTCTTGCTTTGTGATGTGACTTGTTAGCCATGTAGGTTAGATAGGTTATAATGATTGACTCTGTCTGTGAATTCTTGGGTTGGGTTAATCAGTTAATCAATGGTTTAAGAGCATTTTGATTTTTAGTTTTTTGAATATTGAATTAAGTTAGACAAACTGATGTGAATTGTATAATAAGAATTTTTTTTGTTATTATGAGTATATTCAAGGAAAAAGTTTCTCTAACAATAAATGAATAAACCCACACATAAGGCACATTACTTTAGTTTGTACGTAGTACAAGACAATAGAAAAAGTGATTGTTTATTTCAGTCATGATGCCAATAAAGCAAAGATGAACATTCAGATCATTGTTTGTGTAAAGTATCCTTTGAGGTATCAAAGTGTAGCCACCATCACCTATTAGGCAAGCCTGACAAGGATAAACTTTTGGATAATAATGTGCAGACCATCTTTAAATTGGTTTTTCGCTGAAAAGATTAATTTAAACTCAAGTATATATAAATACTAATGCATATAAGCTGACCACTTCACATCTTTCATCCTGTGAATTGGGTTGTTATCTCTGGAGAAGATGTTTGTAATGTATAAAGAGGCTTTAGGCTTGGGTTTGTGAGTTTGTCCTCTGAATTGAGTGGTTAAATATACTCTTTGTGGGGTTTGGCTGGAATGGAATGACCTTATGTCTAATGGTGTTGGTGCCCCACCTGATTTATTGTGAAAATAATTAACTTTGTTAGTGTCTTTATGGGTCAAGGCGGCTTGGGCTTTCCCAAATTATTCAGTCAATTAGATACTAAGGAATTGAGCTAATATGTAAATATGCGTATTCTAGCTGTACAACTCTATGTGCTGTAATTTTTTTTTTTTTTCACTTTTAAATAGAAATTCAGGTATGCCCCTGCTCAACAGTTTTGTGATTTGAAGAGCATGTAAGGGTATTATCATTGTGTGGTGACTCTTAAGGTTTTTACTTAAGTCCAAAATTTCACTTAAAGTGGTTATTTGATTATGAAATTACAGTTCCAGGTAATCATTTGAGTGCACCATTGCACACAAGGCAATTGGTTCATAGTCAGGAATTAATTGTAATTGGAAACCCTACATAGCATTGTCTTTGGCATTTGTTTCATAGACACAGTTGGCATTATACAGTCAACAAGCCAAAAGTTGAGAAATTTGAAACTGTCACCTGTTGAACAACATTTGTCATTCATGCTTGAAGTTTTCCACGCCCTTTGAACTTAATTATGTTTTCAATTTATCGGTCAAAGAACAGGAATTGTAGCTCTTCTGAAAAAAAAAAGATTGGTTTTGTGGCATCTTTATTTCCTGCTTGCATTTAAATTTTTTTGTGGTTTAACTTGTAGGCTGATTTATTGTGACAAAATATCGCAATAGTCTAATATAAAATTGTCCTATCTAATTCTGCACAATTTTGTTATCATTTCTTATTTTCAGATTACCGATTACAAAATTTATACTCATGAAATTCATTCAAATTATGCGGCTAGAGTTGAGAATTTTAGAAGCTATGACACCATTAGCAAAGATATAATGCAAAGATGGACTTATCCCCTGGTACCAGACATCCAATCTTTTGGAAGTTCTGTGATGAAACTTGGAAGACAAGGAATGTACAGTGCATCAGGTAAGGATAAATATCAACTGATCACCTCTAGAAAGTATACTGTACTAAGTTGTCCAGTGATCTTTATTTAAAAGAGTGGTTTTATTTGATCATATCTAAGGTCTAATGAAAATTTTGTTGCTTGCTAGTTCAGGGTTATGTATGCATGAAAAACACAACCTGCTGTAGGCAGGAGTTTTGTGGAGTTTTGTTTTACCTTTGAGTTTCATCTAGATTGCTATGAGTGTGGTGGATGGGTCACTGATTTACCTTCTCTCTTATCTTGTTCATATTCGGGGTTTTATCTTGATATTTGTTTTTTTGTTTGGTTTTATTATTTTTTTTATCTTTATTTTTGTTAATGCATGCTTGATCACATATTCCTTCTTTTGGTTTGTCAAACAATATTTTTTAGATGATATGCCTTCCACTAGAAAAAGATTAGAATAAGTTTAGCTTCCAGTTACTGTGTGATGGTGTCATACTATGTTACTTGGACTCGAGTACCCATGTCCGACACGGATATGTGTCCAAGTGTCCTACCCGGCTATTTTTTAATTTTTTTAATGAGTTTGAACTAAAATGAAGTGTCCAAGCGTCCCACCCATGTTCGAGTGTTGAGGGTCCGACCGACTCGGGTACATGAGGTGAGATGAAGAGTCTGAGCAACATAGGTGTCATATATATTCTCTTATATTTGATCAAGTATAACCTTTTGATTGATTCACTGATTGAAATCCTGTCAAGCATACATTGGGGATTCGGTTGAAAATTTTAACTTCACTTTGCTTTTAATGACTTTTTTTCCTCCTTCCTGCAAGTAGCTCCTGTGCAGTACATCTTAGGTTTATGTCTCATTATGGCTTGACAGGTGCTTTTGTGATTCATTTACTTAATATAGACCTTTATCTCTCTCCTCTTCCTTGTCTGTATATGCTTTACTCATCATTTGTTCTTTGATTGGGCCACCAGAATAAGATGCTGTTAAATTTTTTATTTGCTTCATTATTTTTATTTCACATCCTGGAATTATTTGTATGCTTTTCCAGATATAGGTTTATCGAGTAATGCCCAAATTGGTCCCTTTACCCTTATTGGTAAGGGAACCACTATTGGCAGCAACAGTAAAGTTTCAAATTCAATCATTGGGGAAGGGTGCAAGATTGGCTCAAATGTGTCAATAGAAGGCTCGTATATCTGGAATAATGTCACGGTTGAAGATGGCTGTAAACTAAAACATGCAGTTGTCTGTGATGGGGTGGTGATGAAGGCTAGAACTGTTCTGGAACCTGGTGTCATCTTATCATTTAAGGTACGAAACATGTTATATCTAAGCTTTTTGACTTATAGGTAGGAACGAGATAATTATTTAGTGTCATGAGTATTATTTAAGAGACTGAGTGGACCCATGTGTTGGGACTATAATGGAAAGGGGAAGATCTTTAAGGAACCGAGGGAGTATATTTATAAGATTCAGATATCAGATCAGAATCATTACAAATAAGTGGTGTTTATATTAGGACATGAGATTATATTTAGATTGCTTTTTAAGTAGAGTTTAGGTTATGAACATTTTGGTTACAAAGAGTGATATTAAATTCTTGATATATTGTATTCAAACAAGTCTAGCTGTGTTGTGTGTGTGTGTGTGTGTGTGTGTGTGTGTGTGTGTGTGAGAGAGAGAGAGAGAGAGAGAGAGAGAGAGAGAGAGAGAGAGAGAGAGAGAGAGAGAGAGAGGGGGGGGGGGAGGTATGGTTGTTGTATACTTGTATGCAACTTCACCATATAAGATATCCGCGCCTATTGACTTATTGAAGTTTTATAGTCTATAGTTACACTAGTAACTGTGAGAAGGGGATTGTTCTTATAACACAAGGTACTAGAATCTGATGAGAAACTTGTATTCTTAATTAATAAGTCTGATGGCGGGAGAAGTGGTAGTGATGTTCCCTGATTATGAGCATTACTTTTGTTCTCTTTGCCTGAAATAAGATGTTTTGGTTTGAAATTTCTAAACTCTGGTCGAAATCTTTCTGATTTGATTGTCTAATTTGACTAATTTTGACCTTAATGTACATCAATGTTAAGAGAAAACATTATCGTGTGGGATCTCTTGAGATCCGTCTCAACGCGTATTTTTTAAATATTTAATTTTCATAATCTTACAAATACAAAATTATAGATATTTGGCAATAAATAATGGAAATAAGTAGTGCTGGTCTGGTCTGGTCTGAAATTCTGATTTGGTCTGATTTTAACAAGTAATAAGAATTAGGTGAACAAAGCCTACGTTGTGCATAGAGACTGATTCTTGTGCTATTTTTTTTTTAAATAATATTTTATTGGGCAAAGGTTGCGTGGGGGACTGTAGTATGTTGGCCTAGATATTCATCATGTTTCGTCAACCAACAAATTTGTAAAACACTCTGCATAGAAGGCTATGATAGTTGGAATTTGTTCTTTGACATTGATAATTCCAATACTTTTGTTTTTTGTGCTCGACATTTTCCCTTGTTAACATGATATGGAGTAGTGATAAACTGATACACCTTTGGTCTCATGTTTTATGTGCATCCTTTGTAGAAAATTTGTGAATGATGTCAGGAGATTAGGTAACTTTTTCAAGTCTGATTTTTTGAAGTATGATATAAAGGGTGGCTTGGAGCTTCCTAGACAGGGTCATGGATTGGTAGATTTTTAAAAACAGTAAGATTTTTATTCACGGTTCTTGTACGAGGTTGGGGGGGGGGGTGGGGAGGGGGCTATTACTTGGTTGTTGATATAGTTGCTTTCCCGACATTTAGGAATGTATTTGTTTTATAGAGGCTAATGTCATGTAGTATGCTGCCACTCTAGATAGGTTATCCTCTAGGTCCTCTTGTTGAGACTTGAGAGTCTGCATAAACTGAAGGCTGGAAGGGAGCTTAATTTTTTTTGGATTTTTTGTTAATGGAGTGTAGGCGGGGTCGTACTTGCTTCATCTTGTTTGATCAAAATCCCGATGTGCTTGTCCCTACAAAATCCCCATGGCTTTAGAGCTTTTAATGAGACATGATTTTTGGCTTGGAGAGTGGATTATTAATAGAGTTGGAGATGCCTGTAACTTGTGAAACCTTGCCAAATAGTGTGGACCTACCAATGGGGTTATGGTTCTATGGATACCTTGTGTGTTTCTTGATTATATGTCTCAGTGGCGGAAAATGGAATAAGCAATTCATGTCGAAATTTTTGAAGCCTAATTTTCTCACTTTTTATATTCTTATAGGGTAATTAATGAGTTAATGACGCAAAAGGTGCCCAACCTTAAATCCTGATTTTCAAAGGGATCCTTTTATTTGGGAAACTGGTTCTCACAGATTTGTTGGGGGCTGCTTTGTTCCCTTGATTCATCCAGATCATAGAGTATGAATGGATAATTCTTGTTTTTGATTTGTGCTTGCTGAGTTCCCATGGTACTCATTTTTTCTCGTGTAGCTATCTTGTGGGTTATTTTTCTTAAGCAAAATACTCTTTGACTTGCTTTGGTCTTTTAGCGTTTCTTTGGTATTGTGCTACAGTTTTTTACTTTTGTGTTTTAATTGTCATCTGGTGTATAATGTGATATTGTGTTGCTTGATTGATGCACCTTTTTTTTTTTTTCTTTTCTTTTTTTTTTTTTCTCTTGGGTAATGTGATTCACCCCACTTATAAAGGCTTTGAATCTTTGATTGATTGATTGATTTGAGTAATGTGATTGAGGGCTACTCCTCTTTGCTGTTAAGGTCTTTGTATGTGTTTTACTTTTAATTTCCTTAAAAATAATTGATGAACAGCTTTATCTTTCGTATTTAGTGTGAAGCACAACATCTTAGACTACTTTTTATGTGTGTGTTTTTTCAATTCATAGCCATCATCATTTATAGATATATATTTTTTTATTTATATTACATTATCATTTTAGGTTGTTATTGGGGAAGATATTGTAGTTCCTGCTTACTCAAAGGTTTCATTGTATGAACAACCAACTTTTCAAGATAGTGATGAAGAGTTAGAATATACAGACAGCAGCAGTGGAATGGCAGAAATTTCGTGTATGTACCATTGTCTCAATTCTTTTCCATGTTATTTGTACCCTCAATTCACCTCACATACCCGTTCAGGTCATGATCTTCATTTGGAATATATGATTAATTTTCCATAAATAGTCATGTCTGGCATTAATACCCGACTCCAATTAACATAGACTCTTTCAGCCTTGGACACTTACACTATGCACGCACAAGTGCGAGGGCAGAAAGGGGAGGGACAGCATCTGGCAATCAAGAGTGCAGATGATGCTATGATGGGGGACTGTAGCCCACTACCCCCTTCCTCCTCTCTGGGAAACATACAGGTTTTTGAGATCCACATTTATCTACTGGATGGTCATGTCATCAGTGAGCTACATGGGCTGAGTCCCATTTGTATAATTCTCTCATTTCTCAAGTCCACCTTTTATTCTCTTGCATCCCTAAGTATGATCTTCACAAGTCACCCCATTAGAGCATCCATCTGCCCTCATAACTTTACTGAACGAGCTAACCTCTGCCTTCGTACATCATCCTTGCCTTCAACAGAGGTGACAGTCTTCAACCAGGTTGCAAATCTGGTGAAGCATTTCCATTTGTGCTACTATTAACTGAAACTGCTTCCCCAATTGATGTTTCTTGAATTTCAAGTAAACCCTTCAAGACCTTTGTCATATATTCAGAGTTGCACAAACTTCTAGCTGGTTTCCTCGTGATATTCATGTTCATGTGCATGTGCATGTGGTATTCTAACTTCTTTTTTCCCCCCTTATGCAGCAATTAATGCTTTAACAGGATTGTCAGATGGGGAGTTGGTATCCAAAGCAGCTGAAGCTTCTGAGGTAGTTTATTAATTATTCAATTTCGTAGATATGATAACATCCCTCATATTATATATGGTTACACAGTACACCTGTATATATGGTTACATAGTACACCTGTATTCCTGGGTACGTGATGTCTGATACTGTACTGAGATTGTGGCTCAGATATTTGGAGAGGATGTATGTCTCCAGAATTCCATTTTTTATTTATAAATCCTGGTTGCTGCTGGCCTGAGAATTTGTTTTTTCGAGCATAACTTTGTCCATCCTGGTTAACTTATGGTTTCTATGTGTGCTGTGAGCCTGTGAATGTTGGTTTATGCGTGTCTATGTTAGAGTGGGTTTTGCTTTAGATTTTATGTGCTGCGAGTGTAGGTTTATGCGTGTCAATGTTAGAGTCGGTTTTAATTTAGATTTTAACCAAATATAGAAGCCACATTGACATCCCTTCCTTTATGTTCAAGGTTGGTGCCAATGGTGCTGGCTACATCTGGTCAGTTTGCGAAGGACGTGAAGAAGAATGGCGACATTCAGTTGCACCCATATCTGAAGACAGGTTTGCTGAGATCTTGCAAGCTGCAGCAGAAGGCGTGGATCTGCCTCATATAGACAACCCTCAGCACTCTGAAGAGTTGGTGGCACCAAGTGTTGATCCTGAAAATCTTACCGAGGATAACATAGATGAGTTTGAAAAAGAGGTACTTTGTATATAATATAATTTAAAGACAATGGTCATTTTATTCTAAACCCATTAAAGTTAATCTTTTCACCATTTTTTTGAAGGTTGAGGCAACTTTCCAAAGAGCTGTGCAAGAAAATATCAAGGATGATAATGTTATATTGGAAGTAAACTCGCTGCGGTAAAGTCTCCCTCCATATTTTTTATCAAAACTAAGAACTTTGTCCTTATCTCCTGAGAAATGTCTAGTAAGAAACTTAGTAACTAAATGTATATACTCCTGCTTAGGTCTAAACTATTTGGTTGTCCGCTTTCAACACCTTATTGACTTTGGATAAGGTGCTTGGACTAATTTTGACGTAGATATGTTTTCAATTTGCAGCTTGTCATACAATATGGCTGCTACAGACTGTGCTGGAGCGCTATTCTATTCAGTGATGAAGTTGGCTGTGGAAACACCACATAGTTCCAACAGTGAGTTTTGCACCCTGTCATGTTTGATTGATGATTATATTGTTATAACATTTTTATCCAGTTGACTTGCTTTGTTTTCTGATACATTTGGGCTATTGAACTTCCGTTTGCTAATAAAAAATAACAACTTAAGAAATATCAGGCTATTCTGCTACTCTTCTGGCATTCTACTTTATTCTGCCCATCCCTTGTGTCTGTGTGAAAGATATTTAGTTATTAAGGTTTAACTTCTTTGGTCATTTTGCTTTACTAAAAGGAGATAAAGCTATATTTGATCTTTCTGTAGATTTCTTCCAAATCAATTTTTTAAGCAAGGTTGAACATGTTTTAGGTGTTTGACCATGTCACTGTGAGGTTGGATTGTTAATTTAGTCACACAAGTATCAAGCATGAGTTTCCATTGTCAATATGAAAGTTGTATTCTAATTAACAATATGACTGTTAAGCCGAAACAAGTTAGTGTATTAAAAAAAAAATGCTTAGGGAGAAGGAAGGGTATACCTAAATCGCATCCCCCACAATTTGACACTAGCAACGGGTAAGTTCTACCCGTGAAAATCCTCTGGTTTCCTTTTCAATTGTTCCACTGATTTGCCTACTGAACTGTCCTCCAATCTTCAGCATGAATGATGTGCAAGCAGGACCAATAATCCAGATCAATTTTACTGCCCACCATAACATATGATTACTAAATTTTCCTGATAACTAAGTCTGGTCATCTACAGCTAATGGATGTTTATTTTTCAGACGAACTCTACAAAAATGTGGCCAAAGTAATCACAACTTGGAAGAAGCTTTTGAAATACTATCTAGCATCCATAGATGAGGAGGTGAGTATCATTATATCTGGCACTTGTCAAATTATCACCTATTTACATTTTGTAAACTTTTTTTTCCCAAAAATACATCTTCTATTTTGCATTTGGGAGGTACAGTCATCAATTTTTGTTTAGTCGTCATTTGATGCAATTTCATTTCGGTATGCTTGCATAATTGTAATGCTATGAAAATGATTACATCTGTATGTAACTGGATTTGTTGGAACATAACTGCATAGTACTGCCCCCATCCCACTAAAAAGGCCCTTCTAGAGACTTGTGACATGTACACCAATGTGATTGATTTGCCTGGAACTAGGTGGTCATTGTTTGTGGGACGGGTTGCATTCAAGCTTCTTGTTATCGTGATTAATTAGTGATTCTAGTTGTTAGCTGTTGTTGGAATCTATTATTATATTTGACTTTTGCATTACAGAACAAACCGATTTACATTGTACGTGAGATTGTGAGAACTTCTGAAGTGGTATGGGTATACTAGTTTGGTGGAATTTTAATTCATCGTGTGTTGTGACTTTTTTGCAGATTGAAGTGATACTAAAGTTTGAAGAAATTTGTTCAGAGTCCGCAAAGGAACTGTCTCCTTTATTTTCTCAGGTATATCAAATTCTGAGCTGGCAGTTCTGCTAAATAATACATGTTTGTTTGCTTGGTAATGATCACCTCCTTAACTATCATGCCAGATTTTACTGATCCACATCTTTACTTGTGTTTAATTGCAGATTTTGCATTTTCTATATTCGCTTGAAATCATCCAAGAAGAAGCAATACTAGCTTGGGAATCCGAAAAACAAGGAGCAGATGAAGTAGATAGAGTTTTCTTGAAGCAAGCTGAATCATTTATTGAAGTAATAGTTTGTTATCCTGTTTACTTACAATAAGTCATACATTTTATTTAATTTTTTATGTCCAAGGTCCATTTCTGCATTTTTCTCTGAAGTTGATTCTTCCATATTGGTGCAGTGGCTAAAAAATGCATCAGAAGAGGAGTCCGAAGAAGAGGAATGAGCTGTACTAAATTTGTTGATAGTACAGCTAACATGGATAGACCATCGCATGGGTAATGCCCATGTGTTTCCTAATCGTCATGGAGTTTCAACTTATAACTCCTGAAGTGGACAAGTACAAATATTATGCTATGAGATTTCCAACTGTAAAATTCTGGTCAAGAGCCATAGAATGAAGCTGCGGCACCAGACCGGATGCAAGGGATTTCATGCAAATCATGGGCTAACTTAGACTTTTGAGTCAGTCTGATATTCTCGTTACTTCATATTGAACTTGAGTTTCTCATACGGGTAAATTGCTCTTTGTTGGATCTGACCTGAAGCCATGTTTTCCTGATTTTACCTTGTGGGGAAGCATGTTAAATTTTGAAGTGGATAACATAAGCCAGTTGTAATGTTATTTTGCAAGAATATTTTGGAAATATAATATACAAGTATATGTTTTCCAATGGTTACCTTGCTTAGTTGCTTCTTATTGCAAATTCACTGTACACCTGGTGCCCTTAAAAGAAAGTCTGTTTCGCGGCCTTAAAACCAGCTTGTCCATTGTCATGGACAAGTTGTGTATGGCGGTGAGCTGGAGATACTAGCTTCATGGTATTAATGGTGTAATCTCAATTTTTTTAGCCAGCATAAGATTTAAGGGCTCATACTGAATTGGCTCAGAATATGGAATTCATAAGATTGACCAGGGGAAATGTGTTTGTAGTGATCGCTAATTGACATTGAAAGAACTGGTTAAGTATTGGCGCATAGCTCCTATATGTTTTAAAAGCATAAAATATGGTAAATTGTACCACTACAACATAATAGGTGATAGGTATTTTAGGAGAAAATAATCAACAACAAAGGATGACAGAATGTAGCACTACATTTAATGATACATTATAAATGCATAGTAAAACACAAATTATGCACCACGATAAAAAAAAAAAAAAAAAAAAAAAAAAAAAAAAAAAAAAAATTCAAATGAAAAAAAATAATAATAAAAAAAAAATCATAATGCTCTCCTATATGCATGTTTAACATATACTTCGCAAGTGTTATGCCCCTGTATGCACTCGAAAGAACTTGGTTGAATGGGAAAAGTTATTTTTTTGTTTTTTTTTTTTCCGAGGAATGGCACATTTTCCCAATGTATGCACAAGTTTTCCTCTTTATGCCTCCCTTCTATGTTCCTTCTTTTCTAATATTCATCTTAAACCAAATTGAAACAGACATATATGCTCCGAGATGCTTAGTTGTGAGTTAGCGAACCAGCTGAACAAAGTTGAAAGATCATCATGCTAAAGAAGGAGAGGCATAAGACATACCAGGTTTCAGATACATAACATACACTTCATTATTGCAAACTTTGAAAATTGGTACATTTTGGGCTGTTTATAGATCCGAATGAAGAAAAAAAAAACATGAATTACACTCACAATCAACATATATCAATGACACAGTTATTACGGAATTGGCATACCACAAGATCAGACAGAAGGTTCACTTCGCGAAATCAGAATTCCATCAGCGTCAGCATAAAGCCATTCACCATCACAGATTCTTGTCCCAGCAATTGTGACTGGAACATGCTTATCCCCTAAGCCTTTCTTGTTGGCCTTCATAGGGTGAGAGGCCAAAGCTCTGACCCCAATATCACAGCTATTGATTTCATCAACATCCCTGATACACCCATTCACGACTATTCCTGACCACCCATTGTTCTGAGCTTGCTGTACTGGGTTGCCTCCTAGTATTGCACATCGTAAGCTCCCACCACCATCAACAACAAGAACTCTACCATTGCCTTTCTCCTCAAGAAAATCACGGATTAACACATTGTCCTCGAAAACCTTGACAGTGACTACTGGTCCGCTGAACACTTGGCGTTGGCCATATATGTGAAAGATTGGCTGCAGGGCTCGTAATTCACCACTTTGAATTAAATGTGAATTAGCATCACAAACTTCAGCTGTTGCCACCGAAGCCATGTTATTTAAGTACCTGTAGGAGGATATATGCAAAGGATTTACAAGTATAATAAGTTAGTTACCTAATTTCTAAGTGATAAATATTGAAAAGAAAAAAAAAAAAAACATGGTGAGCAGGTGAAACATTGGACCTAAAAGGAAGAAAAAAAAAACATACTACTGATACTAGTGTCATCAAAAATCAAAGCTGACCCAACTATGCCTTTATAGAGGCTCACTCGCCTTAGGCAGGTAAGGTAGAAGTGCAGAACTGTATCTTTCATATGAAGCTCTAAAGAGACTAATTCTAGTTGACCCTTAATCCAACTACAACAGGCAAATCCTAGTCATGTTAAATATGTGATTAAGACATGTTTGACGCATGACTTAGGTTTTCAAGGTTTTGGCGGAGGAACCTTCTCTCATCCACGAAGAAAAGTTGCAAAGAGAGAAGGGGAGAGGGGGGAAGGAGAAACAAAACAGGCCAAGGACGAAGCCTAAGTCAGCAAAGTTCGTGGCTAGACCTATATGTCCACTTCTGCAGCCTACATTTTTCAACCTAAACACTTAACAGAAATTTTACCGCCTCATCTAGCAAAACATTCAATGAAAGAAATGTACCTCAGAAGGGTAATAATCTTTTGCTATATTATCTCGACATTAATCAGAGCAGTACAGAACGTTTCTTCCTTAATCACACAGGCATAGGCAGTATAGAAGAAAGGAGTCAAAGTACAACCAATACTTGATATTGGATCAACATAACACAAATTCATGAGAGCATTTCAGTTAACAAAACACAATCAATATTACAATGACTTCATCTCTTCCACCTGATTTTTACTTAAGTGATTAGAATCAAAAACTTAAATTCATTGGTTAAGCTGAGCTTTATTACTCCCTCTGTCTCTAAATGTTATTCGGACATTGACTTTATCTTTTGTGAGAGAATTAACATCTAAGCGTTGCAACATCTAGAGATGGAGGGAGTAGTTTTTACAGATCTTTGCTGATTAAAACTTATTTTCACTTATCAAAATTGATTATTATGGAAACATCGTTTTTTTTTTTTCCTTTTAATCATACCTATAAATCTATAATTAGTGCTAATCACCAATATATACACACTTATGTAATTAATCCAGAAAAAACACACCTACAATTAGCAATCTAAGGATTTTTTACTGTTTTTTTGGCTATCTCATACCAACTTTCTATTACTAATTTGGATAGAAAAAACAAAATCATCCCACATTTTTGGACTAATCCCACATATGAATTTTGGGAAACATGAAATCACAACTAGCAGCACAAATACTAAAACTTATAGGGAAAAAAATCAGACAAAAATACTCAAATATTTTACAGCTATTTGCATTCAAACAACAACATTAATTCATCTTAAACACCCAAAAAAAAAAAACCCAATAATACCCACTTTCGATTTAATTAGTCACTCAACCATCCAATCACTGAACAAAAATATTGACATAAAAAAAACGGAACCCCAAAAACATCACATAATTATCAACTACAGAATTATGATAATGAAACTGAAGAATTTATGGTAGTGCATAATTTTATGATCGAAAATAATAAAAACAGAAATCAATTAAAAGGGAAAAAAAAAGGAAATATATAACAATAATGGAGCTTAATTAGAGAATTAATTACCTCCCAAGTGAAAGCCCAAGAAATGAGAAGAAGAGGGAGAATGAGAGAAGAGAGAGAAAGAGTTTAAAGTTGTGATCTTTCAGGGCTCTTCAATCAATCTATGACAGAGATACTCTTTTTCTTGCTATTTATGATATTAATGAAATAATTAAATGATTTACTAGGACGAATAAAACGATAAATTATGGGTATTAGCCTTTTATTATTAACTAATGACACAGTGATAGATACTCTTACGGTCTGCTCGAAATGGACATGTCAAACGGGTCGGTTGGGTTATTTTCGGCTAATCTTACTTTTGAGATCCGTAAATATGTTTAGTTGATAATGAATATTCTGTATAAGACATTAACATTATCACATATTCTATTTTTTTTGAAATTTAAATACAAAGCTTTCTTTCTGATCGGAGTCAATTCGCCCATTTTTATGGTCATTTGGAGTGGTTAGATTTAAATAAAATGCTACTTGTACTTATCAATTTCATATTATCTTAATTTTATGACAATAAAATATTTATACAATAACAATTAAAAAAAATACAGCTCAAACTATAGATTATTTTGAGAAATGACAACAAAAAGAAAAACACAGTTGGTATCAAACAAACTTGCAAAATCTCCAAAGTAAAAGAAATATACCTTTCCCCTTTGTCAAAACTCAGAAAAGAATATGCGTATCACCACTACTTTATTATCAACTTATTCATGTGACAGCATTTTCTTAAGTTTCATTATCCAACCATTACTCTTTTTTCATATTTCTTCTGTGTTATAATGATTCTTGAATAATTTGTACATTATTGTATATAAAGTATACCATGACTCCATGATATCCAAGCATGATCCTAGTTCGTTGTAGTTTATCCTTCTCCTTACCATTAAAAAGTTCAAAAAACAAAAAGTTTGTTACAGTTTATCATTGTAATTAGTAATAAGTCGCCAATAATCTTACAAAAAGTCCTCGTAAAGTTGTATCGAGTAACTGATTAAGCATATCGCAATTATAATCTGAATAAAAACTCGCTTATTCAAGCAACAAGTTTTGTTACTAAATCTGTGAGTGAGATTAATATCATTGTCTTGTCCCTATTCCTTTGTTTCAGAGCTTTGCCTAGTTACGGCCTTGTATAGGAGTTCATCCCAACAAAAATAAAACCTGTTTATTAGTGTTACAGTTTCAGAAAGAAAGTTGGAGGAAGAATAAGCATAGATGAATGATTGAATGCCATAAAAGCAGCCAGTTGAATGCCAAACCATATCTACTGCCTTAAAAACACGAATTATAACATCTTAAAATCTCAAAACCGAGTATACATCCACTCCCAAATTACAATATCAGAAGATTCAGACAAAGTTTAAGAGAAATTACAAGCTCAAACAATAAACAAGCTATTCTTGCTGTAAACAGGACAATTCAACTATGGGACAAACTACCCAATGCAACTGCTAATATTATCTTAGCTAGCTAGAAATCATTCTATAAGCTTGTGAATAGTTTCCATATCAACGGCTTCATTGAGAGTGCCTTTCTCGACATGATCCCACCATTTGTACAAGAAGTTGTCAACGACCAGCCTGAACCAGGGGGAAAGAGTCACACCTTCCTCACCTGCATCAGCTTTCCGGAAAATCTCCTTGAGATCTTCTCGACTGACATACTTGGCATCAGCAACTTCATCAGGATTAGGTTTCACTGTGACATCTCTTACTATGAATAGCAAGTAATCAACTGCAACATGATGCGAAGAAAAGTCAGTATGACAACATACTTCAGAATGATAGAAAAAAGGGAAGGGGGGATAGGGAACTGCTCTTGCACAAGTATGGAGTATGATTTTTATAAATTCTTAATGACCAGCAGGAGGTCCACTAGAACGAATTGCAGAGCAGGACAGTCCTGTGACTAAAGACGGCACTAGGCCGGGCCGGCCCAAGGCCCGGCACGAAAAAGCACGGCAAGGCACGTGCACAATGTAGGCCCGCACGGCACGGTATTGTGCATGTGGGCCGTGGGCCGCGCCTGGAGCGTCTTTATTCGGGAGAAGCATGATAAGTCGATAAAGCACGACTAGGTCTGGCACATCAAAGCATGCTAAAATCAATGCAATTTTGCTTATGTACGCAAGCTTGGCACGGCACGAAACTTGTGGGCCGAGCCTAACTAACCCCAAAGCACGTGGACCGGGCACAGCCCAAAGCCATCTTTACCTGTGACTCCTGGCCACTTCCTAAAATGTCGATCAGTTAGAGCCAGAAATAGCCGGTATAAACCTGGGCCAATAGCTAGAGTCCTAAAGAAGCAGGAATTGCCGAATTGGGTTGTTCATGAGAGAATATTATTAAAATGCAAATGCTGATACATTGACTGCATTTTAATAATTTTTCGCTTTTGCAGAACTCCCTTACTAAAGTAACATTTGCTGTTAGAGTTATTTTTCTTAGCACACCAATATCATTTTCAGCTCCTTGATCATGCAAAAAATATGTGGTTCAGATGCAGAAAACTGCACTGGGGATATTCTAAAATGTGCATATTATTTAGAATCTCATACCTTTAATGAGGAGCCAAATAAAAAAAAATGGTACTCTTATGACCCCATCACAGAACATCATGAGAATGGATAATGAGCTAGAAGCTATAAAGAATATAACTCTTGAACTATCGAATGTAAAAACTAATAAAGGAGACATAAAATAGGGGAAATAGTTTAAGAACTTACGTTCGTGCTCTCCCCATTTTCCATCTGATGGGGCTTTGTACAACATACGTCCAAGCGGAGTAAATTGATCAACTGGCACATCTTCAGCTGGAATACCGAGCTCGTCCAAAAGCTTCCTCTGAGCAGCATTCCTCACACCTAACAACACAGAAATTGATTCAGATTTCATACCATATGTTTAGACATAATAATGTGTACATTTTGGGGCAAAATTTGAGTACCAAGAACATCCTCTTTCATCAGCTCTGACTCACGATACAAGGGATGACTACAGCAAGTGTTGGTCCACACTAGAGGGAAAGTCACCTTTGTCGCGGAACGTTGCTGTACAAAGAATGATAACAAGTCATGCATATATTTCAAGAAAACTGCTCAAAATTACGTTCTACATAATCTAGAAATCCTACTCAGCAAGCCTAGAATGCTAACATGACACAAAAGTCCCCACATAATGTGATATTGGAATCAAGTGGAGTATCTGTGAGCAAAGTCTCAGCTGGTGTGTAGTGCACATTTGTTTCATATCAAGCATGCAAGCAAATACAATTTAATCTGTCACTTTGAATTTTGACTGCCTATACAAGACAGATCAGAAAAATAAGGAATCTTTAATAAGAAGCAAAAAAAGACAATTTGCTGACAATGAGAGTGATAACGCATATGTAGACACAAGAGCCTGATCAAAAATCAGATCCTCAGGAACTTCAATCTTAATTTCCTTGAAAGGATGCAAGGACTATTAAATAACTGATCACACATACAAGAGAGTCATCTTATTTTCAAAAAAAAAAAAAATCTAGAAACAAATGTTTTCAAATGCACAATAACATACTCATAGCTATTAATAGGTTTGTGTTGTGGACTCATGGCCCAAGGTTGTTGAAAAGAAAAGGGTAATTAGCAAAAAATACAAGCAGCATAAATTGGAGGGTTTCAGTTATAAAAAGTAAACTATGTACGTCCGGTAGTATTGAAGGAAGAGGGGTTGGGATTGTCAAGAAAACAAGGGAAAAAGAAAAGAAAAAAAAAGAGCTAGATTTGATGACATATTCCACTCAGTTGTCCTAATAGTCTATTAATATATGTAATCATATCATACTAAAATATATAGACCAATGAAAAAAGTAGGGAAGCAAGAACAAGAAAATTGACTTCTTTTTCATCTCTTAGGTCTAGAATGCCCCATTGAAAAGTAAATGAAGACCAAGCAACCACTATTGACCGAGGACTTTATAAATACGTAGTAGAAAAAATTCAGTTAGATCAAGCTGATAAAAAACTGACTGCAGAGAACTGTACTTATAAGAATATCGGGTGATAATTATCACTAAGAAGGTTACATCAGCGACAGCTGAAGGGAAAAAGATTATTCTGCTAGTTTATAATTTATCATATGAACAAGCCTTTCTTGTTTCTTTCTAGGTCAAGGCTTCTAAATCTCAGCCAAAGTATTTCTAATCACTCAACAATAAACTTCGACATTAAACAGACAATTGTCAATTTAAAAATGGTGAAGCAGGCGACATACCTGAAGCAGTAATTCGTATTTTGAATTGAACAGAAATACACTGAAAGCTCTGTGAAGTGCCTTCCCTGCATTAATAGTCTCCATCAAGTGACCTGTAAAATGTGAGCAAATTCAAAGAATAAGAAAACCATTATTGTGTGCTAAGAAGATCCGTGGTAGTATAATGCATGTAACAAGAGAGCTACTAATTTCAATACAACAAGTAAATTTCTTTTAGAGCTAACCATAGACCAAAGAAAGACATTTCAATTCTATTATAGTGATTTGATTTATTTGTGCTGCATCTAACTATCTATTGTCTCTATCAATCTCTTCATGAAAAACAGATTGTTAAAGATAATAGAGCCCAATTACTCTTATTGTATGCTCCAAAAGGTTACATAACGGTTAAAAGGAAAATTTATCAGTTACTACCTACCAAAGTAAGGGGTTTATCAGTTACTACCTTAAAAAAAATGTTAATTGCTACCTTTTGAAGCAGTTTGTGATTACTATTACTACCTTGTATTCTTTTCAGGCTGAATAATCTGGCGATAATGTCATAAAGCGGTCATATCGAAATTACTACCATATAACTAAATAAGAAAAGGCGAACTAATATAAATCATTAAACCCCTAATTAAAACCACTGACAATATATCCACGTTCAATGTCAATTGTTATTTTATTTTTTGACATCAAAGCTCCGATTTCCCACGAATTTGTTGCAAATCTATGTGGGATTTGACAAAAATGAATAAAATATTGGGTAAAAGAATTGAATTTTATAAATCCCTAATCAGAAAGATGAACCAGGAAAATGTGAGAGAAGTGTCCATGGTGTTAATGATAATAAATGACCATGATTAAGAAGATAAGAGTAAAATTTACTTTACTAGGTCAAGATCATTCAATTCCCTTGTTATTAATATATAGCGGATTAAATGTTTAACACACATTATGACATCACAATCGGGCAAAACTCGCCGAAAAGCTAGTAAAGGTAGCAATAGTAATCATGACCCCTCATAAAAGGTTAATTAACAACTTTTCAAAAAGTAATTGACAAACCCCCTACTTTGGTGGGTAGTAATTGACAAATTTTTTTTATTAAACTACAAAGTTCCAAGATAAAATATAAAAAGTGGGATATTCAGGTTAGAATGGTAAAGCTAAAGATACTACTCAACCTAGGATAAAAGACAGCCCTGATTACTCAGGCTTACATCGAACCAAAGATAAACTTATGCTAAATGTGACAGAAAAATATATCTAATAAAGCTTATAATGGCTTTCTACCAGCATACCAATGATAGAATAAAGCAGAATATATTTCATACACCATTAACAAGTCAGTTTTAAGGCATCAGGCATCAAGCGGTAGTCATGGTTTGCTATATGCTAGTGATACCACTACCCATTCAATTTAGCAGGAAAACAGGATCCAATGCACACCATAACTTTCATGTTATTAATATGAAACTCAGAAACCTATTGATTGAAAACAATCACTGATAGTATTTACTATCAAGTATCAACTTCAGGGCTTAAGTGTTAAGAGTGTAAACCAAAGAGGCAATTCAGCAGAAACATGTTAACTTCAGTGGTCGAAATGCCTAAACAGGTCATCATATCAAATGTGACATCTAGGGCAACCCACATACCAAAGACCATGTTAGTTGTTAATTTGGAAGTAACATAGAGTCGGGATCATTCTAAATTTTGTTTGTACAAAAGGAAGATAACAAGAAAATCTTAGCAAACAGTTATATCTATGAAAAGGCAAACTACGAGAGGTGAAGAAAAACTCACAGTTGTACTTGCTATCATGACCAATAACGTTGTCACTCTCATCCACCAAAATACATCTGCAAAATAGATAAATTAGGTATTAAAAAGAGGGTATATGTTGTAATTGAGTCTTTGAAGTACTCTAAAATGCAATAGTGGGAGATTTAATACAATCCCAGATTTCTAAATTCTAATATATAAATATAACTAACCATAAGAAACAATTATAATCTCATAAAGCATTTGTTAAATATAGGTAGTTTATTCATTAAGATTTGATGGCAAAAAAAGTGAAATGCACCAAAAGCCTAGATGCTAATACATATATAAATTTTGTGATTAATCATCAAGGGTCCTGACTTAGAATTTGTGATGTACTGTAATCAATTCGTCGCCAACAAGTCCACTCAACAGCGCGCTGTGCAACCTTGACAATGGGCAGTGCTAGACAACAAGCAAAAAAACATAGAGCACTTGCAGAATCGGATAAATATTTAAGATCATCCTATTATCTTTCAAAGCATATTGATTTAGTGAATTACAGATACTTATTTGATTTCTATCAACATAAACACAAGTCAAATATGATCCAAATTTTGGCAAAGTACATACAATTAACATGTTTTCCAGAAAAGTAAGCATATCATTTAGCAATTATGGTACGTTCTCATAGCAGACTACCAACCAACCACTAGCATTAATATTATTTATTAAAATTAATTAAACTATCATAAACAAATATCGCAGTATGATGAGTAAAATCAGCAGAATTGAAGCAATAAAAACATGACCCAGATCAGCATTATCCATTAATTCAAACCCCATCACTCCAAAACAATCATCAAAACAACAAAAAATTTAATCAATTGACATAAAACCCAGATAAACCCAGAAAGATAAAATAAAAAAAAAACATCATCAGCAGGCATTAATTCAAAGGGCAAGCTTAAAAATGGATTATAAAGTGAAAAAATTATACTCACTCATCCTCAAACATGAGTCGTCTTTGAACAGCATCCATGGTGGAATCAGCAAGTACGTCACCCATGGTTGAGGTGGCGAAAGATCGAGCAGAAGAAGAAGAAGAAGAAGAAGAAGAAGAAGAAGAAGAAGAAGAGGAGAGAGAAAAGGAAGACAGAGATTTGGGGTTGTGAAGAGAAAGAAAGAGAGAAGGTTTATAGAGGAGAGAGAAAGAAGAAGGTTGGTTGAATTTATAGGCAGTGGTGGCGATACATTTGAGATGCGATGCCATTTCCACTATTATTATTATGTTGTTTATACTTCGTACTATTCTAACTTGGGACGACGATGAATCGATGATTAATACTTTTATTTTCTTCTCAATTGTCTTTTATTTTTCTTGGCATCTTTTACCACTTTGCTTAATCTTGCTCTATTCTATTCCCCTATAGGGAATGCCTAACCCGGAGTGACTCAATTCGGAATTTGACCTTATACGGGTATAATAATTTGGCATGACCTATAATTATAAATGACTTTGTTTAGTTAGACATATTCTGACCTATGATTCAATTTGACACCTCGAATTAATTTGTTGCTAATTAGAAATTTGATTATTGTGTTGCTTTGTACTCCCTCCGTCTCCGATTGATAGTCACTTTTTCCATTACAAAAACACTTGCGTGGACCTGGTCCACAATAATATTATTGTGGTCCCGAAGTCTATACACACGCAACTGACATTATTTTGAATATAGTGACCATTATTTTTAACATAGTAACCTTATTTTTAACATAGTAACCTTTATTAAAACTACTACAACGTTTAATAATATTGTGAACTTGAAATACGGCGCTACTACCCTAATTTTAGCATAGTGGCCTTTATTATTCATATTGATCAATATATAAAATATTTCATTACAAAAATAACCACTTAGGCCTATATATTACCACTGATTTTTATTTCAACATAGTGACCTTTTTTAAAATTATAGTGACCCTTTTTTTGTTAATAAAACAACCATACTTTCTCTAATGTTAGTGGTCCACAATAAATTAGTGTGAACCAGGTCCATTTAAGAATTTACAAATCTTGCGTGAACCTGGTCCACAACAATATTATTGTGGACCTAAGGTTTATACACACGTAACTGGCATTATATTCAACATAGTGACCCCTAATTATATTATAGTAACCTTATTTTTAACATAGTAACCTTTTTTAAAACATGTATGACCTTTAATATTATTATGAATTTAAAGTACGAAATTATGTTGAATAATAACCTAATTTTAACATTATGATCTTTATTATTCATATTGACCATTATATTAAAATTTTCATTAAAAAAAGTTAAGCTGTTATAGCTTTTATAATGTCACATTAACTTTTATTTCAACATAATAACCTTTATTTTAATATAGTGACCTTTTTTTTATTAATAAAACAATCATATTGTCTCTAATGTTAGTGGGGCACAATAAATTAGTGTGAACCAGGTCCATTTAAGAATTTGTATTGCCATTATTGGTGACTCAAAATGTTAGTCAAATTTGTTTTTTTCAATTACCATTAATATTATCTTTTTACCAAAATTCTTAGTTGTATGTTTACTTTATTACAAATATTAACAAAGATAAAGACATAACACTCATATTACCAAGTATGTATTGTGAGGTTTGTGTGCTTTGTATGGAATTATATGTTTTAAATTTGATTATGTAAATCTTTAATAATAGTTGATTCATTTCAATTCCAAATTGAATGAGAATATGGATTTATTCAAATTGGATCAACCATATCATTTCATGAGATATGTGTTTACCCATTCATCTTATATCCTTGATATACTAAGTAAAATATTGCTTTTTTTTATTATTTTTATTACCAATTAAAGTTGATCTAAGATCATGATAAATCATATTCTTTGTACTTAACTACTTATACAAGATATTAAGAGAATGGGGAATAAATAACTTAACTACTCAAGTGGTTAAAGTTTCCTTCCCCAAATTCCAGAGATTCTGGGATCGATTCTTACCCTCGTCTTTGTGGCTCTTTAAACAACAAAAAAATATAGATATTGTTTCACTGCCCTTAAAAATTAACTTTTCCTACCATCTTATTATTGGTATTGACTATTCAATTATTATTTTTCATGGGATGTTTTATGTTGACTATTGAGTATAGACAATATAGTCATGCCCACTCAATTTGATTAAGTAAGCCGGTGTATAACAGTATATCCAATAAATTTCATGTCAATAATGTTGTGTTAATTGTTTTTGATTTTTTTTTTATATTGAAGGTCGGGGTGGTACCTTATTTTCTAATTTCTACCTTACATATGAGCAAGATCAAATGATAACACATAACAAATCAAAAAAATCATATCACCTTAAATAATTACAAAATCAGTACAGTGATGATCAACTGATTGAGTATATCAAATGTGTTTAGAATCATTTAAAAATGGTAATGATATTGCATAATATATTCTCTACCTCATTTATGGAGTAAAAAATAACAATGACTTGATCTTGTGATCTCACTAATTCAATGATTTTTTAAATAAAAGATTTGTTGTCATGTAAAATTGTAAAGTTGTTGACTATCTATTTGTAACCAATGAAACATTATAATTGAATCAAATTCTATCAAAAAAATTAAAATATACTCCGTATTGAATATGCACTTGAAAATGATTCCAAATTATTTACTGTGTATAAATTAAATTTACGTTCGATGCACAGTACGTAGTAAGTTTGTAACCCGTAAAATATAATTCTATTATGGAGTACTCTATATTTCATTTTCTTTTAGTTAGCAGTGTTATATTATTAGCTCCCGGTGCATGACTTATAATAACAACAAATGTTAAAAATTAGTCGTAAAAAAATCAATAGCATGAATGATTTTGGTCAACTTAATAAAAACGTTTTGTTTTTACAATTGGTGCGTGGAACTCATGGCTACTTGGATAACTCGTGAAACTCGAGGGTACTTGGATTGCTTGTATTTATTGAACTTCATTATACAAATAAAGTCAACCATATACCACTTTCCACAAGTCACCATGTCCTCTATGGCCCTGTGCATTACTACCAATAAATGGACAATTAGGGATTTGTTGGAAATACTGTTATGGAGTACTTTAAGGGCATGTTCAGCTTAATTTCAGTTATGTTCTGTTCAGCTCTAATCAATTCAGTTTATTTTTAATTTTCTTCTCTCATAAATAATTCATTTCAACTCTATTCAGTTCAATTAAGTTGTTTTCAGTAAATCAGATTAACTAGATCCTAAAATAATCGTCACATAATTGTGTATTCAACCATCACAAGTTAGACTTTAAGTGTATGAGCCGGTGAGGTATCAACTAAGGGTATGTTTAGTTCAGCTCCAATCAATTCAATTCAGTTCAGCTTTTAGTTTCCTTTTTTCATAAAATATTCATTTCAGCTTAGTTCAGTTACAATCAATTTAGTTCAGTAAATGTGAATAGACCCTAAAGTAGCTCATGGTTTCACCATAATCAAATTGCAGTTTAGGGCCAATTTTGATAACTAAAGGTTCATTTGGGTATAACCGTGGTTTTTTATTCTTTCAAAATCATATTATACATAATACATGTTATAAAATAAATCAAAAATTAGTCAAAATTATTAAATTCTTGATGATTTTAAAATGCCTGTATCCTAACCGTTGTAAAAACCCGAACCCAAAATAACTCGACACGAAACCGAACCAAGGGTGGTGAATTGGTGATGTAGCATACTAGCCTAGTAAACCGAGACAAGTGAAACCTACATGCTACACCATTGCTAAAAATTTCCCAGAACTCTCGAAGAACAGAACGAAAGAAAATGTGGAAAGACAAGCCTACTGGAATTAAGATCCTCTGGATATGGACCATCGGAACTGCTGCCAGTACTCTTTCTCTCTCCTCCCTTTCCTTCCTCATTTCTTCTTCCTACTACCAAGCATTTCCACTGATTTTCGTTTTCTCTCTCCTCCATTGCAGTTCTTCTTACTGGTGTTTCCAGAACCAGGATGCGGGACATGGAGAAGCTTTTGAATGAGCCACAACAACAGCAGCAGCAGCAAGGGATCTCTTCCGTTGATCATGTTTTGGTAGATGGTTCTTCATCCTCTGATGATAATATCATTAGGGAAGATAAATTATAACTTTATAAGGAATCATCCCCTTTATAATGATTCTGGGAATTTTAATGAGGTTGTGCTAGATTGTTGCAGGAAAATTTGGTGTGTTTTTTTTTGTAATGCATGCCAAGTGTTTGATAAAATGTCTCAATGAAAAAATAGAAATAGCACTGTTTGTGTTATTTTGATGATCTTTCTGCTCTTGTTTGGGCTTACTCTTTTGCTTGTGCTGTTTTTGATTTTGACTACTGGCATGAACTTTGCTACCTATGCCCATTACATTTCCCTTACTCAATTTTACTATATGCTTCTCAATTTAGCTGCTTTCTAGTTATATTAGTCAAGTCTTTTTTCTGCCACATTGGGGCTAAGGGACTCGATTCCAATTCTTTTTACGAAACCTCCACTAATAACAAGAACTAATGCTTTGTTATTTTTCTACATCGACCAAAATGAAGATCAGGACGGTTGAGAGTCAACTTTAGGAAATCAGCTCATTGTATATTTGTATCAATCCTTTTTTACTTAAAGCGTAGTAAGTGTCTTAAGGCGTGCTTAGTAATCTGGTTTTGGCCTGGATGAAATGGCTTGTTATAGTGTTAGCGGAACAAGAGCATAAACAAGACAATAAGACTAAGAAGTAAGAACCCTTTCGACAGGAAGAGTTCCACAACAAATCTTTAGTGAAATGATATGTAGTAGCCATTTGGAAATAGCTTTTCTGATACTTTGTAATAGTTAGTGGTATGATTGTGTAAATCTTGACCTCTATAGGAGGATGTAATGATGTATACTAGGTGGAGTAGGTGCTTGTCAACTTGTCGTTTTATATGAGTGGATCCTCAATTGGGTGAATCCATTGCAAACATTTTCTTCATTTTCCTTGACCAAATCACCAGCTTAGTACTAAGAAGAAACATAAGAAAGCAATCTTGCAAGAAATCTTTATGAGTACTTTTAAGTCATTCTGAGTTGGGCTTTGGGATCTTCATTCTCCTTGACTGAATCAGCAGCATAGGACTAAGAAGAAACATAAAAAGGCAATCTTGCAAGAGATCTTTGAGTGCTCTCTTATGTCATTATTCATGAAATCATGAGTTGGGGTTTGGAATTTTCTTCACTCTCCTTGATTGAATTACCAGCATAGGACTAAGAAGAAGCATAAGAAGGGAATCTTGCAAGAAATCTTTGTGAGTGCTCTTCTGTCATAATTCATGAGTTGCCGAGTTGGGTTATGGGGATTTTGCTATTTTGGATATGATAAATTACTAAATACAATTGCTCTAATTTGTTGATTGCTTACTATGAAAGTGTGCATATGTTGCATGGAGGAATCACATATGCTTTGTAGTAAACTGACAGAGTGTGGTAAAATGGAGCACAAGAATGTTAGTGGTCACAACATTCATGAGTACCTGTCAGGGTTATCACCATATTCTAGACAATGTTGTGCGGTTCTCTGGATGCCCTAGATCTACATCTAATGAGAATTGAGATGTATTTTTCTGCCAGAATGATGGCTGATATTTGAGAAGTATGATCTCTAGACTTCGGTACTTTGAAGGATTCTAGATGTTGTGCTTTAGGTGGTGAGAATTTTGATTTCTCTTGTCTGGGAGGTTACAGGGAGAAGTAAATACTTTCTGAAGTTAAAAAGTCCATAGGGCAATCTGAAATGTATATTACCCTGTGAGATGCTTGAAGTTGTTGAAATACATGAGGAAGTGAGGATCTTGTCGATGTTTACTGCTCTTAGAACTTAGCAAATGTACTAAATTTTATGCTCATTGAAGATTTTAATGGACTTCTCATAGTTCTCAACTGCTCAAAGCTACCAAGTCCTAAGGTCTGCAAGTACCTGCTAGGGAGAACTGGAGAAGTATTTCATTTGTTACTGTCGTTTTTACTATTTCCTTAGCCAATATGTGTATAAAATTTTATTTGCTATCAGCATGCCAGTCATCCAAGTCAGTAGAGGTGATACGAAGGTACGAATACAATAATTTAGACGGCTACTAGAAATTCTTTATGCTATGTTTTGCTTAGCACTTCCTGCGAATCGGTATTGTGATTCTGCTGAAATCCTGAATGATGCAATATTTCTGGTGCTGTCATCTCCATATTCTGGGCTGCTTGTCTCACTAGCTGGTAACTGTTAGTTGGGAGTTGTAAAAAGACACATGAACTTTCTCTAAGCAAGTGGTGCCTTTAAGACTTGCCCACTTAGTTGAAGCTAAGTAGATTTCTTGAAGTTTTTTTTTATTTGTCTTGTCTCTGTCACTATGTTTGTGTTTGCATGAGCTTCACTTCCTGTGAATTGACTTGTTTCTTTCTTGTACTTTGATTCATAAGTTCTTTTTGAATTGTTCAACTTGGTGGATTGTACTGTGGTTCACAATTTGCCTTTGGAAATCCATATACAGATAATACTGATATATACATGTTCGATTTCAACTTGTCGACATAAGGAAGTGTGAACTACAGATATTTCCTGAATTCAATTTTAACTCAGTAATAATTTTACTCTTTTTTTTTTTGGTTTGACCAATATACCTCTGAAATAAATACAGTAGTAAACTATAACTACATTACCTACATACATGAACCTTGATGTACAAGTAGAAAACTTGGCATCTCTAGTATGTTTAATGTTTTTTTTATTTATTTTTATTTTTTAAATATATATTTTTTAATTTTTAAATTTTATTGAAATTACTCTTTTCATCCATTAAAAAGCTAGGTTGCCTCAATTTTTATGTGGTTTGTCATTTTAAGCTTGTTTGATTAGGTTTTTTTTTTTTTTTTTTTTTTTTTTTTTTTTTAAATTAGTAAACATGGTCTCATCAATCTCTCTACTTTATTTTCTAACCTATATATAAATGACAAAAATATTTTTCAACTCAATACAACTCTTAATAAAACATTTCGTATAAGTTGAGCTATGAGGCAAACATTAGGAAATGTAGGGAGTATTTTCTAATACTATGTAAATCATACGAAGTATAATTATAATATAATATGAAAAGTTATTGGAAATACAAAATACATGCACTCGCTCCATATGTAGTAATAGCTTTATCTATTTATTTATATTCTTATTCACATTCATAGTATGTAGAACACTATTCCATAAACCATACTTTTAAGTAGGAGAGATTAGATATAAGATGGAGTACGTAAGATGTTGTAAGCTACTTTAGCAAGAAGTTGGGTTTTCTGTATTTGATATAGCACCATGCCCACTTATTTAAAGTAAGATTTAACTTATAACTTTTATTAGTAGTACGAGTGTTGTATTAATTATTATCATTAAGTAATTACGATAGTTTTTCCATATATGAAAAAAAAAAAACGCGAAAATACACGTGTAGCATGATAATCCTTTGAGAGGATTCCAGCTGCGTTTGGTAACCTGGATTATTGTCTAGGGATAACATAGTCACAGGTCGGCCAAGGTGGGGTGAAGAGAAAAGCCAAGATATTTCTAATATCTTGCATGCTTAATTAATTACTCCCTACATATTTTCCACTTGTCCATAACTCCATACTTTTATCACCCTACTACTACCATATTGAAGATTGAAGGGTGGGATGGCATTGATAATTATAGCTCATTAGAGGTTATCATGGTTGAGGTTAAGTGCGTTTTGTGTGCAACTAGTTATAATATTAACTAAGTAAGGGTCTGTTCTTATTGACTGAACCAAACTGAGCTAAACTGAAATGAAATGAATATTTTATAAGAGAAGGAAATTAGGAGTTGAACTGAACTGAATTTCAACGTATGAGAACAAACCTTAACCCCTGTAATACCTATTGAATAATCTCTAACACTAGCCGAATAACCCCTATAATACTTACGGAGTAATTCTTGTAACACTAACCAAATAACTCATGTAACACTTAAACGGTGTGGCCACTCCATATAAAAGTTTTATTTATTTATTTATTTATTTTATACTCCTTTACGGTTTAGTCTATTCTTTTTTGTTCTAATGATTGTTTACATTCTATATAGGCCTACGACCTACCTCTTTACTATATTCCATAACAATTAATTTATTAGTTGATTAATATCTAACTTTAATTTGTTTTTTTTTTTACAAATATAAAAATAAAATGTTATTATGGTTAGATTAGTCACTATATTTTCATAATACTACCTCCGTTTCATATTATTTGCAATGATTAAACATTTTTTCTTTTTATTTTATTTTATGTTAAATCGTTGCAAATAATATAAAAACAGAGATAATATCACTTTTTATTAGTTTAATAAATTAATAGATAATAAGTTAAAAATACTAAAGATTAATACATGTCAAAATGATTCGTTTATTCAAATACAAATGTGATTTGTTTATAGCCTATATTACGGATCGTATAAAATAAGTTACAATTAAAAATAATCTTACAAAAGATATAAAAATAACATACTCGATAGAAAGTCAAGAAACAAAATCACTCGTCAATGTGTGAGTTTTACCCGATCAAGGGCAACAACCCTTAGCTTAAGCCTTCTCCCAAAAATATCTAAGATGAGGTGCAATTATCGAGAGAACAAAAAAATATATTATATACTGATATAAGTTTTGGTGTCCTAAGTTTTTCCATTCTTCCATTTCTTTCTCTCTCTTTCTCTCCGCCTCCTCTTTCATCTTTCTCTCTCTTCTTCACAGCTTCGAAAAAACTTAGAAACTCGCTCACTTCTTTCGATCCGTCGACGCCTTGTTTATGAGGTAATTTCTTCTTCCCTCTTTTTCATTTCCCCCCTTTTTCTCTGATTTTTTATTCATTTTTAATTTGGGGTTTTCTTTTTCTAGATCTATTTTCTTCTTTTATTATCATAAGATAATTTTACGCAGTTTGTTTTATTTATTGATATATTAATCACTGCTCGATCGAGTATGGTCTGGTAATTTGATTGTGTTTTTTTTAATTGGTTGAATTGTTTGATTGTTTAATTTTTGTGGGGATTGATTGATTTCCCCCTTTTCTTCAGCTAGGGTTTCTTTTGAATTGTGAATTTAGGGTTTTCTGTGTTATTTTCTTGAATTATCTGTTGAATTGATTGATTTTGCCTGATTATATTTTAAGCAAGGTTGATTTCTGGGATTTGATTTTCTTGAATGGATTGATTATTAATTTCGACTGATTAATTGATTTTTTCTTTTGTTGTTGGTGTTGTTGCAGCTCGAAGGAGAGACCCACTCTAGGGTGAGTTTCGTTATCTTTAATTTTAAATTAATTATTAGTTTGTTGTTGACAGTTGAGGTTTTTCATTTAAGGTGTCACTGTCTACTGAATCATAATGTTTGTAATTGATTAGGGTTAGTGTTGTTTTTGATTTGGAGGAAGGGTTAGGTTAGGTGTATTAATTTATGATTATGTTAGCTTTCGCGATGTGATTGATTAAGTAATTGAACCTTTGACTGACCAGATATTTAAGTGGGTATTATAATGAAAGTAATTGTTCATGTTTAATCACTCTACTCTATGCTGTATATTGGTCTTTTTGAGCGTCTGTTTTTTAGTCTAGGTGTCTTGTTTATAAAATTGTTATCAGAGATGTTTTTTGAAGTTTCCATTTATTGTTTTGTGTGTAAATACTCATCCACTGATTTGGTTATCTTCTTTAGTGGTACGCGGATCAAGACCCGCAAACGGAATATCGCAGCTCCTCTGGACCCTGCAGCATTTTCAGATGCAGTGGTCCAGATATATTTGGATAATGCTGGTGATCTGGTAATTATATGCCCACATTTGCTCACCAGCTGCGTTTAAAATCTGACTAGACATTGCTATTAAAACGCTCAGTGATCTAATACAATATCTACTATCTGCAGGAACTTATCGCAAAGAGCATTGAATCTTCAGAACTCGACTTTTCAAGATACGGGGATACTTTCTTTGAGGCAAGCATCTTATACTTACTACATGGTGATGGAGTTTAGTGCGAACATATCTATGCTATATTCTGCTATTTTGGTTTGTGTGCTTTACATAGGTATCAATGGCATGTCTTTACTTAGCCCTACCTATGGAAGTACCTTTAAGGCTGTTAGTCTATTGAGAAATGTTTCTTGTGTTAGTCATGCTTGCTTTCTTTTCCAAGTGGTAGCTTCTAAATATGAGTAGAGCTATAGCTGATGTGTTTTGAAACTGAAAATAGACTTCATCCATTCAGTGTTTGTCTTGGCCATCAGTCACAACTCTTTTGTGAAATGAATAAAGAGATTTATTGCTGTGGAATCTTTCTCTAGGGTGAAAGAAATAGGGGTGGGATGGAAACTCAGTATATTCATTCACCCTTTTGCAATTCTGTCATGTAATGTAACACTAACAGCACCAAGGATTTTCTAGAAGTTCCATTTGTTTATCAACATGACCCTTCAGGACTTGGTGCATGCTCTGGTTGTTTCAAATTACACCTGGTGCTCCTTTTCTCCAATATGTTTGTTTAAAAAAATAAAAATGGATATTAAGGAACTGGTCCATATGATTACAATTTGATAAATGTAAATTAAGTACTTCCTATCATAAATCTATAAATTGTGCAAAAGTTTGGAATGGCCCAAAAAACGTTAGTTAAACATTACATGATGTAGGTAGCATTGTTATCTTATGTTTTATTAGATGTGCACGATTTTGTTAAGCTTCAGGGGAAGGGGCAAGATGTATGCACTCTTTTGTTTGGTTTAGGGGTTTATCTATTGCTTTGCTTTCTGAGATGTTTATGAAGTGTTAGAAGTTGAGAATGAAACTCTTGTATTATCTCTGCCTTACACATGTCATTTGACTATTTCTTGATATTAATTGAATTCTTAGATTGCCACTCTGAGACATTCTGTATTTCTGTATGCAATTTTAAGTCTGGCACTTTTTAAACTTTTTCACACTGCCCAGAATATAACAATTCTTATATGCAGGTTATCTTTACCGGGGGCCGCACACAGCCTGGAACAACCAAACCTGATGAGGGGGAGCGCCACACTTACTCTGTAATTCACTGTGAGCCCACACGTGAAGATATTTTGCCATCTGTATTCTTTATACAGAAGATTTTGCGCCGAAGGCCGTTCCTTATCAAGTACCTTGAAAATGTCATGCGAAGATTCTTACAGTCTTTGGAGCTTTTTGAAGACAATGAAAGGAAAAAATTGGCAATATTCACTGCTCTTACTTTCTCCCAGAAGCTGTCAGGTTTGCCACCAGAAACAGTGTTCCAACCCCTCCTCAAGGACAATCTCGTGGCAAAGGGGCTAGTTCTTACATTTTTGACAGAATTTTTTAAGGAGTTTCTTGTGGATAACACATTAGATGACTTGATTGCACTCCTGAAGCGTGGTAAAGTTGAAGATAAACTTCTGGACTTTTTCCCATCTTCTAAGAGATCTCCTGAGGCCTTTTCTGAACACTTCACGTGAGTTCTCTCCTCTGTTTTTATGTTTTTTTTTTTCCTTGCATTGAATGTTTTTTAGAAGTCTATGTTTCAGTATAGTATTAGTCAACTTTGTCTTGTGTTTCCAAGCTTTGTAGTATACTGGTTTTCCATGGGTGTTACAGTTTAGTACTACAATTTTTTTACTTCAAGTTAGTCAGGCACTTGATATATATCAAATTGTGTTCTCCTACCTTTCCTAGCTGTCAATCTGATAGCTAATTCTCCTTTTTCAGAAAGGAAGGCCTTGTTCCATTGGTCCAGTACAATGAGAAAAAATTATTTGAGCTGAAGCTGGCAGAAATGAAGTCTGCATTAACGACTCAGATAGCAGAGGAAGCTGATGTAGAAGAAGTGATTGAAACTGTGAAACATCACGTGAAAGAGTCTAAGCTCCCTGATATTGAGATTGTGCGCCTCTTATGGGATGTTATTATGGATGCTGTGCAGTGGTCTGGGAAAAATCAACAGCAGAATGCTAATACTGCGTTGCGCCAGGTATGCTTTGGATCCACGCCAATGCCTAAGCCTTATTATTTTAGGTTCTCACTTTGGTTAGAGCACATAAAATGATATTACACATGGTCAGTTTTGTTGGGGCAAAATTGCAAAATTTGATTCCTATATTTTATATTTTAAGTCCTTTTGCCCTTGAGGATTGTTGTTATTCTTGGCGTAGTATCAGTGTTTGAGTTGTGAATTTTAGTTATAATCTTATTATTGTTAATTAGCCCACTTGCAACTTGATCATAAAACTGAGGTTCTGGTCTTCCCCCTTCTAAATTATGATGTACTTATCTGTATTTACAAGTCTGCATGAGATCAAATGCTTTATGTGATAGATAATTATGGCCCCAAAATAGCATGACGTGCCTTTTAAAGCTACTCTATGTGCCTGCAATTAGTCCGCCGCTTTTGCTATCATCTTTATGATTTTAGCTTTAATAACACACTATTGTATTGGCGTACCAATGAGACTTTAAGCTTTCTCATCTGATGAAGTTATATTTCGAATCTGATAGGTCAAAACCTGGGCAAAGCTCTTAAATTCCTACTGTACCAGTGGAAAGCTTGAATTAGAACTCATATACAAAGTCCAGATCCAATGCTATGAGGATGCCAAATTGATGAAATTGTTCCCAGAAATAGTCAGATCTTTGTATGACCAGGATGTGCTTGCAGAAGACACCATCTTGCACTGGTTCCGTAAAGGAACAAATCCCAAGGGAAGGTAAAGTTTTCAAAATCCAGATCATAAAATTGAAGTGGTCTTTGATGTGTCTCACATCTGATTTCTGAATTTTTTGCTGCTGATTTGTTTGGTTTTTTTTTTGTTATTTGACATCTTTTTTATTTTGGCATTTTCTAGGCAAACTTTTGTGAAATCACTTGAGCCCTTTGTGAAATGGCTGGAAGAGGCAGAGGAGGAAGAATGAACTCAGTATTATTGTAGGAGTTCCCCTACCTGTCCTTCAAGTTCTCTTTGTCCTTTAACGCTTTATGCGCCCTTGCTAGGACCATGAAAATATTTGATGTTGTGTTTTTGAATTTCTGATGATACGATTTGAGTATTTGCAATAATCTTTCGTTTCTTATCTACCATGAGTTTGTTATGCCCCCCATTGATGATTTGATCGGTTTTGTATTATGAAATGGTTTTTAAAGCCGTCATTGCAGCAAATTACGAAGTTCTTTTACATTTTTGTTAATGTCTTGGATCATTTGTATGCGTTCATCATGTTCAATCAGCATTGCATTGCTTAAATATATGCTCTTTTTTTTTTTTTTTTTTTTTTTTTACAAAAGAGCTTAAATATATATTTGTATATGCAAAATTCAAGTTGATTGATATTCCTACTTGTATATGATATTTGCCATATACGAAGTATATCTTATGGTCAAATGTTAATGACTAATTCTAGCCTTGCTAAGTTAAAGGTACATGAACAAAACGCCAAAAGATTCAAACGTATTTTAAATTTAGCTAATTTAATTAGTCACTCTTACATGACTTAATTTTCTGTTTGTCTAATTCTAATCCTCTCTAAGGTCTCGGTTAGGTTTTTCTCTTTTTGATTAAACATTGTGAATATTGTGATCGTAAGGGGTTGTTTGGTTACACAAAGAAAATGGGGGAAGTGAAAAATCATGGGAATTTGAAAATACATGAGTTGTTTGGTTGACAATAAAAAGTGTAAATGAGGGAATTGCAAATTCATGGGAATTGTGACTTCCCATAAAATATGGGAAGTTAATTACCTAACCCCCCTAGGTAGGTCAAACTTCTTATGATTTGCAACTTTCCTCATGCCAACCAAACAACTTTATACAATTCCCATGATTTTGACGTAGGAATTTAATTCTCATAAAATACAAATTCCTATGGGAAGTAATTTCCCATAGCAACCAAACGACACCTAAATTTTTTTCTCCTTCTAACCAAGGACGGATCTAGAGAGTGGGGAGCCTAGGCTATGGCCTGTCCCAAGATCCAAAAAAGTAGAGTAGTACATATAATCCATTTTAGTAAACACCAAAAAAATTATATTTAATTCATTTTAGTTAAACTATAATAATTTGGAAATAACTTGAATGAGTTAATTGTGTTATTCCCCATCTAAAGTTTGGATTTCAAGATCAAGACTTTTTTTTTTTTTTTTTGTTTAATTGCTATTTTCATTGTTCAATGTTCAAAATATATATATATATATTGAGTCATTAAAGACCGGGTCGGGGATACAGGCTTAAACTCTCAATTTGACGCGTGTATAATTAAATAATCTTTCTTCTTATTATTTGTTGTATAAATCTATGTAAAGTTAATTTATAATCGTCATTGAGCACCACTACCTTATTGGCATAAACCATCTTCAATACTTGTTATTTACAAATAGATTATTCTAAAATAAAAATGATATTGTGCAAGTTCAGAAGGTTACTATCAAATAAAATTCAATCAAAGCATTAGTGGCATTACAAAATATGAAAATAGCCATATAAAGTCCTTTGTACAAATTATGTGATATGTAGGATTTATTCCGCAAAAGACCAATATAACGAATTGTTCTGTTGTAATTGCATAATCACCAATTTTGTAGAGCCTTGAATTAGTATTGTCAGGATAAACAATCAATGTCTCTCAAAAGATTGGAAATTTTAATACATGCATTAACTAAAAGCAAATCTGTTAATGCAATCCAAAACCATTTTTAATTTCAAATTGAACTGAAAACTCCAATCTATGTGATCCATACTGCTCCATATTGACAAAAGTGGAGCTGTAAAATACCCTTTAAGTAAAATACAAGCTGAAAATCCACATTTAAAACATTACATACACTAATACCATATTGCGCGACTATAAATCTAAACCATTATAGGTAGAAAACGATCATGCAAAAGTGACCTAAACACCGATAAGTAAGGAAATTTCAGTACAAAAATCCAGAAAAGTTGATAATATAGAGCAAAATGCAGTTTACAATCAAAACCAGAATGGGGTGAAAGTTATACAGCATTGCCCTATGGTGAAGGGAAAGGGGTCAATTAAGACAACCTAACTACATCCCATTTACTAGCTCTAATCAGTAATCACATGTAATATGTATATACAGAAGAGAGCTGCCTTGAGCGAAACTGTTTCCAAAACTAACGAAGTTAGTTGAGCAAATTCATACTAACAGTCTAAACCCATCCAAGAAATTAAAGAGGGCGACTTTCTATAACAGCTTACTTGTACTGCAGATCATTTAATTTGACACGGGAGAAAACTGAGGATCCTTATTTTTTTTGCTAAAAATGTTAAAGAATTGTTCACTGTACTTCACAGCAAGTCGTCTGCATTCTGCAAGATCTTCCTGCTGCACTTGATCCACTGACTTCTTCATTTGGCCGCTTGGATCCCCATCTATAAGTAATTTTGCCAGAGCAGACACACTGGAAGCAAGATACAAGTTTTAGGCAAAATAACAAGTTAAGTTTTTAATTGTTTATTTGATGGTGAAAAGTAGTATTCTAATGTTATAGCATGGTATGATCTTGTCATATTAAATGGAAGCATTAGTAAATGTGATGCAATTGCATGAAGACAAGAGAAACGTACAAAATGACTAATCGAATAATTCACATCAGAAAACCTACAATTATTTAAAATCCAATATATAGTAGTAATTACCTGCTAATGTCACATTCCTCCAATCCTTTTGATAAGACAGACATTTTTAACCAATACAATGCACACACTGCCTTGGCACAAAGGTCATCATCCTGTTCGAAAGCATAGACTATATCATATTCCAGCTTATAAGGAATCCTTTGCCGAAGATATGTCAGTAACTCTTTAGCCTGAGGGCACAACCAATTATTGGATTTGGGGGTTCCATGATTATAATTACTGTCATTGCCATTCGAGAATCTAGACAATGCCACCATATCTCCTCTCCTGTGCTTCTGTTTATATTTTTTTGGTGATGCTAATTTTTGCTCCTGAGAAGTGTTAAGTGCATGGTCACTTCTAGAAGCTGACAAAACAGCATTTGTTGGTTCCTGCTTGGATTGTTCACACATCACATTATTGAGTTTCTTCATCTTATGTAGTTGGTGCCTTCGCTGCTCTAACAAACTCCCAGGACATCGTCCTTTGTCTTTGACACCGTTTTCATCATCACTGTCGATGATGATAGGGTCAGCAGACGTAGGCCTCTTGCTGCCAGAACCCACGTCATCTCTTGAAGTTTCAGTCTCAAAATCCAATTTCCTTTTGAGCCTTTCTGCAGCTGCCAGAGATTGCTTGCCAGGCTTCAAACTGCATTTAGGTTCAGTAATGCGAGCAACAAAAGCTGCATCTGGAATAAAAGAGAAACTATTAAAAGGAAAGTAAAGAAACGTATTTCTATAACCACGTATAGTAAGATCACATAACTCTTCATAAGTTAAAGATATCGAATCATGGCTCTTCATAAATAAAAAGGATTAACAAAACAGACGAGTAAGTTAAGCAAATTATAGATTCCAGCAGGCTAAAACAGTCACTTGTTTGCTCAACTATATCAAAAGCACATTTCTAACATATAGTGATTCCAGATGCGACTTTTCACACTCATAGCAGGACCAAGATCCTCCTTCTTCAAATCGCCTATACCATAACAGCAGTGCAATGTACAATTTTTCATAATGAATGATCTATCCTAGCTCCTTTAACTAAGTAATCAATGAACTAGAATATTTCAACACTTCAGGTTTCTTTAGGCCTTGTCATAGCTAGATTGTTTCATGATCAAACTGCAAGAAAGCATTTTATGGTATCTCTCACTTAATTTCCATGAGTTCAATAAGTGAAAATATAAAACAAAAAAGTGACGTATATAAAACGATTGACAGCACGTACAAGAGAAAGCAAATTTGATTAGCAAAATAAAAATGTATGAATATCAAAGTAGAAGAAAAATGGGATATGCATTTTAATCTTGCATGGATTCAGTATCTTTTGGGCGGATCTAACAACCCTAATATTGCAAGGGTCATATAAAAATAATTTTGTTATGAAATTGACAATGCTAATCACAAGTAATAAATAAGGAACTCCTGTAGCAAATTACTAAGCAGCGAGATTCTAGTAAGATTAAACAAGCAGACGTGAGGTATTAAACAAGGAAAGAGTCATGTAAAATCCTTCACACTCAAGATGAAGCGTTATTTAATCCACAAAAGCACGTGCAAACGACACATGTCCACGTCATCATTTCAAGCCTAAAAATTTAATCACTGCAGTAGTAATGCCAACCTAGCATGCAGTTGCATCCACCAAATTCAACAAGGTAAGATTGTCCTCAAGCATGCACCGAGTAATTGCATGCAATGATGTATGCAATAGCAATATACATGAGATACGAGCCAAATTTTATTGATTGCTCAAAGGGCAGAACTTGTTAGCAGGTTAACAGCGCATTCAAGCAAATGAATAAGCCCCTTAGATGCATGGTTCCCCATTTTAAACTACCAGGGTTCATCAATAATCACCAGCAAGTCAAACAAAAGGACCAAAACCCTAATACATGCCACAACAGTCATTGTATTAATTCATTTCCTCAATCCAAACTCCTTGAAATATTTGTGTGTGAATGTGTGTGTGTGGGGGGGGGGGGGGGGGGGTCAGTATACAAAACACTTGCACCTTTAGTTCGAAACCTAGATAACAAGATACGTGAAGAGAGCTTGATGAAACAGCAAATACGGAATGGATGTAAATGCACAAAATGTCAAGAACCTAGCCTATTTAAGGGATAAAAGATTATAGACTAAAAATAACTCAAATGGTATACTTTGAGACCAGAAAGTGATGCTATTTTCTTAGATTACATTACCTTTACCTATGCCCTCAGGCCTCAGCCCCTCAACAGCTTATCTTATCCTCAGATAACTCTAATGAACGACATAGGCAACCACATTGATCTCTTAAAACCTTGCACTTAGCAAAAAAAAAAAAAAAAAAAAAAAAAGATGCAGTGATTTTTTTGCCGTCATTAATATAGAAGTTTATTTCTTTTTTCGACTAAATGTCAATCCTATTCACCAAATAAATAACCATTTCATGATATCAATTAGCCGCATTACACTACTACGTATGGTACATTACAAAGAACTTGTGCTACAAATTTGTCTCAAAACTGCCAAAACAAAATAAAAAACATCCATTCTCTGCCGCCAAATATTTGCTGAAAGAAAAAAGAAACAGCCTGGCCACACAAGATATAAAACCAAATTTCACTGCATAATATAGGTCACATATGTAAATGAAAGTAATATATAGCAACACAATATTGATCGAATACAAATAGCATCATCGAAAGAGCATAAACCTGCTTCCTGATGGATTCCATCTTTAGCCATTCCTGCATCGAGAGCCTTTATGATTCCAGAAAAAACTTTTCCAACAGGTGCATTTGCAAAATTTGCATCTCTCTCCAAATCTTTGCACATAAAAGTGAACATATCACCTTCAAGCTTCGAAACCAGCTCATTCACCAGCACCAAATTTGCTTTTAGCATCATGTTCTTTTTACCTAAATCCTCTTTCTCAATTTTCAGTTTTATAATGTCTTCATATCTCTCTTTCTCAATTTTTATTTTCTCTCTTTGTAATTTATCCACTAGGTCATCATTTTCTTTCTTAATTTCTATTTTCTCTCCTTGCAATTTATCAACTTTGTCTAAGAGCTTCTTAATCTTCTCATCCTTCTCTTCATTACTTTTCTTTAGCTCTTCAACACGGGCATCATACTCAGCCTTACACTCCTCTAAATGTGGATTTGACCCTCTCATGCCCTGAAATTCATCCCACCGCGCCTTAAGTAGGTCTTTAAGTTGCCTTTGCTTATCCTCCTGCTCCTTACACAACTCCATTTTCTCTACTTTCAATTTATAATATTCAACCAAACGATCCTTATCTTTGATCTTTTCCCTACACCCCTCCAACACTGCCAATTGAGCCTTAAATTCAGCATTTTTCCTCTCCACAATCTCATTCATTTCAACTTCCTTTTCAAAACCCAACTCCAACAATTTTCGATCTAATTCCCGCTTCCCTTCCTCCAATTTTTGAACCTCACCCTCCAAACTATTATACCTCTTAATGTAAGACTCTTCTTTCCCCTTTGCCCGGGTAATATCCCTTTTTAATTCCCTCACCAAATCATCCTTTTCATATAAATCGCGCTTCAATCGACAACATTCCTCCTCCATCACACAATACTTTATCTTCCAATCCCCAAGATCAGCCTCCAAAATGTCATTCCTCTCCCTCAAACTATTTACAATTTCCTCTTTCTCCTTCAACAAAACCTCCTCCCTTTCCTTCAACTCCTTTACTACTGCCTTATAATCGATATCTAAACACAATTTTCCCTCAGACAAAACAACATCAGAAATTGACTGATGTTGTGAAACCCCAGAACAATTATTGTTCCTGGGTGATTCTCTGTTCGAATCATCGCTCATTTTCTAGAATTTCTACTACCCACAACACAAAAATGACGGAATTCCACTAATTTAACATCAAAAATTCAACCCTAGTGAGTAATTTCAATGAAATCTGCATGAAAGACAATAACTTTTCATCAAAATTCTATCAAAAAAAGTGTAAAATGAGTGCTATCATTACTCTAAACATGCAAAAATTCATAAGAAGTAAATACAAAATTCTAAGGAGGTTCAACCCCATAATTCAAGAACTCGCCTTTTTTGAGTTGAAATCAATCTGAAATTTGCGTTGATTGTACACAACAAGAAGAAACACTGTAGACTGGAATTTTGGTTGACGTTGAAAAAGGAAGATTAAAAACGTTACTAGGCGGGTGGAGAAGAGAAAGGAGACATGAAGTGAAAATGTAAGGGCATTTGTCCAATTTTGTCACTGTTTTGTTGATTTATTTATATTCAAATTTTTTACAAAGACATGATTTTTGTGTGTTCAATTCATAATCCTCACAAGTTACAATTGACAGGTCTTTATGAGAGTGAGATATAATTCAAGTGGTTATACATACCTCCCCTTTCAGTTTTAGATTTTTAGGGGATCAGTGATCTTGGGATCGATTCTCATCACCAGTATGTGGCTCTCTAAACACCATATATGAAATATTATTTTTGTCGTTATTGGATAAAAATGCATGTAAAAAATTTCCGTTAAGAAAATGCACGTAAATATTTACGTGTAATGAAAAGTGTATACTCGAATACCTATACCTAATGTCGGAGGAAAGGGATAATGACGTAAACTATTATGTACACGTGAGGATCGTTCTCGTATTATTTTGATAGCACATCAATATTAGATTTTATTATTTTAAATATACATAGATAACCCTCAGTTAATATCGTGAACTGAATTGAATTGAACCTATTAGAGCTGAACTGAATTAAAATTAAGCTGCAGTGAATAGGCATGTAGTCAAGTGATGTATTATTAGATTCATCTCAATATTTCATAATATGATTTTTTATATAAAATATGTTTAAAGTTGAAATATATGTATTGAGAAACATAAACCCGCAATATACAGAGGACGGAGAAACCAAGGAGGTAAGTTTTGTATTTAATAAAAATTAATTGTTATCCAATGTATGAAAAGATCCATCAAATATCCAAAAATCTAAAAATTAATGTTTGATATCGAATTAATATCTTTCCACATATATCAGATTGTGTTCATATTTACAATTTATTTCGTTCATTTCAAAATAATTGATAGTTCTCTTAACCTTTAATTTGTGAAAATAATAGGCGGGGACCATTAAATGAGTCATTAATCTATTATCCTCCATCCTTTTATTAGAGTCTCATTTCTAACATTTATTATCAACATAATTAAGAGAAATGAGACTCTAATAAAAAGACGGAGGGAGTAACTATTAATAAAATAGAGTATGCTGACATCACCACTGCCCATGTGTCACTCTATTAATAAAAAATTTATCGCCTAAATGCAATGATGATGTCATTTTTTTGTAGCTATCATATTTAATACGAGTATATTAGAAGATTCTTCATTACAACTAAAACCTATCAGATTATTAAAGGAAATTAAAACAATTTTAAATAGAAAACTAATAAATAACCTCTTATATTAAACTATATATTAAACGACGTTAAACAAGTATGATACTATATCATAATTTTGATGAAAATTAAAAAAAAATATTAAAATTACAAATATTTTGGTATGTAATACTTATTTATATTCATTTATAATAGCCATTTTTTAACATGTATAAATTACAAATAGGTTTTATATCTAATCTAGTGTAAAGTAAATTAAGTTAGTGAATATACTCCCTCTATTTCAAAATGAATTACACAATTTGGATTTTGCATTATTTATATACACTACTAAAACTAATGTTGGTGCTTAATACAAAATATTGACCTATTAGAATGGTTTCAATTATAATTTTTAATAACCATTTTTTTCACTAATACTTATAAATTAATAATTTAAAATATTATTGGCCAAACATCAGTTAACAAATGTGTTAGTCAAGTTAAAACATTTATTATAGTAATTTATTAAATTAAAATTTTAATTTAATATATTGTATTTTTTTTTTGTGTTTAGAGAGCACAAGGGTGGGGGTGAGAATCAATCCCAAGATCTCTTGGAATCGGGAGGGAAGCTCTAACCACTTGAGTTATCCCTCACTCTCCAGAATATAATGTATTAAGTATATAAGTGGTTGTTTGGTTGCACCAATTTGGGCATTCAAACTTTCTAGAAAATATATTAGAGAGCTTTTTTTGTTTTTTTTGTTTTTTTTTTTTACGTGAAAGGAAAAAAATTCCTAGGAACCACCTTCTTCTTCCTTCCTTTTTTTAGTGTTCACACCCGATTCACCCACTAATTAACTGTTGGTGTAGTGTTAATTGAGCCTACACTTGGTAGGGAAGATTCGTGTTTGATCTCTCGCAACAACAATCGGAAGGGCAGTGGAACCTAACCACCTAAAACTGATCATCGAATCCAGATTAGCTCAAAGGGTGATATGAGAAAAACACCAAAAAAAAAACACTCGATTCACCCTTTAGGCTAATTCGTATTTGGGGCTCAATTATAAGTAGTTTGGAAACTTAATTTCAAGTATATGAGACCTAAGTCCATTATCACCCGACTACCCGAGTGTGTATAAGAAATTGCCAACAAAAAACACATGTGGAATGGCCAAAAACAGCGTGGGAAAAACCGTTGACGCTTCCAAAAAGCGGACACTTCCATACCATTCCAGTTTTCCTCATTTCTTTAGGAGAGAGAAAAACATCATCCTCCTCCTTTACTGCACTCACCAATTTTCAGAGCTCCTGAAAACCCTAAAATGGCGGCATTCATGGCAAGAGCTTGCATTCTCCCAACAATGTCAATCTCTTACCCTAATCCTAACCCTAACAATCTCCGTTCAGGCCGCTCACACTCAGTTGACGCATACTACATTAAACGCGCCGTCGAATTGGCCGACAAATCCGCCGGATTTTCATCACCTCACCCGAATTTCGGTTGCGTAATCGAAGCCGGAAGAATCGTCGGAGAAGGTTATTTGTATGCTCAGGGAACTACTGCGGCGGAAGTTCAGGCTGTCGAAGCTGCCGGCGAGTGGTGTCGTGGTGCTACGGCGTATCTTAATATGGAGTGCGGTGATTGTCATGGTGAACGTACTGCTGTTTCTGCTCTTGTTCAGGTTTTTGCTGATTTTTTTTTTCTTCATGATTTTATCTTTCTTCAATTTGGTCGATTTTTGCGGAATTTAGGGTTTTGATTTGTGAAATTGTGGATTTTGATATTGAATTGTTGTTTGTGTGAATTGTGGTGAGTAGGCAGGGGTGAAGAGAGTGGTGGTTGGAATGAGACATCCGTTGAAGCATTTGAGAGGAGGAGCGATTCAAGCGCTTCGAAGTGAAGGAATTCATGTTGATGTGCTTGGTGAGGATTTGCAAAGCGATGTTGCCGAGGTTTTTTTTTTTTAAATCAATTTTTTTTTTTGTTATAATTCTTAATTCCATGTTTATTAATTTTGCCTTTTTGTAATTTTTATTTGATTGCCATGATTTGTTACTTTGTTTTCTCGTTGGTTGCATCTTAAAAATACATAAATGATTATTGTAACTAGAAAGTGTTCCCCCCCCCCCCCCCTTAATTTATTGTAGGTTTGAAGCTCAAAAAAGAAACAAAAAGGTATCGAATTTGATCATTGTCCATCACTTTTAGTTGGGACAGCCAAAGTGGCTTAAGGAAAGCCAATGATTTTGCATTTGTTATGTAACTTAAGTTGGTTGTGTTATATTTTCCCCCTTGTAGTAGACATTTAGTTACCGAGTCAATTCATGTTGAGTAGAATAGAGTAGGTAGGCTGGAGTAACTATACAAGTGTTGGATGAATTGGAAGAACTTTTAGGTAAGCTGAGATTAAACCTCATACTACGTGAAGATGAATTTATTGAGTTAATGAGCTATAGAAGTTTGTTCTTGTTAAGTTGGAATGTATATTGACTCACTATTGCTGTGTGGTGGATTTGTTGTCTGATAAAATTATTGGTATATGAAATCTTTAATGGTTTGTTTGGTACAAAGTTTTAAAATTTCAGTATAGATGAGCTCCTAGGCAAATCTGTTGCTATTTCATTAGGATTGTACTCTTATGACCCATTTGAAATTATCTGATGATGTCTTGTAATTTTTCAAGTAATGAGGTGTTTAACCTCTAACTGAAGCCTGGCTCTTGCAGGAAGCTTTGAAATCTTGCCTTCTCGTGAATGCTCCTTTGGTCGTCAGGGCTGCTTCTCACGTCCCGTACTCTGTTCTCAAATATGCTATGACCCTTGATGGTACATAACAGGTTTATTTTTATAGCAAACTTTCTTGACATTGCTAGTTACCAAAACTATCAATTGTGGACAAAAATCTGAATGGTGCTGTTGCTTGGCAATTATACTTCCTTACAGTCTTTTGTGTTGTCTCTTGTCAGGGAAGATAGCTACTAACAAGGGACATTCAGTGTGGATAAGCAGCAACCTATCAAGGTGCCGTGTCCTTGAACTGAGGGGTCGAAGTGATGCTATTATTGTTGGTGGAAATACTGTACGGAATGATAGTATGGATCTGAGCTGTTAGTGCAATACATCATTCTTGGATTTATCACATATTTCTCTAATCATTCTTTTTTCCCTGTGTTTTCAAATTGTGAATGAAGATCCCCGACTAACTGCAAGGCAACAAGGGGGGCATTCGCCTGTACGGATTGTTGTGTCACAGTCTCTTGACCTTCCTGAGATAGCACATCTTTGGGATACTTCTGAAGTGCACACCATTGTGGCAACACAGAAAGGTGCTAGAAGGAGCTTTCAAAAATACCTAGCTTCCAAAGGCGTTGAAGTGATTGAGTTTGAGATTCTAAATCCTAGAGATGTTATGGAATACTTTTATGAGTGTGGATATCTTTCGGTTCTATGGGAGTGTGGTGGAACATTGGCTGCATCAGCTATTTCTTCTGGTGTTATAAATAAAGTATGCATGTGATCTTTTCCCTATCTTTTTCTTACTTCCCATTCATAATCTGTGAAGTGGTGTTTGACATTTTGTAGTGTACTAGTGTTGCTGAATTGCTGATTCTTATCAAGGTTTGACTTGTATGATTTTTTCTGTGTTGCCCCTCTATACATCAAATAGGATAATATTGATTTGAAAGGGGCCTGCCTATTGGTTCACATCTATATAATTTACGCAAACTTTCAGTGAGCTACCTTGAGCTTTAGAAAATATTACATTTGGTATCCATTTTAATGAAGTTAGGCACTTTAATCGTTTGTTAGAATTGTGAATACTTTAGCATGCTCTTCAATAGAATCTGCACCCCCCCCCCCCCCTCTCCCAAAACGATGCGAAACTGCATTATAGTAAAATCCATAGGATTGATCAAGAATTACCTCTCCTTCACTCTAACATATGGTGACTCCTTGTTTCCTCAACTTTTCCAAAGTCAGCTTGGATCTTGTGGATGAGTAGTCTCTACCTTCAAATGTTGTTAAACTTGATTAGAATGCTTCACTGAAATAGGTCAAACCTTCATTCTAAAAAAAAAAGAAATAGGTCAAACCTTTTAGAACTAGCTCAATTAAAAACTCCAAATGTATTGCTGTCAACTAGCTTATTAATTGACGAGGTATATAAGAGGTGGTGTAATACCTGATTTTAAAATCTATTTTTATCATTGTCCTCAATGACTCCCTCCATGATCCTTAGTTATATATTTTTGCTGCAAGGATTTGTTCTGCAGATATTTAATTGTTATTCTCTAAGCTTGTTTTTTCATTATTTTAGGTCTATGCCTTTATTGCTCCTAAAATTATTGGTGGAAAGGGGGCGCCATCTCCTGTTGGTGAACTTGGCATGGTTGAGATGACTCAAGCTCTTAATTTACATGATGTCAGTTATGAACAGGTTGGTTATACTGTGATACTTTTGCCTACTGGTTATGATCCTTTGCTGTAGTGATTCTGTTGTTTTTTTTACCTCTGCCTCTGGTGATCTTGTCAATCATTATTTGGCTTTAGCTATTGTTTCTCTTTCAAACGTTAGTTTGATTGAGCGGGTGATGGTGCTTTTTCCTAACACTCAGAGATTCAGGGTGTTGATGAAGTTTGTGTTAATACTATCTATAGGCATGTAGCCTGTTTCAACAATATTAATGTGCATGGAATCGGGAGAAAGAAAAAGTCGTGTTTTGGGGGAAACAGACTTGGGAAATTTGTTGTCATATCTGATTGAGTTGTCTTCAGACATAGGTCACTAGCTACAATTCGTAAGATACTGATTGTGAAACATTAGTTCCACATTCCTGTACATCTTAGACTTGTGTTGAGACGGGATATCATTTTTTAAATTTTCTGCAGAAAATATTTTGACATCATATACCACCTTTTAATAAAGATGAGGAAGCATAAAGTGTTGCCTCAAGTCCTCAACCATATTGCCCCACTACTGCAGTAGCTGAACCTTAGATATTGTCCACCGACTTTGATGCTCTGATGTTGTAATATCCTATGCAAAAGTTAGATTGAAGGTGCAACTAATTACTGAGGAATGGTTAATTTAACTGGATTTTAATTCTAGACAGGTATGATTTGTAGGGGAATATCTTATTACTTGTTTTCTGATGCAGAATTATTTCTTTTATCTCAGGTTGGACCTGACATGCTTGTCAGTGGATTTCTTCAGCCCATTCCTGACTTGACACCGATCATTCCTTCTTTCTCTGAATTATCAAAAATTGATCCGTCAATTAACCCTTATGAATCTAGCATCATATCCTTCTACAAGACTTGGGATCCTTACGGTTCCTTCTCCAATTTCTCACCCCACCCTATCCAGATGCCAGACGAGGGTGGCCATTATACAACCTGGTCCAGTGTCGAGCATTATTACCAGGTAATGCATTTTTATATCTTGTAGGAAATTCATTTGATCTATCTAATGAATATTTAGAAAAATCCTCTCCTTCACCTCATTCCGTATTACTATAGAACATTTATCAGTAACTAAATTACATGTTTAAAACAATTTTGTTTTCTCTGAACAACCTTCATGATGCTCTGAACAACCTAAAATTCTGTTATCTTTGAAAAGCACAGCTAAAACCAGGAAAAAAAAGACTTCAAATAATATAAACTTGAAAATAAGGGTCTATAGACCAGGGTATTGTTGGTGAACCCTAATTAAAATTACTTTTTGATGACTGTAGCCAGTTGAATAGTAGATAATTTTTCTAAAAACTCCTTAGTCGTTTTTGGAATTTTTTCCATACCATTTCTTACCTGTAGATACATTGTATAGAATATGGAAGTTTTATATGAATTCCCTCTGCAGGCACACAAGTTTTATGGGGTACAAGATCCTCTAGCACAAGAGTGTTTTGAGGCTATCAAGTCTGCAAAAAGTCCTGAAGAAGCAGCCAGGATAGGAAGGAAAATGCAGAGACGAAGACCAGACCTGGTATGTTTCATGTATTTAGAGCTCAATGGAATTATCAAAACTGCTTGTCTTTCTCTATAATTGTGATGGTTATTATGGAGTATGATTTTCTCCTGTGTCTATATTGTGAAAGAGAATGTCTAATCTCATCCTGTCCATTTTGGAATGTCTGAATTGAAAATCATATTCCGAATCCTTCTTAAGGGTCCACTGCCAGTAGAAGCTGAATAGTCAGGATTCAGCCTTGGACAGTATCTTGAGCTGTCACCTGTCAGCATAAATTCCCAAATTCTTTACAATGTGCTGTATTCATACTCCGTATTCAGTTTGTAGGTATGCTGGATATTGAAATTCATACTCCGTAGGCCCATAGCTATCTACTTATCCTTCAGTTTTTGTCGCATCTATGTGTAATTATCTTCATATTACATTCGAAAAAATTTATTTTTAAAAAATTATTGTCTGTGAATACACCTGATAGATATGCTAATGTTTTATGCCGTAGAACACATGATTTTGCTTGATCTCTGTTGTATTCGCATTCTAATATCCTCTATATGTTTAATATTTTTATGGCTTTATTTATGCTGTTCAGGTAAGGTCCGACTGGGAGGCCGCAAAAATTGATATAATGTACAGTGCACTTAAATGTAAGTTCTCAATCTACCCACACTTGAACTCCATGCTACTGTCTACTGTTGGGTCTATTCTTGTTGAAGGTTCACCGCACGATTTCTTTTGGGGCGGTGGACGTGATGGAGAAGGCCTTAACTATTTGGGGAGGCTGCTGATGCAGTTGAGGTCAGAGTTTGTGGGTGAATCCTCTTCACACACTGATAACCCTGATGAGAACTAGAATTTTGGAGAGTTTAGAGTCTACAATCCACATATCTTTACACATAAAAGAGCTAAGTATGTACTATAATCCCCCCACAATACACACACAAAGAATTAGGGTTGAGGGATGCAAAGTTTTGTATCGTTATCTATGGATTCACCTTCGTATATGTTACAGATTATGATAGAACATTCTGTAAGTTTATGAAGTATTTTCTATGCAGTTATGTTTGATCCAAAATAAATGAGGGGCATAAAACTAAGTATGGCCTGATTATGTTTAAGTAACCAATGCAAGTGACTAATTGAGCACGATTACGGATTTTTTCAAATATGGGCCTTGATCCGGAGCTTCTAAGATCTAAACCCGCGTAACATTTGGATCTAGGCTTAAGTTTTTAGACACATTTCTGATATTTTGGTACCATTTAGTGGACTAGTGGTACCACTTTTAGGCCACTATGTCTTTCTCGGTAGTATTGTTCTTACTTATTACAACTAGTTACAACTTACTAAGTTACAAGTAGATGATTTCTAGAGCAAAGAAGAACGGATCCTTGAAGGAATTTGGACATTTTGGGACGAGTGATTTTGTTTCCCAAGAATTTTCCATTTGCTACATGGAGTATCAACTATCAAGGACTACCAACAAACGTGAATATGAAAATATATACTCTATACACGACATAGTATAATACATTTATTTAGATTGTTCTATTAAGATCTCACATAATTATACTTTTTCATGCATATAAATCATGAATGACTATCAAAACGAGCCATTTCCCTAAATAATGTTGGGAAATTATCTAATTCCCAAATTACAGCTACTCTTTTTTTAATTCCCACCATACCGTCCACGTCACCGGTTCAGTGAGAATTTTTTTAAAAACGGGTTTATTAGAAAACCGCTACTTCAAGTAGCGGTGTGCTACTAAAAACTGCTACTTCAAGTAGCGGTTTACTTATTAGAAACCGCTACTTCAAGTAGCGGTTTACTTATTAGAAACCGCTACTTGAGGTAGCGGTTTATATTTAAACAAATTTTCACAAAGTGGGGTTGTTGGTGTTTTGAGGAAAACCGCTACTTGAAGTAGCGGTTTACTTATTAGAAACCGCTACTTGAGGTAGCGGTTTATATTTAAACAAATTTTCATCAAAGTGGGGTTGTTGGTGTTTTGAGGAAAACCGCTACTTGAAGTAGCGGTGTTTTGAGGAAAACCGCTACTTCAAGTAGCGGTTTACAAAATTAAAACCGCTACTTCAAGTAGCGGTTTATTCTCATAACACCGCTACTTGAAGTAGCGGTTTGTTGCTGGACCGAGAAAAAAAAAACGGTTTGTTTTCCTTAACTGACGTGGACAGTATGATGGGAATTAAAAAAAGAGTAACTGTAATTTGGGAATTAGATAATTTCCCAACATTATTTAGGGAAAGGGCTCTATCAAAACAGAAAAGTGCAAAAGTCATATTGAGTCAAACGGTCAAGTAAAGACAGTGGAGAAAGTAATAAAATAAAGTTATGATCCTTTCTTTTCCTCCTATATGTATTTTCTCTTTTTGATTTACCTTTTTTACTGTAACATGTTGGACTGTTAGAGTAATAATCACGTACTTCTATTTTGAACTTCACAAAGAGATTTATGAAAGACCACGCTAGTATACTACAAGAAAATGTGCCTTTGTCTTGATCGAGCAAATTCACGCTAAATACCAAATATTAATTAACCAATTAAGGATTTATAGTTATTTATACATGTATAATTATAATGATTAAGTAAAAAGATGATTAATGTTATAGATCTTAATTTTATGCATTGCCTTAACATTATTTAAAGTATGATTGATATTCAAAAGTGGTTATACACTAGAAATTAATGATTATTAAGGGAGATTAAGAATGGTTAAGAACATGCAAAAAGATTCGTTTCAATTAAACTTTGAGTAGAACATGAATCATACTAAATTGAATAATAAAACAACTAATTATCTGAATAAAAATGATAAGCCAAATATACTTGGGAAAAAAAAAAGTCGTGCATGAGTAGGATATGACTCATAGTCATAGCATACTTTGTATGTGTTACATGGTATGTTGGTAGGGACACATGCGGGAGACAAAACCTAATCTAGATTTTCTCGAATTTTTGTATCACTCCATTTGTTCCATGCTTATTTATTTTTTAATGAATGTATTATTTACATCATCAATATCTTTGAATTTATTACTTTTTTAAACCGATATAATTGATTGTTAAACGAAGATTTTCGTATAAGTTGGTACTTCGTATTTAATTATTGAAAAAAAATAATGATTTATAAAAAAAAAAAAAATTATGATGATGTATTTGTTGAGAAAAGGAGATGGAGTTAAAGATTTTACCTGTGTTGGTATTCTATAAAAGAAAAAATTACTCGTATATATTTGTAGTCTTATTAAATTTGCAATAATATAAAATTAATTAGGCTAATAAATCAAAGATATTGATGATCGAAGGTGTTCATAAAAAATATACGTATATCGGTATATGAAATATAAATGGAAGAATTTCAACATTAAAAGGAGAGAGTATTTTATTACTCCCTCCATTCCTAAATTAAAAGCTTTTTTTTTTATTATTATGTAAGTAATAAATGATAAAAAGAGGCTTTATAGTAAGAGACGAAGGAAATATTGTTTAAAATAATAACTATTGATTTTTAGTTTTCAATTTTATCAAAAGATCAATTGCTGTGATGTTCAAGTTTAAGTAGGCAAAGAACATGACAATAATAGCGCCGACATTCACAATATATAATAAATGGATGAGATTTGATCTGATGAAAACTTTACTATAGTTTTTATAAAATTTTGGGCAATAGTTTTTATAAAATTTTGGGCAATAATTTTTTAGTTCAAAGTTGAAACTTTTGGGTGATCTAGCAGAAATGTTAGAATGTTTGAGAGAAGAATATGGATTAAGACAACTTAGGTAACATGATACGCAAAAAGGCCTTTCTGATAATTGCACAACCATTTTGTATGTATCATTATTACATGTTCTTTACCTAATTGACTAAAGGTTAGGCTACTTCTTTATTTATGTTTCTAGCATTAAACTTTATTAACTCATTAAATTATTAGTTTATTGCATAACTAGAAAGATTAGGATGAGAAGAAGCAAGTTAAAGGGATTCTTCCTTTATTTTCAGCTTGATCTTATCATTATTGTGTAAACAAACTCGGCTACGCTTGAAAATTATTATTATTATTATTATTTTAGGGTTTAGGGTCTGTTCTAATTTATTAAACAGAACTGATTAGAGCTAAATTAAACTGAATATTATATGAGAGAAGAAAATTAGAATCTGAAGTAAACCGATTAGAGATGAAGTGAATTGAACTGAAAATAATCTGATGAGAAAAAATCCTTAGTTCGCTTAATCATTATAACTAGTATATGCGAGTATGAAATACTAGTATATATACCGAGTGTGGGGTACAACTTTCATGACTTGGTAGGTCGGTAAACAAATGATCTGACATGCATTAGACTGTTTCACTGAATAGTGAACAAATGCTCTGATCTAGGTGTTTGGATGCATGACCTTAATGAATAAATCACCCAAATTCAATTATACGAGTACTCCTAGTTTGTATTGATGAAGCCAAAAATGGAGTAAGATATATTGGCACAACAACCCATGCATTGCATACATGCTGCGCCTCGACGTAGCTGGCCATGCGCCTTAATTATCTATACCGAGTTAATTATTCTCCATGCATTTTCACCATGCTCCTAACTTAAAACGCAGCCAACCTAACTTGCATATTAGCACGGCCGTGCCATGCCTACTTTATTGCGTTTTTATAATATTACACATGTATGTTGTGCTACTTGACTGTCAAAAAAGTATGGCTACTCGTAATTTTCTACTGTATTTTATGGAAAAATTGTCAAACTGAGCGTTTTTGGAAAACAATTTCCCAAACAAGACGCGTGGCAAAACTATTTACCAAACTAAGCTTTCAGGGTAAAACGCCAACCAGGGTGGCGTTTTACCCTGGGCAATTTTTTTTTTTAATTTTTAGTCAAAGGTAAAACGCCATCAAGGGTGGCGTTTTACTGCTGGGCAAATTTTTTTAAAAAAAAGCATTTACACAAAAACGCTAACGCCGTTGGCGTTTTACTTTTAACACAAAAGCGCTAACGTCGTTGGCGTTTTAGAGTGTTGTGGTTGTTGCTGCTGTTGTTGTTGCAGCTCCTGTGGTTGTTGCTGTTGTTGTTGCAGCTCTTGTGGTTGTTGCTGCTGTTGCTGTGTAGCTGTGTTTGTGTGCAGAGATAAAACGCCAACCATGGTGGCGCTTTAGGGGGGTAAATTATTTTCAAAAAAATCACTCAGGGTAAAACGCCAACGGCGTTAGCGTTTTTGTGTAAATGTGTTTTTTTAAAAAAATTTGCCCAGCAGTAAAACGCCACCCTTGATGGCGTTTTATCCTTGACTAAAAATTAAAAAAAAATAAATGCCCAGGGTAAAACGCCATCCTGGTTGGCGTTTTACTCTGGAAGCTTAGTTTGGTAAATAGTTTTGCCACGCGTCTTGTTTGGGAAATTGTTTCCCAAAAACGCTTAGTTTGACAATTTTTCCGTATTTTATTTTAATATTATAGTGACAGAATCGTGCGTATGTTTTTTTATAGTATATAGCTTTATAAGTGATCTTATTGATCAAATTAAAGGTCTCGACAAGTGTCATGACTCACTCTTTTCACCCTATTTTCTTGTCTCTACACTACTAATAAGTGCTAACTATATATTTTAAGCCAAATACGAAGTATATTTTAATTGAGCCCTTAGTTTACTTAATTGCATATAAAAATAAAAACTCCCATTGCATTATCTTTGATTATTTATCCTTGCTTTAAAAAAAATTGAGAAATAACGTGTATAGTATACTATAAAATTGCTTCAATATATATATATATATATATATATATAGGGGAGGGATCCGGTAAGAACCCCTCCTTATGTAAGAACCCTAGTTATATAAGAACCAATCTCATCCGTAGGCATAGATTAGGATGAGCGGTCAAGATTAAAACAAAAAAAAAAAAACTCCCCTAAAACCCTCCCCAAACGTTCATAATTTTCTCTCTCCTCAAACTTTCAATCCTCTTTACTTTCTCTCTCCTCAAATCTTAAAATCTAGCCCAAATTGCTGCAAAACAACCTAAATTGCTCAAATCAGGTACGTTTTTCTTTGATTTTGTTCTAATTTTATGAATTTCACATGATATTCAAGTCGATTTTGTGCTTTCAATCGCATGATGTTTGCAAATTGGCGATTTTGATTTTTGCGATTTGATTTTCATGAATTTTGCATGAGTTAAAGCCGATTTCGTATGTTTTTCTTTTCGATTTTTAAATTTCTATGAAATTAGCATGATGTTCAAGTGGATTTTGTTTTTCTTTTCGATTTTTTTGAGTTCGATTTTTGAAAATTTAGGGCTCGAATTTAGGGTTCGATTTTTGTGGCTTTAGTGTTCGAATTTAGGGTTCAATTTTAGTTCGATTTTTGTTCGATTATTTTGTTCGATTTTTGCTCAATTTTAGTTCGAATTTTGCTTGATTTTAGTTCGATTTTGCTAATATTTTGATTTTTGTTCGATTTTGTTCGATTTAATTAGTTCAATTTATGTTCGAATTATTTTGTTCGATTTTTGTTGTTTGTTTTCTGTCGATTTCGAACAGGCTTGTATAATGTTCTAGACTCTTTTTTTTTTAAATTATGTTCTAAACTCATTCTATTATGTTCTATGTTTAAATTAATGGATAATAGTCTAAACTCTTTTTTAAAAAAAATTATGTTCTAAACTCATTCTATTATGTCTACGTTTAAATTAATGGATACCCGACAACATAATCATAATGGAGGTGGATCTTTGATTTTTACGATATATAATTCCACGTTTTAAAAGCATTGCTAAATGCTGCTGAATTATTCAATGGGAAAATGTATCGAAGAAAATTCAATAATAGAGCATCTAGAACAGAGACAACATAAAATCAGTTATCATCCCGACCCATCGCTTTCAATTCGTTCATAATACGATGTGACATTACAATCAAAGAGGAATCATAAAAAAGGCGTAAAATTAGAATGTTGTCAAAATTTTGATCAATTATACTAGAATGTTTGGTTTTGATAGTTCATTATTAGAGTTCATATGAGATTGCAAATAATATGAAGCATTTGCTAGTAGTTGCACAAATTTAGTCATTTAGGTTAGTTCATGTAAAAATAAGGGATTTGTTAAACATCGCCCACAAATTACTACATAAAGCCCACAAAATTAATATGATTTGACAGTTTTGCCCCTTTGTCAATTTTCTCTGAAAACGAAAATTTCACTCACCGAAAAATGTGGAGTCGTACGGGGACGGCGGGGGAGGCCGGAGATCCGGGGGACGACAAATGTCATCGGAAAAGATGGCTGGCGTCCGGAGGAGCCGCCACCACCGTGGCACCAGCGCCTGGCCGGGACGCCGCCACCATGGCGATGGCGCCTAGCCAGGACGCCTGTACCATGGTTGAGGCTTCCGGGCCAGGCGCCATACCCATGGTATTGGCGTCCCGGCTAAGCGCCACCACCATGGTGGCGGCGTCCCGGCCAGGCGCCGGTTCCAGGGTGGTGGTCCGGCCATTTTTTTTTTTATTTTTTTTTATTTTTTTTTTTTACCTTTAACTTGCTTAAAATTCAAAATAAAAAATTTTCTCAGTTACCAAAAAAAAAAAAAACAAAATATTAAAAAAACAAGAAATATTTTTTTCTCAATTTCCAACAAAAAAAAACACAATATTACACAAAAAAAAAGAAAACAAAAAATTATCAATTTCCAACAAAAAAAAACATGATATTACACAAAAATACAAAAAAAAATCTCAATTTCCAAAAAAAAAAAAATATTATACAAAAAAAAATTAAAAAAAAAATAACAAAACATTTCGGTTAGAGGCAATTTCGCTGTACATCAACTGACGCACCAAACCGTAGTTGTCTTCGCCCATTTGAAAAACATCAGCCACGACCCGGAATCCGCAGTTACCATCTCCGACTACATCATTCCACCCTTCCAAGTACGACATGATGATCGCAGGTATCCTTTCCTTGTACGGAAACTGATCAACATCTCCGCTGTATCTTCGTCAGAATCAAACCAGAACAGGTAACCACGTGATTGTGCCTGGTGTAGCAGCTGCTGTATAGGGTTCCTTCCCTCTGACCGTTCAAACCTGAGTTGTTGTCTGACGTTGTAGATGTGTCTTCGATTTGGATGGTCTTCTGGAAATTTCTCTAACACAGATGCTAATATTTTAGCAGGCTTGACTTGAGCATCACTCATTTCTTTCACAACTAGTTTCGCAGCAGGACTTAAGCCGCTCAGCTGTCGATGACCCTCTTCATATACTATCATCTCATGGTTGTGATACCCCCATTTAGAGTAACCAATCACTTCCCAACCGTCACGACTCCATAGTTGTCGATCTTTACTCTGAACTCACACCCACAACCTTTCCGCTTTGTATCAAACCGAGTGGCTGTACGAAAATCTCTTTCTTCTCTTTTGCGATAACGGTCACATCTCAAAATGCGATCCATTCTACCATCCCGTTGAGATTTATGAGTTACTACTACCAAGCAAAATCCAGCTGCAATTGCAACCTGTTTTGCCCAATCAATCGCCTGTTGAGCTTCTTCGAATGGACCATCATGTCCAAATATCCCATTGTAATCATTTCCGTCTCCACCATATTCCTGCATCAATTATATATTACAATAAATACATTTAACGGATAATACATTTAATTTCTATATCTACACAGAATTAACACAAAAAAAAAAACATAATTATATATAATCAAACTTAATTTTTATAAAAACCCAATTCGAATTTTCAAACTAAATTTAAAAATATACCATTTCGAATTTTCAAACTTAATTTTTAAAAAACCTATTTCGAATTTTCAAAATTAATTTAAAAAAAACCCATTTCGAATTTTTTTAAAAAATCATTTTCGATTTTTTTTTCAAAAAAATAAATAAATAAAAAACAACAACAAAATCAAAAAAGAAAAAAAACTTAATTTATAAGGGTGGCGTCTGCCAGGGCTGCCACAGCCACTGGACTGGCGCCTGGCAGGGTCGCCTCAGCCAGTAGAGTGGCGCCTGGCCAGGACGCCAGTCTGGTGGTCTGGGCGTCTAGGCTGGACGCCACTCTGGTGGTTCTGGCGTCTGGCTTGGACGTCCAGGCTACGGTTTGGGCGTCCATCCTAGGCGCCGGAGCCACTCCGACGGTAAACCGTGAATTTTAACGGTGACTTACCTCGTTTTCCGTCGACGACGACGTACCTCCGGCGTCCCCCGCATCTCCGGCCTGCCCTCCGGTCTCCCCCGGCGAGCCAGTACGGCTCCACATTTTTTAAACCGAGATTATTTCAATTTTAGAAAATGGGCATAATGGTCACACCAAATCATATTTGTGGGCTTTATATGGTAATTTGCGGGCGATATTTAGCGTTTCACAAAAATAAGAGTATTATAGTAAGATATTAGGTTAGCACTTGCAGTAGATAAATTTGCATAATATTTTATAGGAATGGAATCACTGGATGAACATCCAATTGTATATTTTCCTCTGTCAGACTGATGTAATTTACTTGATAACACTTCCTAGTAGTACTGTAGTAGTTGTGTTGGGTAATGTGTGAGCTATGGTGGTTGTTTTAGCAATAATGGAGGCATTTGAGTTTCTACATGTGATCGTTTTCCTCTACTTCTATGGGAGGGTAGTGTGTTGACCTATATCAAAAACCTATTAGCTCAAGTGGTAGAGCACTATGCAAACTGCATAGATGATGTAGGTTCGAATACTACATAGGCTATATTTATAAATAATTATATAAAAAAAACTTAATCATCGTTCTTTTCTTAGAATAAATTTAGAAAAAATTAGATCATAATTCATAATGTTATAATTTAGAACATAAGAAATAATTTTAGAACATAGGGAAAAAAATTAGAACATAGGCTCAAAAGATAGGTTTAGAACATATAAAGAATTGAAATTTAGAACATGGAAGAAAAAACTAAGAATATAGAAAATGATTTTGGAGCATAGGGGAAAAAAATTAGAACATAGGCTCCAATATAAGTTTAGAACATAGGAAAAAGTTTAGAACATAGATTAAAAAAAAAAAATTAGAACATGAAAATGTATAATTGAACATAAATCGGAAATCAAGCATAAATCTAAATTTAGAACATAGAAAAAAAAATTAGAACATAGGGAATAAATTTAGAACATAGGCTCAAAATATAGGTTTAGAACATAGAAAGAAATTTAGAACATACACGAAAAACTAAGAATATAGGAAATGATTTTAGAGCATAGGGGAAAAAATTATAACATAGGCTCACAATATAAGTTTAGAACATATGCAAAAGTTTAGCACATAGACAAATTTTTTTGAACATAGACAAAAAATTTAGAACATGAAAATATAAAATCGAACATAAATCGAAAATCAAGCTTTTTATGTTCTAACTTTTTTCTGCTTATGTTCTAAATTTTTGTTTGCTTATGTTCTAAATTTTTTTTTGCTTATGTTCTAAAAAGTTTCCTATGTTCTAAATTTTTATTCTATGTTCTAAATACAAACTCTTCAAAATTACAGAAATGTCATTACTAAGGGATCATTTTAGATGGTTGGATCAAAACAAATAAAGGGTTAAGACTGGTTCTTATATAAGATTGGGTTCTTATATAGAGGAGGGTTCTTACATAAGTCTTCCTATATATATATATATATATATATATATATATATATATATATATATATATTGTAAAATAAATGTCTATATGTTACATTAATGGCTTTGTATGGGCATGAATTATTTGAGCATGAATTTTTTTTTCATTTTTATGTAAAAAAACGTGGTAGACATATTGATCGAATTGGTTGACAACAACATAATATGCTTGTAACTAAGTTGTAAAATTAATAATAACCTTTACTGATTATGTTATGTCATTAACATGGATTATTATCTAATTGGTTCATCAATCTAATCACTTCAACTTCAAGAAATAAAGACTGTCATAATCCAAATTACTTCATCATTTATTCTACTTTAAAATGAGTAGTGGAGTAGTAAGTTTTAAATGTGTCATTTACAACATTTCCACATCAAAAATAACTCTAAATACAATTAATATTCTGAATTTTGTAACTATTTATAGTAAGAAATGTATTAAGAAAAGGACCGTACATACCTTAGGTTATAGTTTCAACTAACTTCATAGTAAAAATGTAAAATTTAAACTTTGTAATCAATTCAATATAGTACGACTACTATGTATTAACGTCACATACATAATTTATGCATGAACCACGCTACGATGACAAGCTCTGAATTTTTTACAATTGGGATTATTTGAGAGAGATTTTGCATTCATTTCACACCCTTTATTCCTTTTCAACTTCCTTCACAAAAAAAAAAAAAAAAAAAAAAAAAAAAAAAAAAAAAAAAAATCCTTTTCAACTTTCTAACCAAATTAAAGGCTACAAATTGGACCATTAATTCACTACACCTCACCTAAATAAATTTGTGTTATATAATCATGGATAAACACCACAAAATTCTCCCCTCGATATATAATTGTTGAAACCTCGTTGTACTACTTGTGAGTTGTTGCACATTATTGCAAAAAAAAATCTTGTTATTGCGGATGGACTTATTACTGTTACTTTGTATCACCAATTTGTTTTAGAATCTAACCTCATTTAAACTTATATGTGGATTAAATACTCCTTTTCGGCTCACCCTAGTTGCAATTCATATTTTTTTAGGAATTAGCTAGGACCACCTTAGCTTATAAAAATATCAGGTATTCAATTATTTAGTACGGAGTAACTTATGTGAGACAGATGTGAAGTGGTACAGTTGTGAACTTCTCTTGTTCCATAAATTGAACAAAATCTGCTTTCTTTCATTCTAAAAAAGAAAGGAAAATTAAAGGAGTGAAAGGTCAATTCATACTTTATATTCTCAAATTATATGAGGATGAAAATTATACATGTAACGTTTAGTTTCCATGCATGGTGGAAATATCGAATGTGAATGTGTGATTAAGCGGATTACATGAATAAGATTCTAAGCACCTTCTAAAGTTGTGTACCTATTTTATAAAAACGTGTCAATTTTATTTATTTTATTTTCATTTATTTTAGACAATAGTATTAATTTTGATAAGCATTAATATTTAATTAACAATATTTAAGTTTAAATTTATAATTAATATAAGTTATAACGAAATCTAATAAGTTCAAATAATTAATTTTAAAAAAAGTTATGTTATACTCCACGAGAGTACTAGAGCTGTCAAAAGTTAATCCGACTCGAAATACCGACTCAAATCCGATTATTAACTGACCCATCTGAACCCGAAAAATGATGACCCAAACCCGACCTGACCCGACCAGAAACCAACCCTAGGCCAGGAGTACCATTGGCTGGGTGGAACCATCCAATTTGAATTTAAACGGCCAATTTACTGGTTTACAACTTGCACCGATTTCATTAACACTACAAAAAAAAATCAATATAGCATCAACTAAAATTTGTTGCTATTCACCAAAAATCCGTTGCCAACTGTATTTAGCAACGGGTTGGAAACAAAAATTTGTTGTTGCTAAAAGGCTTGTTGCCATGGGATTTTGGCTACCAGTTGCAAAGCAATTTTGTTGCAATATTGCATCAATTTAAATATAGTTTCCATGATTGTTGCTGTTTTTGGTGCATTCGTTGCCAACTTTGGCAACAGATTACCATTGGTCGTTGCTAAAATTAGCAACAAATTATTAATCTTAGTTCCTAAAATAGCAATAAAATATTAATTTTGGTTCCTAAAAATAGCAACAAATTATTGAAGTTGGTTCATGAAAACAGCTACAAATCATAAATATTGGTTGCTATCAACATTACGAGACAAAAACCCAATCCCTATTAGCAATTCGGTTCAACCCGATCCCGGCCTTTACCAATCAGTCTCAGAATTGCATTTAGTAGGAGTCAAACTTGTGACCTCAAAGTCAGATGGTGAATCTCTTACCAATTATACCAAGTACTATTTATTTACTTCTATGCATATAACTTATAATAAGTGAACGAAATATTAGAGACGAAATTGAAAATTTTGTCTCCAAAATAGGGACAAAATCAAAAGTCCGTCTCTAAATTAGAGACGAAATTAAAATCCGTCTCTATTTGATGTCACTATAGCAACAAATAATTTTATACATTATAGCAAAAAGCGGCCTACATATAAATTAACAGCAATATGTAACATAACTCGTTTCCAATGGCAACAAATAAAATAATACGTTATCAATTAGCAACAATAATTTAGAAGACTTGTTTTTAATGGAAACAATTCAAATTCATTGCCTTTGTTTGTTTCTAAATCAATACAGATAAAACATTTGTTGTCATAGTTTGCTACTATCTGGCAACAAAAGAAAAATATGATGGCATCTAGTAACAACTAGTAAGACAATTTGTTTTAAAAAGCAACAAATCAAAAACATGTAGCCATTGTTTATTAAAAAATTAAAGCATAAAATGTCGCTTTTAATTAGGCAATGAAAAAATTTAGATTCGTTGCTATTTAGCAACGTTTTAAAAATTTGTTGCCAAACTTAGTTGCTAAAAAGCTTTTATTTTTGTAGTGTAACTCAAGCCTACCTGTAACACCCTAGAAATTCTTTTCTTTCAAAATACATGTTTTGCCCTTTTTAAAAATTTAAATAGGAATATCTAAGATATTACCGCCACCGTGAAAACGGCTAAGGCAACCATCAAAGACACACAGCGGAAGACTAACTTCAAAACCGTTCAAAACAAGTCAACTTGAAAAGTCAACCAACGAAAGTAAAGTCAAAACCAAAGTCAAACGAAGTAAAATAAAACCATCCTACAACTTGGAACCATTGTAGGCCCTTATTAAAACCAAACCGACTTTAAAACTTTTGCGTTAGTCATGCATGATAATAATATCATAAATAATTAAAGCGTTAAACACATCATATACTTATAGAAACTAGCATGATTCGCTCTTCACCCATGCCCATTCATGAATATGCTTCATCACCTGAAAACCTCCTCTCTACTTGTCCCCACTACTCGCCATTAGAAAATGGGTCGTCGTAGGGCCAAAGTAAAGACATGGCCAAACACACAAACACACATAATCAGCAAAGCTAAGTACATAAGCGTAATTAAACACACTAACATGCTTTCACCTATCAACATACACTTACCTCATTGCACTTGTTTACACGCACACACAACAATCAACAAGACACAATGACTAGACACTAATTAATTCATTTAGCGTTGATTACGCATCGAACGGGTTTCCACCTCCTAACCTCTCCCAAATAAATTTGAGGTTAACTGACACGGGAGCTAACCGTGCCAGCGACAAAACCACTCAAAGGTGGCGGAATTCCTGCGCATAATAATAAATAAAAAAAAGGAATATACAGCGTCCTGTACTCCATTAGAAGTTATGGTTAAATATAAAACCCCATAATTCCCCCCCATTGTTCATACTCAAGGTATATACGTTCCAAGAGTTTTGGTGCATAATCTCTTTCACTTTACGTTATTAACATATTATTAGACTTGGTGATGACTCTCAAAGCACAATAAGTCAACCAACAATAATTATTCAATTAAACAAACATACCAATTTAATTCTTGAATAGTTAGTGACCACATATTATTTATTGTTGAACCCTTTTTAATTCTACCTCAGTGTCAAAGACACCTTAAACACATGATGCGCCAAAAATCCTATCCCTCGGTGTTAAAACACCTTAAGTGCACAAAGGCACCAATATACAATTTATTCCTTGTGTACATAGACACTTATATAGCTCCTTCCTCATGCTTAAAGCATCAATAAAAATTATTTGAACCATAATAAAATTCCTTTTCAATATTCCAAACATAATTAAACATGTAGTTTAATTAATCATGCCTTCTAACATGCCATAAATAAAAATGTGGTTCAAACACAACATGCCCAAAATATAATCTTCCAATCTATAACCATCACAAATAATTCATGCTTCCCAATTCAATCGCAAACATCATAAATTCACAATTCCATACATAAACTTTAGCATGATACTACTGTAATTAATTGAAATCAAACCTAGCATGATTCTACATCACCAAAATATGCTAAGTACGCGTACGTACCTCAAATAAGCCCTTAAAGTAGCCGATTACACTACAACAATTCCCGAACCAAGTCTCCTACATAAAGGGACAATAATACTATATTAATTATTCTTGTATACACAATTTTCAGCAACTTAAACACACTTTAAATAACTTATAATAATCTGAAAATTATTTAAAAACCCCTAATTAAACTCCTTTTTAATGGATGATCACACTCTTTTATTAAAAATCACAATTATACTACTTTAAATAAAATTCCAACATTTTAAACTAATCAAAAATCCTTTAAAACTTCATCAAAATACATCTTTATACTTAAATTATCCATAAAAACATTAAATTGTCTCTTACCTCTTTTAAACTCAAAGATAAAATTTAAAGCATAAAAAAAACTTCGTTAAAAATCAAAAACTGCTCGAAAATCGTATTTAGAGGCTGAATTTGGCCACTAAAGGGTAGTGAGTTTTCTATCAAAATCGGAGGAGTTTAGAACCTGATCGGGATTAAAACGAGATTAATATTAACGAACGGAAATCTAATTATTAAAACATGAATTTGCGTGTTCAAAATAAATCTGGAATTAAGTTAAACTAATAAGTAGTTATAATCACCAAAATTTCAAAACATCATTACTATAAAAGCCCTAAATCAATTATTCATAAAAACCCCTAAAATCATGATTTTCAATAATTAAAAACCCTAGGTTATAAAATTTACAAAATCTGAAAATTATAAAGTTCAATCATCAAAATACAATTTGATACTAATTAAATTAATTTCAAACAATAAAATCAAAACCCATAAATCAATAATTATAATTACACAAATTAATAAAACAAATGAGAGAGAAAATAAGACTAACCGTGGGAAATTTTTGGGGATCCATGGGGTATTTATAGAGTAGAAAGTGTAGGGTTAAATTTGGGCTTATAAAAATGTGGGCTTGAGTTATGGGATAGGGCTTAAGTTATGGGTTTTGGAATGGGTTATTCCAATAAGAGTATGTAGGAATAATTTACATTGCCCAATAATTAATAAATGTTTGGCCCAAAACATATTTTACTTTTATAAAACTTTATATTTAAAATACTTTAACCCTTTAGAATATTTAATTAAAATACTTGAGCCCTTGACAATACATTTTATTAATACTTAAATACTTTATAAAAATACATAAAAATACGGAGTATTACACTACCACGAACATTTATGACGACAAATAATGATCATATATGGTTCCAAACAGCATTATATGACCCCGAGATGTATCCTTTAGAATTTCAAGACTTTTTGACACCGGGCCCCGAAACCTCTAAAATTTTTCAAAAAACATGGATATTAGTTTTCAATTTTTGAATTTTTTGACTTTTTTCGTCCGGATATAAAAATTGCCGAAATGTTTACCATGGTCCCTAATACCCTCCGAGAGTCCAATTGGGTGGGTGGAACCATCAATTTGCCTTTAAACGGCCAATTTACCGGTTTATTACTTAATTGCACCGATTTCATTAATTCAATTCAAGCCTACCATGAACATTTATGACAACATATAATGATCATTTATGGTTCCAAACGGCATTATTTGACCCCAAGATATATCCTCTAAAATCTTACTTCTTTTCGACAGCGAGCCGTGAAACCTTCGAAATTTCCCAAAAATCATGGATATTAGCCTTCAATCTTGGAATTTTTGACTTTTTTTTTCGAACGAAAATAAAAATTTCCGAAATGTATACCATGGTCCCTAATACCCTCCGTGAGTCCAATTAGGTGGGTGGAACCATCCAATTTGCCTTTAAACGACCAATTTACCGGTTTACAACTTGTGCCGATTTCATTAACTCAAGCCTACCACGAACATTTATGACAACAAATAATGATCATATATGGTTCCAAAAAGCATTATATGACTCCGAGATGTATCCCCTAAAATTTCAATATTTTTCGACACCGGGCCCCGAAACCTCCAAAATTTCTCAAAAAACGTGGATATTAGTCTTCAATTTTGGAATTTTTTTACTTTTTTTCGCCCGGAAATAAAAATTACCGAAATTTTTACCATGGTCCCTAATATCCTCCGGGAGTCCAATTGGGTGTGTGGAACCATTCAATTTGCTTTTAAACGACCAATTTACCGGTTTACAACTTGCACGGATTTCATTAACTCAAGCATACTACGAACATTTATGACAACATATAATGATCATATATGGTTTCAAACGCCATTATATGACCCCGAGATGTATCCCCTAATATATCAAGACTTTTCTGCACTTGGTCCCGTAACCTCCAAAAATTTTTAAAAAGCGTGGATATTAGCCTTCAATTTTGGAATTTTTTGACTTTTTCGCCCGGAAATAAAAATTGCCGAAATGTTTACCATGGTCCCTGATACCCTCCGAGAGTCCAATTGGGTGGGTGGAACCATCCAATTTACCTTTAAACGACCAATTTACCGGTTTACAACTTGCACCGATTTCATTAACTCAAGCCTACAACGGACATTTATGACTACATATAATAATCATATAGGGTTCCAAACGGCATTAAATGACCCCGACATGTATCCCCTAGAATTTCAAGACTTTTTGATACCGGGCCCCGAAACCTCCAAAATTTCTCAAAAAGCGTGGACATTAGCCTTCAATATAATTTTAGAATTTTTTTGACTTTTTATTGCCCGAAAATAAAATTTGGCGAAATGTTTACCATGGTCCTTAATACCCTACGGGAGTCTAATTGGGTGTGTGGAACCGTCCAATTTGTTGTTAAACGGCTAATTTACCGGTTTACAACTTGCACCGATTTACCGGTTTACAACACAATTTAATTAACTTGCACCGAACCCGACTTGAAACGAAATTGACCCTAACCTTTTTTAACCCGTCCAAACCCGAATTTAACCTGACTTGTTACTAACCTAACCTCAATTCAACCTGACCCGTTCCTAACCCGATCTGAATTTAACCCAACCTGTTACAAATCCGACCCGAAATCAACCCAACTTGTTAATGAACTGACCCAAATTCAACCTGACTTGTTATTGACCCGACCGAATTTTTACCAGAGCTATTACTCACCCGACCCAAAAATTCAACCCGATATGTTATTAACCCGACTCGAAATTAACACAACTTGTTATTGACCCTACCTAAATTCCACCCAAATTATTCCTGACCCGATTTCAAATCACCTTAAATGCAATTTAGACTACTTTATTATTGTTGATCAAAGCATTTTGTCTAGGGAGACTAAGTCGGTCCAGGCCAGCAAAAAAAAGGAGCATCATCCTCAAATTTAAGAGTTAAATATAGTATATATTTGTTGTTGTATGGTCAAAGGAGGTAATTATCTTCCTAAATTATAGACTATAGTTCCCTAGTATATTGTCAAATATATTATAGTCAAAGGATATAATTAGCTTGATAAAAATGATAATTATCTATTTATAGTTAGTTGAACCCGAATATGACCTGACTTGGTAATGACCCCGACCTGATTGTAACCTGCAAATTATTGACTTGAACATAACCCGACTTGAATCCGAGAATGACCCGACTTGGAAATGACCCAACCTGATTATAACCCGCAAATTATTAATTTGAACCGAACCCGACTTAAACCTGAGAATGACCCGACTTGAAAATGACCCGACCTGATTATAATCCGCAAATTATTGACTTGAACCGAACCCGACTCAAACCAAAGAATGACCCGACCTGATTTTAACCCGCAAATTTATTGACTTGAACCGAACCCGAGAATTACCCTAACCCGTTTTAACCCGTGAAAATCCAAATTAAACCGACCTATTGTTCACCTGACCTATTATTAACCCGACCCAAACCCGATAAGAAGTATGACCCGACATGACCCGACTCAAGCATGAACCAACCCAAACCCGACCCGCGTAGGTTATGGAATTAATCCGAATTGACCATACCCGAGTTGACTCGACCTACTCTTACCCGACCCAAAGTCGATCTGTTTACCCGAATTGACAGTTCTAGAGAGTACTACTATACTTACATTGCATACGCATTTAACTATATTACAAGTTACAACATACTCTGACTAAGTATTTAATGTTTTAAATGTTCTTAATTAATGAGCAATTAATACTTAAAGCATGTTCTGATTGATTGAACTGAGCTGAAATAAATTTAACTTATTGGAGTTGAACTGAACTGGACTGAACTGAATAGAACTGAATATTTTATGAGAGAAAAAAAATTAAAAACTGAACAAAATAATTAATCTGAAGAGAACAAACCTTCATTAAGTATCAACGTTTCATCATTTCTAATAAGTTGCCTAAATGCAAGACAATTACCCGACATAATTATAAATGTGACTGCCAAAATTAGTTGACATCTTATAGTACTTAATGTCTTAATGAAGTCCAAAAAACTACTGTACAGTATTAAAGTTAAATGAGAGTGCCAGAACAGCCATGTTGTTTGAGGTGTGAAAACTACAGTAATGCTCAATTATGATGTCTAAATCTCTCATTTAATCACTTAGCAAAGTATCATAGTCAAATATCTTAGCTTAAATAAATACACTTTACATTATTCTGGCAACTAATTGTCCACAATATCTATTTCGTCAACGAGATTCACGTTACTTAATTGAGGACAAAACCGTCCATATCAAATTTCTCCCACTTGCAAAATTCAAACCACCCTAAAATGGAATTTGGGATTTGATTGTCATCACCTTAATATTCGTTTGGTTTAATATTCTCACCCTATTCATACTAGCCTTAGGTCTACGGTTTTCTTTGGTAATTATAAAAAAAAATATTCAATTTTTTATAATTGTTTATTTATTTGTAATAATATGGTAAATTTAGGGATTTTTATAAAGGTAATGCTATATGCAACCCTTAGGCTGCATATAAACATTTAATATACTTCCTTTTTTAATATTCAGTTGAAAATTTATCGACAAATTCACGAGTAAATCGATGTAATAAATGTTTATTAATTGTCAATTATTTCCATTTTTATCTTTTTATATGCAGTCCTTAGGGATGTATATATCTTTTTCTTTTTTAATTAAAAAACTAATAGTAAAAAAAAATGCTATGAGATTTTTTTGTTTATTATTGCTCAAATACTTGAAAGTACTATTAAAAAAAAAAAAACTTGAAAGTAGGGTTGTATGTAGGGGGTAAGGTAAGGGGATCCCTACCTCGAAGAGTCTAAGTAAATTAAAGTACCCTCAATTGGAAAGGTTATAACCCTATAAATATAGTCGTAGGATCGATTTTTTTTTTAAAAAAAAACTCTTACCAAGCCAAGTAGGTGAAGCTTCGTCTTGTAAAAAAAAATGATTCTAATTTCTAAATTGCTATAAGAATACCTTTAATTTGTCTAATTAATTTCTCGATATTATATATCATTCGTACAACTTTGTTTTTATACTATTTACTTACTAGAGTAGTGTAGCTTAAACCATACTTTAATTATTGCAACTACTTCTTATATTCAAAATATTTATTATCAATATCGTCATGTACAATACAACACACCTTTAGAATGTTAATTAATGTTGAAACTCTAAATTATCAACGTACTATAATGTAAATAGGTAATTGAAAATTACATTTTGATGTAAGTACGTAAATTACATATGTTATGATAGCTATAAAATTGATATAAATTAACTATATGCATGCATCGAATTTGTAAACAGAGAACGTTATGATTATTATTTGTACTAATACCTAACCTTTTCAATTGAATTAAAATGATGATGGTGATTTGGTGATTATTATAAATTTATAATGAAAGAATATATAAAGAAATCAGGATTTTCACGTGGTAAGATTATTTAAAGGTTAAAAAAAAATGAAATTTACTGTAATTATTTAATTTATAATCTCTCTCTCTCCTTCAAAGTCATAAGCCATGAAGTCTAAGGTTGAATAACAAGAAAAAGTACATCAAGCCAATTATATAAATGTAAAATATTATTGATCAAATTTTCAAAGATCACTTTGAGATCAAAAGACTCATGAAAATGATATTAATTATATAAATAATATGGAATTTTGACTATAATCATGTTACCTTACTTTGTTTATAATATAACTTAATTAAAAAAGGTGAAGTGCAAGTCAATATCGAGTAGTCTAATACCATGACAAATTAGGGAGAAGAGAATATAATAGCTTTTGTATTGCTGGATTATTATATTATTCATCAATAGGTTGAGTATTTATACAAAACCTAAGCTCATAAGATAGGAAACAATCTTCCTAAAAGATATACGTCTAACCATAAACCCTAAAGATATATTCTCAAAATAATATCTTAACATAAATATCCTAATTAAATATATTATTCTTTTAAATGATATTTACGGAAAATATATCACACATATATTTTCCGATATCTCTAACAATAATACATTAATACAATACGTACTCTATCTTATTTGTTAATGCATGTTTAAGTATGAACAGCATCTTTAAGTTCTACCTTACGTTGCTTAACCTATCTTAAACAAACCTTGTTAATTAAATTCATTGTTATAATTGACACACTAGGATATTTGCAATTGTAACTATTTGGCTAATAAATGCTCCATATAATATACTACATCTGTTTTATAAAGTCTTAACATTTTCTATTAAAGTAAGAAAGTTTTGATCATATTTGGTGTTATTTTTTTTAAAAAAATAATACTCCATAAAAGTTAAGAAAAAAATCCTAACCATACCTCAACCCTCATAGTTTTTTAATTTGGTATTTCGAATAGACACTTTGATAGCGAGGAAGTAAGGGTAAAGGATCTGATCTCCACCCTCAAAGTATTATTAGTGGGGATTGAATCTAGGGCTGATTAAATACATACATTAAAATGACAACACATTTTTAAAAAAGAAAAATGCTAACGAACGCCCCAGGGGCGTTGGATAAGCTAGTTAAAAGTGGAAAGATTAAATTAAAATTAACATTAATTATACCGATCGACGTATGGTTTTATCATGCTTTCCCAAATTAATACCACTTTATTTAAGATTATAAATTATTATCTAACGCCTCGGGGTGTTCGCTGGCAAAATTTTTTAAAAATACATTACAAAATCAAAGGCCAATATCAATTTTTTTGGTGCTTATAAATGATAATCTTTCATATTTAAGCCTCTTATAAATGGACTTGTATTTATTACAGTATTATCATTACTCCACAACTCATCCACATGTTTATGTAACCCCACATTGAATTAACAATGTATTTATTTATTTATTCATTAAAAAAGAAAGATCCAGATGTATTCCCACGTGGCATCTCATATCTTTTGCCCTATTTTTGAAGCTTAATAAGCAATTAATATACACAATTGAAATCCCTATTTTTATTACTCTTATTCGATAACCAAATGATATATATTGACCCATGAATCCATAACTATTAACAAAGTCTACGCATAATTAATAGCATCAGAGATTGTTGGGATCTGAATTTAATTTTTCAACCTCCTAATTGACCCAAGTGGTCTTGGGTCAAGTCCAACCATTCATCACACAAATTAGAATCTCTAGTAAACCAAGTTGCTTGGAATAATAAATCCCATGATAAACTGTACTAAGGTGCGTTCTCTTAAACTTATTTTCATTTCAGTTCAATTCAACTCAGCTTCAATAAATTCAGTTCAATAAATCAGAACAGACTCAGGTTAAAGTATATGTTTTAAAATAAACATATTTTACTACTTATTACTACTACATAATTAAAAGTGTGTCGACGTGCTTTAATTTTGTCATACAATTAGTTGTACCTTGTATGGTATAATCAAGGTTAATAATTTGTTAATTTGCTAATGTGCAAGAGCATCAAATAAGCAAATTAAATGAAGGTTGTATCATATATGGATGTTTTGATCAATGACTTAACCCCACTTAAAGGGCATTCATTGCCAGATTTGTCACATATTTTCTAGATGTGATCAACATCGGCAAAACTTGCTAGCCCGGCTTGAAAATAGCTAAGGCGGGTTTGGACAAGCCTAAAATCACATTTTTTTTAGTTACTCCCTTCATCCCTAAAATAGCTATATGGCTCTTTGAATTTTAATTTACAACGAACTGCAAGCCAAACAAATTGATACCATTAATGTGTTATACTAAAGTAGTGAAGGACTAAACTATAGTGCATTGACTAAACATGCACCCATTAAATTTCTGAATCACGTAGTCTTTTTCATTTTCATTTAAGAAAATATATACTTAATTTACCACCTTAATTTCTGATATTTTAGCTTGCAAAGTTGCAATTCAAGCCTCATTTAATTAATTAAGCTCCTTTTACACAATTTATTTTACCAAAAATTATATTCCATGATTCTTGCTTTTTCCCCCCCCCCCCCTCTCAAAGACACAAATAGCCATTACACCAAGTAGAATCTAACGCAAATGTGCATGCATGCATCAATTCAATGGTAATTAGGTATTAGGAATGAAGACTATATTTATTCTAAAAAGTTCTTAACGTCACCTTTAAATTATATAATAAGTACTCCCGTAAACAAATTAATTTTGGGAAATTTAGTCAAGCTTTAAAATTATTTAGTATCATTTTATACGGATTATTAAAAATAAAATTAATAAATAATAATTAAAAAAAAGGTAAGAAGGAATTATCATATGCTTTAAAATTATATGGATAATAATGTATATTTTTGCATTCATAAGATGACAAGCAATTGTTTTTTTTTTGGGCGATTGGTCGGTTGGGATAGGAGAAACTAGAAAAAGTACACTTTATAAACTATATTTTCATAGTTTCATCTTCTATCATAAAAGTGAATAAATTAAAAAGGAATATTACCCAATAATGGTGGTAGATTACTAGATTAGTAGACGTATTATGCATGGTTCAAATATAAAAGTTCGTGGTCCAATTTTTTTTAACAAAAATATCGATCACATGAATACATTTATGACGTGTATATGACATTTCATCCAATTACTCAACAACTCAATAATAATTTGGACAATTTCCTCAAAAAAAACTAAATTAATTAATAAATTGGACTAGTATTATATTAAAAATAAAGTAAAAAGTGATCTTACTTTATGATGATAACATTTCTACTACTTGTAAATTTTTTATGCTATAAAATTAATTTATTTATAAAACCATTAATTTGAAAGATCTAACATTACATTGAATATAAAAAATCTTATACTTGTACTTGTATTATTCATGCTCTCTTTTAATTACCTTTTATATTGTTGTTTCATACAACCTTTTACGAGAAAGTCAATTTACTGATCGATCTCAGTTTTAATTAGTAATCGATTATGTATATTAAGCTGGTTGAAGGTTATATTAAGACTTTACACCAATTTATGTCATGCGTCCTTGTTTGCACAATCACACCTAATCATCACGATTTTTTGGGTCTAGATTTTACGAGCCAGGGTGCCGAGTAAAGAAGGAAATTTGCTCCTTCAAGCACCTTCATTTGATAAGATTTAGATCATAGACATCTGTAGATTTAGGTAACTATTTTACCAAGTAAGTCAAACATTACTTACCAAGCACAACTTGATCTGGATCAAACCCCACTAAAGGCATGTTAAGGTGGCCTAGGAATTCCTTTAAATAACCCCCACTCCTAAAGTATCTAGCCAGCTAACTCAGATTTGGAGGACTTGTGAGAGGTTCCGACTTGATAGGGTATTCTCCTTAAATAAATAAATAAATACTTGATTATTGCTATACAAAATGAAGTTATGTATTGTAGTTATTAATTCATACATGTTAATACTTGCAAACTACCAATGAACTTTCCGAAATATGAGATGGATAGCGATATCACTAATCCATGAACTCGACCTCAAGGAAGTGAATATCTTATAAGATTTATGATGTTAAAATCACACAACATAGCTTAGCTAATTGTTGTATGTATAAAATGCATAATAAATTATTCAATATGTCAATTACATTAGCACATCTTAGCTGAGCTAATTGTTGATGGTGTTGCTAAATTAATTATGGTAACACTAGGAAGATTTATAATAATTTATCATATACTTGTGGACCCTCTAATAGTTTCATTTCTCTATTCATCTTGTCATTATTTTCCTTGGTTTAAATGTAGAGAAAAGTGTAACTTGAGGGAAATAAATGGAGTATCAAATTTTTTATCAAACTTGTATAGCAAAGTTATTTGCTAGAAATTCATGGTACATTATCAAATAGAATTATATGTTACTCTTATTTTACCAAATTGGCATTGCTTGGCAATAATTCTTGATATTATTTACATATCATTATTTGTAATTGTAACAAAAACTACAGTTGAATCTTCATATGTTTTAGTAGACTATCTTACATTAGTTACATGACTCATATGTATAAAGGCCGTTAGAAAAACAAGGGTAACATGTTTCTTTGAGGAAAAAAAAAGATGCAAAATGCTTCATAATTAGATAAGACGGTTAGATTTACACGTCGCAGTTCAAAGTAAAATGTATAGAACCTGAAATAAATCGTGTTGAAACCACTTTTTATACTTGGTAAGAATTTATCATGTTGTAACAAATTTTCAACTCATTCACACAATATAAACCTTACAAATTGAAATACACGTTTTTTCAGTTTTTCAGGTTCTTCCCATTACAGCTCAATAATAAAATAATAATAATAATAAAAATCTTTACTTTACTGTATTATTTTTCTCTCTACATACAATAATAAGAATAAGGCAAAAGCTAATGAGCGCCCCCGGGGCGTTAGATAAGAGAATTTAAGTGCAAATATTAGAGTAAAATTAACATTAATTACACCGAACGACGCGTGATTTTGTCATGAATTCCTAACTTAATACCATTTCAACCAATATAATTTATCCTTATCTAACGTCCCGGGACGCTCGTTAGCAAGATCGTAATAATAATAATAAAAATCATAAAATTATTCATCAATTTTATTAATTTGATTTAACTCATTTTCCATCCACATACACTCTTATTACCAAAAAATATATATTTATTGTTAAATAAGTTTTGGATAAATAAATATATTTTCTTAAAATGTTATATAAAAACATTTTCCATGGTGGTGAAAATAGAGAGATAGCAAAAAAAAAATATTTCTAGAGAGAGAAACCTCCTTTCTTCTTCCTCCTCCTTCCTTCTCTCTCTTTCTTCATATATTCTAATTTTGCCTTCTCTTCTGATCACTGTTTTTTGGGTTGTTGCGATTTTCTCTCTCCTCTAATCTCCATTTTTCATTGAATTTTCAGCAATTTTTTCTTCACCATTTTTATTATTTTCTTCGAATTACCAATTTTTGTTTTCTCCTTTTTCGTGCTCCATGAACTCTTGTTGATTTCGCTGCAAGTTCTGAGCTCTGAATTTTTTGTGCTGAAATTTCAATTGATTTTTTTAATCTCTCTCTTAAACATTAATTGATCCGTGTTTAAAGAGGTTTAATGAATTAATGCTTCATTGGGAGGTTTCATGATCATTAATTAAGTGGGATTAATTGTTAAGAGAGATTATCGGAAGTTAGGGTTTCGAATTTGATTCGAAAAATTGGTGAAGAAAATTCGTCGCTTTTTTGTGAAGAATTTGGTGGAATGGAATGGTGGCGCTTCTGAAAAAGTAGGTGCTTCACTCTAACATTTCAATTGGAAAAATAAAAAAAGTGAAATTGATTTTTAGTGATTTTTTAGATCTCTTACTTTATGCAATTTTTTGTGTTGTGGGAATAAAGGAAGAGAAATATAGAGGGATTTTTTAATTTATTTTTATTCTTCTCTTTTGGTAGAAGTTTATGATTCTCTGATTATTGTTAATGTTATAATTGTTATTATTATTTTCAGGAATTTGGGAGTATAAATTCGTAATTCATTGGGTGTAAATGAAGAATCAAAGCATATGCTAAAGTTATAGTGGTTGATTTGATTGTATAGTTTGGTTTGTAATTGTTGGGGTTGAATTTGATTTGAATTCATAAATTCATAGTTTGGAATTTGATTAGAAAGTAAAAATAGAGGGTCATTTTGTAACAATAGCAGTGACGGATCCCTCAATTGAATGTAGAGGGTGTGATTGTGTAGCTGGTCTGGAGTGCTTACTAAATATAATCAGGGCCCTGAGAATGGGGTCCTGCTTATCTGCGGAAAGCAGGAGCCCTCTCCCCGGTTCTCCGTCCGCGGGTTTAGGGGTTAGGAGGAAGAAGAATGCCAAGAAACGATTCGGGTCTCGGGGTAATTCCTTTGATCATAGGAAGGATGAGTACCTGTACAAGATCCCCGGCCGGTTGTTCTTTAATGGTTCCACCGAGGTTGCCTCTTTGTTTACTCAGCAGGGGAAGAAGGGGACCAACCAGGATGCTATGATTGTTTGGGAGGTGAGGTTTTTAATCCAATTTTGTTTATGTTTATGCATCTTTGTGTTTTGCTACAATTTGATGTTATGAGATGTTGATTGTGATTACTATTGATTATGTGTTTCTGATTTCCTGTAACATTTGATTTTGATAGGTGAAAGTGAATTTATGCCTTTATGGATAAGTAGATTATGTACGTAGTAATGAAATTAGAAGTGGGATAATAATGTATGATTGGTTGTTTCGAAATCCGAGCTGTAGACATCTGGAATGACCATTTGTGTTTGGCTTCTTATAATTTGCTCATTAACTTTTATCACCTGGCATAATTAGCTCTTTGCTATGGCCCTCTCCAATGTTTTAAAACTAATTAATTTTTAGGCCTTGTTCTTGTTCAAATGGGTTTATTAAAATAAATTTATCATTATTCTGGTTGAAACATCACCTTCTCTATTTAAGCTTTATATTGTGTTTGAGTAATGATTTTTTCATTATCTATTGTTTAGTATGCATTCCTTTTTGTATTCATTTGGTATTTTTTGTATTATCCTATAATTCCTTGTCCAATTTTGTTTTCTCAGCTAGTTTCATTCTTATCCAGTTTTTCCTCAATAATAGATAAGAAATAACTATATTCATCCTTATCCAACATGCATTTTGATATAGGTAATCTGCTATATCCGTTTGCCATTGAAACTCTAGTGCATGATATTTCATTGTAGAGAATGATTATTGGCGACTACTGCATATTAAGTAAAATTGACTTGTATGATTGGTAGTTTGACTGCGATGTGACATCCTGAATTGATTTGCATCTGACTAGATGTCTGGACCAACACTCTATTTTCTAATGTCTCTGTCTCCTTTGCACAGTCTTTCCTAGTGTTTTTCAATTTCTTCTTCTTCTATGTCATAATGTGAAAGGAGATTCCTTTGAGATATTGCTCTTTCCCTCTGGACTTAGAGCTCTTCTGTATGTGTTTGAGAATTGATTATGTTCCTGTAAAGTTAACGAGCTACCTTTGCTTATTACTTAATATTATCCTTTTTTGCAGAACTTTTGCTCAAGAAATGATACTATTTTTTGTGGGGTTTTTGATGGCCATGGACCATATGGCCATATGGTTGCTAGGAAAGTAAGGGATTCCCTTCCTCAGAAGCTACATGCTCAGTGGGAAGTGAATGCAAAAAGTGAAGAAGTTCTCAGAGAGATCAGTCTTAACTCTAGCAGCATGAATTCAGAAGATACTTCATTTATATCTGCTGATGAAGATTCCAGGGTCTCTGTTGATCTTGAAGAAACAGAGAAAGACCCAGAAATTTACCAGATCCTGAAAGAATCATTTCTAAAAGCTTTCAGAATAATGGACCGGGAATTAAGAGTACACACAAGTGTTGATTGCTTTTGTAGTGGAACTACAGCAGTGACATTTATAAAGCAGGTTTGTGGACAAAATTTTATTTGATACTTGTAGGATTTTTTATATAAATAAGTTGCTTAAGTGAGCAATTGACCATGATTAGGGGCAAGACCTTGTTATTGGAAATGTTGGTGACTCGAGAGCGGTGCTAGGGACCAGAGATGATGACAATACTCTAGTTGCTGTGCAGTTGACTGTGGATCTTAAACCAAATCTGCCAGGTTTGTTTCTCCTTCATGGCTCATTTTTTTAAAAAATAATGCCTGCCTGTATGCTATGCCTATAATTTTGATTTAAGAAAGCATGCATCTCTATTTAGAAGCAGTAACGTGTGCTCTTTCACTGCTGTTTGTTACTGTATATCTTAGCAACAAAACACATGCTTTATCAATTAAACGCTTGCATTGTTCATGATGTTCTTTAATCCTAAGAGATTCTTCAGTTGCTGGTATTTTGTTTGATATGGATCCATTTGAACTTTGCTACTGCTTTCTTTCACTATCTAGTCCATGAGATATGTGATAACTCTGATAAGTAATTTCTGTTGTTGAGGTTCTCTCCTGGTGGAACGGTGAACTGTCTCTCAAGATAAATGTTTTTTGATATGGTTTTTAATTTAATGTTTCGCTAGAAATGTTAATTTGTACCTTGATTTTGGCATTGTTTTCTGAATAGCTTAATGCTCTGTGGCACAGTTTCTTTTTTGTGTAACTTTGTTATCTTGAATGGATGCTATCACTTTCTAAATAGTGTAAATGTCTAGGATGTATGCTTTTGTTTTATCTCTGCCTCTCTTTTTATTGATGTAATACATGGGTTTTCAGCTTAGTAATGCTGTGAATTATTGAAATGGGTTGACTTTAGTGTTAATGAACATGTGGATGAGTTGATTTCATTGTAATAAACCATACGGAGTATAAATATTTTACAATATCTTCAACATAGTGAACATGGCTTCTACCTATGATGGATTTGGTTAGGCAGTTGTTGAGATAGTGTGGTGATTTTTTGTGGTCCAGAAACCAGAATAGTAATTCTTGCTGATTTATTTTTCTGCTTTCTCTTTGATGATGCCTATTTTTAATATTATCTACCCTTGAAATCATTCTTTTAGTTAAGTATTTGTTTTATATCAGTCACATTTTTATATAGCTATTTATTAGCTACAAATTATATTTGATCAACAAAATCCACCGTTGGAGCCACTGACACTTGTCAGTTAAAGTTTGTCATCCGACACTTGGAGTTTTTAAGAATAAAGCTGTGGAACCCAGTACGCAGTCTTAAGCTGTTATAGAACTTATAGAACTCAAACAATTTTTTGGTGTTTTGGCAAATACCTTAGTGTTTTCTGAGCTGATCGCAGTTCTCTATATGGTTGTACTACCCTGATGCTGATGCTTTGCTCCCCATTTAGAAGACAATAATAGTGTTTTTTCAGTGATGGTTTCAATGAACATGTCTAGTGGAGCGAGCTGCTTGTGTGCATTAGATTTTCTATTAACTATGCACCTGTTTAGGAATCGTTTTTTGAAGAAAAAAAAAATTGCCAAGAGAACTGGATAGAAGTCTAGGAGCTGCAATTCCTCAAATCATCAGACCAATTAGGACCATGCATTTAATTAGTTTATTGCAAAACATTGATATTTGAATTTGAAAGTAGCTTGTATCTGTTATATTACTTGTACAGCTTTAAGCAGTATAAGGACTGCAAAGGAGCCTTCTTTATGCATTTTTGTGTAGGATGACACCGGGTGATAATTTAGTTGCCATTTGCTTTATAATTTGGCAATAACAAAGACGGAGAGGGGGGAGGAGCCTGTGTGATGTGGCTCCAATTTAAGATAGGATATGCATGTGTTTTGGACATTGCAGAGTGCCAAACATGATTGTTTCCTAGTTTCTTTGGCTTTTGTTGTGGAAGTCTTTCACTATAGGCTTACTGTACCTTTGAAATTTAGCGTATTGCAGCATTTCTTGAAGTTTTTGTTGTTCATCATGTTTTTATTTTTCTTCATTTCAGCGGAAGCAGAGAGAATTAAGAAATGTAGAGGTCGTGTATTTGCACTTCAAGATGAACCTGATGTTGCTCGGGTTTGGCTGCCAAACAATGATTCACCGGGCCTTGCCATGGCACGAGCATTTGGAGACTTCTGCCTAAAGGATTTTGGCCTTATAGCGGTGCCAGACATATCATATAGGCGCCTCACTGAGAAGGATGAATTCATTGTTTTGGCTACTGATGGGGTATGACTTGTGTTCAATACCAACCACTTTTCTTTTTTATTCCTTTGTCTCTAACCTTTTATTAATTATACACCATATTGCAACTCCTGACAGATTTGGGATGTCCTCTCGAACAAAGAAGTGGTTGACATTGTAGCGGGAGCCCCTTCACGATCCACTGCTGCTAGAGCTCTGGTTGAAACAGCCGTCCGAGGATGGAAAATGAGATACCCGACTTCTAAGACAGATGATTGTGCTGTGGTTTGCCTTTTCCTTGACTCAAACACAGACAACATATCTTCTGCTTTTGCTTCCAAAGAGAAAGATCATCCAATTTCAGCAGAGCCAGCTGAAGCTGGGGCTGATAAAGAGCATGCCGATGGCCCAACCACTGTTGATCAGCAAACTATCAAGGTCGATGAAAAGGTTGCTACAGAGGATGACATGCTTTTGGATGACTATTCAGCCTTAGACGGTGTTACCCGGGTGAATACCCTGTTGAACCTGCCGAGGTTCACACCCAGGAAAGTAGGATAAGAAAACTTTGAGACGAAGGCTCTGAACGATGTAAGAGCAGGAGTGTCAGCTTGGCTGTAAACTTTTTATTTTTCTTCTCTTGCTCTTTGCTCATTTATTGTCGTCCTGTAATTTTCCATAGTTACTCAGTTACTATATCTATCTACAGAAGTTGTAATTTGAACAGGATAGACTTGCCCAGTTATATTAGGGTCCTGGGAAGTAATCCTCTATAGCTGTAGTCGGTTAGCCTTAAATTTTGTAAAATCATTAAAAAAAAAATATTGTAATTTGTTGATTATAATTTGCCCCTTCTGATATACTGTACAACCTGGTTTGATGTTATTGTTGTTGCATATTGCAGCAAGCGATAAATGACTATATGGTATGTGATGAGTTTGTGTTCCGAGGAGTTTTCTTATTTCTCGTATTCATCGAAAAGTTTCTAGTTTCACCATTGTAATAGAGCAACACATGATTTTCATTGAAATTTAAACTGTACCAACATTCTTTGGCACAATCTGCAGGATACATCTTTGTATTTATACCAAGTGAAGTTTTGCAGCTATATCATTGAAACACAAATCCTAAAATCTTTGTTTCTTTTCTTTTTTTTTTTCCCAAATTTAAATTCTATAGTTTTTGATGGTTTCCATCAAATAGACTTTCCTTCCAACCAACGGCTAAAAAAATCTAATGCCTCCCTTGGCTTGTACTCTGGAACCGTGTGTCCTGCTCCCTGCACCATGCACACAATTTGGACAGGAGATAAAATTTGTCACAAAAACGAAATTTGGATATGTAAAGGTGAGATTGTGCTCAAATAGATCGCGACTAACCTTGATGGTGATAAAGGTGAGATTGTGCTCGTATGCTTGTACATACCTGTAAACGATATACATACACGAAAGAAATGAACATAAATTCTAAAGAATCCAAATTTACTGCTGGAAAAATACATCAATCGGACTTCAAGTGATTGAAAACAAAGAAATACGTAGTATATGAAAATTTACCCTGCTACTTGATTATTAGACGTCCAAGGTCTCCATTCATCCAAAATTTGATACCCTAGTGAACTAGTCCATGCTTGTGTGCCGGTGTAAGGAACACACAAATCATGATCTCCACTGTAAAATGTAAAACAAATTAAAGTTATTAACCAATCTATAGCCTTTGATAATCCAAATCATAATTAAATCAAGAAGAACCCATCTCATTTACCTATATATTAGTGCTCTGTAACCTTGGGTAGTGAGGTTTCGGTGGTACTTAATCATGCTTCCAGCGTCATGATTAAACACTAATGACATACATAATGACCAAGAACCTATCTCATTTACCTATAAACACCATCATAAAATTTCATTATTAAGGTTAGTTGATTAGAAAAAAGTTGTAATCTAATAAATTGAAAATAAACTTTGTAAGAAAGACATTTTTTAACATCAACAAAATAACAATCATACCGATTTTGCATGGATCGCCTTCCTGACTGATTCATTGTTTAGCCAAGCAGCAGCAACTTCATCACTCTGCATAATAATTTTTTTCATCACATTAATATAAGTTGTACTGTCAAAGAGTTGCTCATTAAGTTTATAAGTTAGTATGTACTCGTAGTACAACCTACATAACATGTGTACAACATTAGATTCGTGACTAGAGAATAGGGTCTTACAGTGCAAGGAACAGAAACTCGACGATCAGTTTGTAAGGAGTTAAGCTCGGGCCATGAAGGAACAAGGCCATCTTTGACAAGCATTTGATAAGGCCAAGCACGACCGAACATTCTTTTCCTTACAGGATGTGGTTTGTCTGTCACACCTAGTTGTTTGAAGCTGTTAGGCAAGCTCAAATTCTGTGTTTGCTCATTTCCCGGGTTATGGTAGCATGGCTCGAGAATATCATATATATTTAAACCTTGTATAGCCTGCAAGTTAAACATTATTTCAATTGGAATGATTTTATTTGCAAATTGATTAATATAAATGTGTAGAAAAATACTTAATGTTACATAATTATACCTTATATAACTTGTCTCTGTAACCCTGGCACTCAGGAACGCCATCACTTTCTATGTCCAATCCACAACTGTTTGTAAACTCCTGAAATAATGCATAACATAAACCATTTTACTTGCATTACGAAGTAATTATTAAAACGTTTTGATTTTTGCATCATTCTACTCTGTAATCTCATCGGATGTTACCATAGTGATATAATACTACCTCCGTTAAATGTTATGTGCAACTTTGGGGTATTATTTGTGAGATATAAAATATTCCAAAGTTGCACATAACATTTAACGGAGGTAATATGATGCTACTCAAAGGAGGCAAAAGTAGTTAAGTTAGTTACCATTTGACAATTTACTTTCCTCTTAATTTATTATGTTTGGGCCTGCTTAAGTCTTGGTCCAATTACTAGTGCAATGACAAAACATATCCTACCTTAACTTAACTTAACCAAGCTTATTTTACTAGCTTTACAAATTCTCTAAACCTCCTCTCTTTCGAAATGACATTAAAGACTCGATTGTTGTAGAAATGTGAACGCCTCTAAAGTGTTTAACTCTCTTTTCTTTTATAAGCCTTCAAACTAATTTGAAAGGGTCGAGCAAAGATTATCCCCAATATACCCCTGGTAGATTTGAGCACACAAAATCCTATGCATGATGAGGCAACATCATCAGTAGGCAGTTCAGCAGTTTGTTAAATAGTACAATATGAAGTAAATGCATTTGACATCATATTAGTACTATTTTCTTTATATTTCTTTTTCTTGATAAATTGTAAAAATCTTAATTTTGTACCGACTAAAAGAGAAGTCAATTCCAGGATTTCATGCTTATCAACTAATTTTGGACTTTTATCTAACAACTTGGTAGTGGGCCTAAACCTCTCTGCAATTGAGGCCAATGTCATCAAAATAAAGCTTAAACTAATTCAGTTTTTTGAGGTCAGTGCGAAAGTGAAAGTTGTCAGCAATTTCTATAAGAATTTTTTGGGGGTTTGTAGCATTTCTGCTCTTGTGGGTCAATTCAGCACAATCAACCATTCTTTCATACTCTCTTTTTTAGATTTGTGTATCTCTTTTTTAACCTTTTTCTACCCCTTTATACATCCATCAACTTTGCATTATCGACACCCCAATATGGATAGGACACCCCCGACCTTTCATATATAGGCGATAAATAGCCGAGTTTGACACTTGAAAACATATTCAAGTCTGACTAGTACAGGTTGCATTTGAAAAATTACATGATTTTAGAGATAAATTTAACCTCATCTAATTTGATCCAATATAGAGTTTATAATAACTAATGATTAATGACATTAAAAAAATTAAATCGATTAATTCATAACTTGACACGACTTAAACCAACCTGAACCAAAAGCGATACTTGCATGTTTAATATTATTATATCTTTTGGCTTATCAATGATTATGGTCTACCAAATTTGACTATCATTTTCAATAAGTCACTCAAGTTCGATCTAAGGGAGTACAAATTGTCAAAACTACTCATATAACATGTCAACTTTAAAAGTCTTAACAAATTTAATCATACATCAAAACTATTCATATAAAAATGACATAGTTTTGACATGCAATTAAAGTTTAGCACCTAATTTTTCTAGCATGTACATGAGGGTGTGGTCGTGTGGGTTGTAAATATTAGGTACATTTTAGGCTTACCCTGTAAAGATCATCCGATATCAATGCCATCCCATGTGCAAATGGCAACAAAGCATTCCCATCATATTTTTGTTCTGCCGTTACACCGTTTCCTACCACGTATCCCTGCATTTAAGAGCCGAATGAAACATAATTAATCGTCACGTTGATAGTGTAAATTGAACTAATACATTGATAGTGTAAATTAAATTTGGACAGATGATGTCGTGGTGCAAAATATAATATGGCACTTCTCGGCCATGATTGTGAATTTGTGAGTGAGATCAATGTCACCCACTTGGAAGTGGTGTAGTATAAAAATTAAGATATAGTTACATTCATAGTGTAAATTGAATTAATATCGTGACAACTGAATCTAGAAAACGGGTGTATTATAAATTACTATATTGATTAGGCCACTTCTTGGTGATAATTATGATTGAGATTAATATCAACCACTTGGAATTGAAGTGGTGTTAGTCACATAATGATGATATGACAACTTTATTACCTTGAAATTGATAGTGGGATTAACTTTAGCTTTAAGCCCTGCAATAATTAAAGAGATAAAACTGAATCATATGCGGTAGAAATTGATAAAATAATAATGAGAAACTTCTTAATGATGATCAATGATAATAATTACGACTAATCAACAAAAAAATAATTACTACTTGTATGATTGTTCATCATATTTACCTTCTACTATTTCAGATGCAAGGGTTGGAACATAGATTCCACCGTATGATTCCCCAGCTACGTAAAATGGATTTTTATTGAATTCCGGAAATTGCTCAAACCACTGAAATTAATCGTATAAATAAAGCATTAAGAATTAAAATTAACGTGACAATTATTTCCAAACAACACACGTAAAGCTAGCTAGTCAAGCCGATTATGTACTTTGTACTTATAAAAGTTACAAAGTTTAATTTAATATAATCACGTTACCTTTAAGAGAAAAGTATGAGTATCACGGGCTGTTTGTACGTCACCAGTTTGGTACTTGGTTTGATTTTCGGAATATGACAATCCAACTCCCGTAGGAGAGTCCAAATAAATAATGCTTGCTACCTATTAAAAAAAAATATGTCATATACTATACTACGGAGTAGCAATTAAACCATAATTTTAAATAAAGGTAGGATAACTAATGTTGGTCAATTAGTTGTAAATTATCTTTAAAATATTATCCATCTAATTAAAGTATAAAATTAAGGAAAAATATATATGCAGCCCTAAGGGTTGCATATAAGAAGCTAAAAGTGGAAAGAATTGACAATAAATATACAATTATTACACCGATTTACTCGTGAATTGTTGATAAATTCTCAATTTAATACTAAAAAAGGAAATATATTAAATGCTTATATGCAGCCCTAAGGGCTGCATATAGCATTATCCTAAAATTAATAACTCTAGTTTATTTTCCATTATTTTTGATGCATTAGATGTTTCGAATTTTCGATCCCTAGCTAATTAAAGATCTCCTAACAATTAATTTACGATTATATATGAGTATTTAATTTCATCACATTTATACAAGAACATGCCTAGAATCAATAAAAATCATACGGAGTAGTATAGTATAGTATAGTTAATATTTAGTACCTTGGACCAACTATATGGATTGGGATGCAACAAAGGAAGGCTGTTCTTGGTTTTACCAGCTTGAAAATTAAATGGTCCTGCAAAAAAAAAAAAAAAAATCAGAATAGAAAATGACATTACTATTCCCTGCAAATTAAAAAATCTATATATACAAAGTTACACCTCCTAGCTAGTTTACATAATAAAATTACTACGTACATACGTACTCGTAGTAATAATAATAAAAAGGAACAGAGAGAGTAATAAATTACCGTGTTCATAAACAAACCCGTCAAAGCTCGAACACCCGGGACCACCATTTAACCATAATACAACAGCATCCTTGTCTGGATTTCTTTCTGATTCCACGAAATAATAGAATAGATTCTTTGGTGGTGATGTTTTATTATTTTGACGTCCGTCTAATGTGATGTACCTTAATTTGTATACAAGGAAACACAATTATGCTAACATCGATAGAAGTTGTCGATTTCGAGCTGTGCTCGAGTATAAATTATTACGTAGTAAGTTGTTTTGATGCAATTATATACATTATCTTAGATAAAAACTCGTTTTAATTAAAAGAATTCCTTAAGGTTACATATAAACATTAAATTTACATTTAAAAATCGTAAATCATAAAAATATAAACACTTATTACACTAATTTGCGCTTGTTTTTGTCATAAATTTCTAATTTTATACAAGTGTATTTAATGCTTATATATAGTTACATATAGCATTACCTTTAATTAAATGATCCTAGTATTTGATTAATGGTAATTTTCTTTCCGTCAATACAAATAAAATTCGAAATTTAAATTAAGACAAAGAATGCGATAAGTTGGTGACTTAACCTCGACTAGTAAATTATTATTAAAAATTGAATTTGGAGTGTAACGAGTGTTTGATGCACACTTGTCTCCCCAAGAACATGTATTATTACTTATTACGGAGTATTAACCATTAATTAATTAAATAAATACAAGAGAGTAGGTAGTTACTGAAAAATTACGGTAGTTATGAAAAAAACACTAAATTTTCGTATTGTAACATTTTAAAATGTCACTAAAAATACATTGAATCATACAATTATGATTTAAATAACCCAATGATGAACTATATAATAAAACTTTTAAACTCTCAAAAGTTTTATATACTTCGATATTGATTATATCTCATATCTCTAACAGATGTACAACAAAACGAGAAAAATATGAAATCGAAAAAAAGACATAAATACACATAACACATACCCTGAGTAATGCTTAGAAGGGAAAGTGGCAGAAAATCCAGGAAGTTGAGTAATGAGAGAATTAGGAGGAGCAGCTTCAGTAATAATGATAAAATTACCATAATTAGAAAGTATGGAAATTAGAATAACCATGCAAAATAGTACAAGTATTTTCATGGCTTTTATTTCTAAGGAGAAACAATGTTAGAGAGAGAAAGAAAGTAGAGAGAGAAAGAGAAGTTCGACGAAAACGAGGAGTTTAAAGAAGAAGAGAAGCTAAAATACTTGGATTTTAAATGAGTTTGCATAAGATAGTGACAAAATGCGAAAGCCGAAAGGGTGTGATTGTATGAAGGTTTTTTGGATTAAAGTTGGCAAGAATTTAGTTTTTTGTTGATTAAATTAAAATTAAAATTATATTAAGAAATTAGGAGAATTTTTTTTTTATAGAAAAAGACTAAAACTGTCCATTTTATAGGGAGGAATATTCTATGGAAAGCTGTGGAATGAGATAAAATGAATTTAAAATAAAATTTGAAAAAAAAAAAGAAAAAAGAAAAAAAATGAGGTAAAGTGCATGCAAAGCACACATTTCTTGACCCTTGATTTGTCTTTGCATACATTATTCGTCAAATAGTCATATGATTTTTTCAATCCAACGGTTCAAATTCCGATTTTCTTTTCTAATTTCTCTCTTAAATTTTGTTTAATGTACTCTATATTATAAATATAAATATGTATATTGATTGATAAACCATTAACAAATTTTTAAAAAGAAGCATTATTAGCTCGTATTTGAATTAAATTGAATAGAGTTGAAATTAGGAACTGAACTGAAATTAAGCCGAAGAGTACAGGCCCTAAGATTAACTAGGCGTAAGTAGGGGTGTACAAAAATTGGCCCGGACCTGAAACCGGACCTGAACCGACCTGAACCGGACCGGACCTGACCCGGACCTGTTGATTCAGGTCCGGTCCCGGTTCTTAAAAATCCAGGTTCCCGGTCCCGGTCCGGTCCCGGTCCAAACCCGGGGTTTTCAGGTCCGGACCTGAAACCCGGGAAATCGTAATTAAAAAAAAAAAAAATCTGATTCTCTGCCTCCCTCAATCTCTTTCAATTTCATATTTTGAAGTTCTAACCCTAACTCCCTAAGCCCAAACTCTCAGCCTCCCTCAATCTCAACTTCTCAACGCGGCTGTCCGGCTGTCCCAACTCGCTCCGGCCACCGCCCACTGCCGACACCTCCCTCATTCTCTCAGGCGATGCACACCGATAATATCTGGTAAGTATTTGCTTATAATTTTGGTATTTTTAATTCGAAATAATAAATTAAGTGTGAGAATTTATATGTTTATTCTTGTTTCAAATTTTCAATTGCTTTTAATGATTGTTTGATGTTTGCATGTTGAATTTGTTGGGTCAATAAATGTTGGTGTGTTCGTCTGGAATTGTATCAACTGCAAGTTTCCAATAGTAAAATTACTTTGTTATCCTAGCTAACATACATGAATTTATGTGTGAATTTGTGAAGAAAATTGTATGTCATCATCAAACCTTTTATTTATTTATTTATTTATTTTTATGTTTTGGTAATGGGATTGTAGCAGAGGACAATTAGTTTTTCATCATGATTGCATTGTTTATTTTTGTCAAGTACCTGAATTTCTTAGACTCCTTTTGGTTGGACTTTGAAATTAGAGAAAATGCAATTATTTTGATTTCAAAACTAGAAATTGAGAGAAAGGTAGAAATTAGCTTGGTTGATATATGATAAGTTGGAATGTGCCTCTGAAATTGAGTGTCTTTGGTTATAACTTTAGTCTTTGGGTTCGTATTTGTACCCCCTGTTCCGATTTCTATCCTATATTACTCGATTCCTTTTATCTTTTTTGTTTATTTACTTTACGCTTCAGACTACGATGTTGAATGAGGAGTTCTATGCTGAATTGGATGGCATACTCAAACGTGATGACAAAGATAGTTTTGTGGAGCTCCTTGATATTAAGATTAATTTAGTGCGAAAATTTGTGTGGTAGGGTGGGTTGGGGTGGGGTTATGGTGGGGTTACGGTGGTACGGTTCTGGTGTGTGGGGGTTAAGGGGTGGCAGTGGGGTGGGGTGGGGTGGGTTGGGGTGGTGAGATGGGGTTTTTGGGATGGCTGGATGGAAAATTGTGAATGTTGATGGGGTTGTCGGGAGTGGAGATGGGGTTTTCGTGGTGGCTGGTAGGGTCACCGAGAGTGGAGATGGGTTTTCGGGGTGGCTGGGTGGTGTTTTGGATTGGAGGGGGTTTTGGAGTGGTTGAGTGAGAACATAGCAGACCCAACCACTCCGGAATCATACCATCACCCATTCACCCCAATTCAACTCGGTTTATTGAGGAGAACATAGCAGCCTTAAATGAGGAAAATAGGGGGGCTGCTACTGCCTTTACTATACACTCAAGGGCTGCTATTCCTCTAGGAGATCCTTATGCCCCCTTTACTGCAATTCGAACACAATCTCAAGTAGGGGGTGGATTCAGAATGTCTGTTGCGCTCGAGGACAACCTTTTCTCAGACTCTTCAAGTTCTAGTGCCTCCCTGCATCGTGCAAGTAGCTCTACTGCCGACTCCTCAAATTCAGAAAATCAGCAGCTCGTGTCTCCAACTGTCCAGCTACCTATTGTGGGGTGGATTCCATGGTTGGAGTGTCAGGGAAGGCGGCTAGGGGTGGGGCTGCCAATGAAGCTGGTTGTGTTGTGTTGTGTGGGCAGTGGTGGATCTGGGTATTGACATAAATTTCAGAAAGTTGGTTGTGTTGTGTTGTGTTGTGTTGTGTGGGCAATGCCTCTCTCATTTTTTTCTTAACATAAATTTCAGAAAGTTGAAAGTATTTCTAATGTGTATTGATATTTCTAATGTGTATATATGGACACTTTTTAAGCTAACTTATACTTTAAAATTTGTGTTTATTCCTGCTAGGCTGCTAAAAGTATGGACTCAGATTATTAAGATTAAATAAGTTGGCTAACCTGTGTGTAGTTCAGGGGTTCTTATTTTTGTTTTTATTCTTGCAGGGAGTGAAGGAAGTCAAGGAACCACGGATTCTTATTCTTGCAATGTAAGTTGCTCTTAAATTTTTTTATAAAATGGTATGTGTATATAATTGTTACTTTAAAATTACTTATATTGTATATAATTATATTGTAGATGGAGAGCTCTCAATCCAAACGGTCTGCTTCTTTTTCTGAACAAACGTCACAGCCACTTTCTGAAAAGGATATGGAAGAATTGCAATCTACTTTGCCTCCTGATAAGAAGCTAAAAGCGGGGCGGGAGGAGGAAGAACAAGATGCATTGACATGGTGGGGTAAGAATGGTCAGCGTTATGTGATTCTTAATCGCATGGCACGTGACATACTAGCCATCCCATTGTCGACCGTTGCATCGGAATCTGCTTTTAGTACGGGAGGTCGTACTCTAGATCCATTTCGGAGTTCTTTAACTCCTAAGGTAATGCATCGTTATCTTTTTATTTTATAAAATCAAGTTTGTTTATATCTTAATATGACTTTGTTTATACATATTTGTGTAATATTTTTGTATTGAAGATGGTTCAAGCGTTACTTTGCACACAAGATTGGCTTAGAGCTAAGGAAGTGCCAATTGTTGATGTGGAAGAAAATTTGAAAGAGTTAGAGGAAATAGAGAAAGGTAGTAATAATTTTATGTATTTGAAATTTTGTTACACCAAATTTATTATTTCATTGTTATCAATCATTAATATATTCTATATTGTATTTTATTTAGAGGTGCAACGTGGTGAATCTAACGATGTAGACGATGAAGTTGTTTTCGTGGACTCATTAGTGTGAATCACGCGATCAAAGGGAAAACAACTCGTTGGAGAATTTATGTATTCCTAGTACTTGAGAGTTGAGAGTTGAGACTTAAGAGAATTTATGTAATTTTATGAGTTTTCGTGGACTTATTTGTATTTTCGGTGGACTCATTTGTATTTTTGGTGTTTGAGAATTGGGACTTTATAGACTTTATGTAGTTTTGTAATTGATAATTTTGGTTTGTATGTAATTATTAAATTATGCAACAGGTCTAAAAATCACAAAACAGGTCCATATGCAGGTCCAACAGGTTTTGTATTAAAAAAAAAAAACGAAAAAGACACAAAACAGGTCCATTCAGGTCCAAACCCGGACCGGACCTGATTTTTCAGGTCTGGCCCGGAACCGGACCTGTTAATTCAGGTCCGGTCCCCGGTCCTCATAATTACCCAATTCAGGTCCCCGGTCCAAACAGGTCCGGTCCAGGTCCGGTCCGGTTTTGGACCGGTGTACACCCCTACCCCTAAGAACCACAACATTTTCAATGAGTTTTTAGGTTTGTCTTTCTCGACTTGCTTCTCCTTGTTATTGGAACATTTTCGTACGTGATATTTAAGGCGACTTTGCTTTGAATTTGTTTGTCTCGCTTGTGACTTATATTACCTTCGTTCTTCCGTGACATAGGCCGAAACATCAGTTCTTTATTTACATTAGGTAGCTAAGCTAATTACTCGACTGATATTTCTTAATACTGTATTTGTTTAGCTAGTTAGTCGACCAATATTTCTTAATACTGTATCATATATCTAAAAAAAAAAAAATACTCTTTCTGTTTCATGATGATGTTATGAAATCTTGATCCTATTCATTATATAGATGAGAGAATCTTCAATTTAAGCCTATCATCGGCCACATAAAAAAGCCCGTGATAACCTTGAGTCGAGGACGAGAAGCAATTTTGTAATCAGCTAGATTGACAGTTAAGACTTAAGAGGAAGAGTAGATAGATCCAGCTACCTAGGTTAATGAAAAATTATTTATTATGACAAATATTGGTGGCCATTGAAAAAAAATACAGTAATTAACTAGAAAAATATTTTTTTTTTTTTAAAAAAAAGCTATGTAAAACTTATGCATGTAAGACTTAATTTAAATTTTCAACAAAATCATTAAATATTTGAAAGCAAGTATCTATTACATACTATTAGAGAATTCTAGTACGTATAGACCTGAGTAGAGTTGTCAAAAATTGACCCAATTCGAAATATCGACTCAAATCCGATAATTAACCGACCCATCTGAACCCGAAAAAATGATGACCCAAACCCAACCTGAAACCAACACTTGACCCGAGTTGACCCGAGTATATAAGACCCAAACCCGAACATGAACTGACTTGGAGATGACCCGACTCGAATGTAACCCGTAAATTATTGACCTGGATCGAACCCGACTTGAACCGAAATTGACCCAAACCCGTTTTAACCAGTCAAAATCCGAATTTAACCCGACTTGTTACTAATCGACCCGTTCCTAACCCGACCCGAATTTAACCCAACATGTTACAAACCGGACCTGAAATCAACCCGACTTGTTATTGACATGATCCAAATTCAACCCGACTTGTTATTGGCCCGACCCAAATTTTACCAGACCTATTACTAGCCCGACCCAAAAATTCAACTCGATATGTTACTAACCCGACTCGAAATCAACCCGACTTGTTATTGACCCGACCTACATTCAACCCAAATTGTTCCCGACCCGATTTCAAATCACCTTAAATGCAATTTAGACCACCTTATTATCGTTGATCAAAGCATTTTGTCTAGGGAGACCAAGTCGGTCCAGGCCAGCAAAAAAAAGGAGCATCATCCTCAAATTTAAGAGTTAAATATAGTATATATTTGTTGTATGGTCAAAGGAGATAATTATCTTCCTAAATTATAAACAATAGTTCCCTAGTATATTGGCATATATATCATAGTCAAAGGAAATAATTAACTTGATAAAATGATAATTATCTATTTATATATAGTTAGTTGAACCTGAATATGATCTGACTTGGAAATGACCCGAGATGATTGTAACCCGCAAATTATTGACTTTAAACGACTAGTTTACCGGTTTACAACTTGCACCGATTTCATTAAATCAAGCTTACCGCGAACATTTCTGACAACATATAATGATCATATATGGATCCAAACGACATTATATGACCCTGAGATATATCCCCTAAAATCTCAATGCTTTTCGACACCGGGCCCTGAAACATTCGAAATTTCTCAAAAAGCGTGGATATTAACCTTCAATTTTGGAATTTTTTGACTTTTTTTCGCCAGGATATAAAAATTGCCAAAATTTTTACCATGGTCCAAAATACCCTCCGGGAGTCCAATTGGCCTGGGTGGGTGGAACCATCCAATTTGCCTTTAAACGACCAATTTACCGGTTTACAACTTGCACCGATTTTCATTAATTCAAGCCTACTATGAACATTTATGACAAGAAATAATGATCATTTATGGTTCCAAACAGCATTATATGACCCCGAGATGTATCCCATAGAATTTCAAGATTTTTCAACACCGGGCTTCGAAACCTCCAAAATGTCTCAAAAAGCGTGGATGTTAGCCTTCAATTTTGGAATTTTTTGACTTTTTTTCGCCCGGAAATAAAAATTACCGAAATGTTTACCATGGTCCATAATACCCTCCGGGAATCCAATTGGGTGGGTAAAACCATCCAATTTGCCTTTAAACGACCAATTTATAGATTTACAACTTACACCGATTTCATTAATTCAAGTCTACCACGAACATTTATAACAAAAAGTAATGATCATATATGGTTCCAAACGACATTATATGACCCCGAGATGTATTCTCTAAAATCTAAAGGCTTTACGACAACGGGCCTTGAAACCTCCAAAATTTCTCAAAAGCGTGGATATTAGCCTTTAATTTTGAAATTTTTTGCTTTTTTTCCGCCCGAAAATAAAAATTGACAAAATATTTACCATGGCCACTAATACCTTCCGACATTATATGGCCACGAAATAAAAATTGACGAAATATTTACCATGGCCATATAATTTCAAGACTTTTCGATACCGGGTCCCGAAAACTCCAAAATTTCTCAAACAGCGTGGATATTAGCCTTCAATTTTGGAATATTTTGACTTTTTTTCGCCCGGAAATAAAAATTACCGAAATATTTACCATGGTCCATAATACCCTCCGGGAGTTCAATTGGGTGGATAGAACCATCCAATTTGCCTTTAAACGACCAATTTACAAATTTACAACTTACACCGATTTCATTAATTCAAGCCTACCACGAACATTTATAACAAAAAATAATGATCATATATGGCTCCAAACGACATTATATGACCCCGAGATGTATTCCCTAAAATCTAAAGGCTTTTTGACGACGAGCCCTGAAACCTCCAAAATTTCTCAAAAGCGTGGATATTAGCCTTTAATTTTGAAATTTTTTTACTTTTTTTCGCCCAGGAATAAAAATTGACGAAATATTTACCATGGTCCCTAATACCCTCCGGGTGTCCCATTGGGTGAGTGGAACCATCCAATTTGCCTTTAAATGACAAATTTACCGATTTACAACTTGCACCGATTTCATTAATTCAAGCCTATCACGAACATTTATGACAACATAAAATAATCATATATGGTTCCAAACGGCATTATATGACACCAAGATATATTCCTTGGAATTTCAAGACTTTTTCGACACCGAGTTCCGAAATCTTCAAAATTTCGCAAAATGCGTGGATATTAGTCTTCAATGTTGGAATTTTTTAACTTTTTTCGCTCAAAAATAAAAATTGCCAAAATGTTTACCATGGTTCCCAATACCCTCCGGGAGTCGGATTGGCTGGGTAGAACCATCCAATTTGCCTTTAATTTAAACGGTCAATTTACTGATTTACAATTTGCACCGATTTCATTAACTCAAGCCTACCACGAAAATTTATGACAACATATAATGATCATATATTGTTCCAAACGGCATTATATGACCCGAGATGTATCCCCTAAAATCTCAACGATTTTCGATACTGGACCTCGAAACCTTCAAAAAAAAAAACGTGGATATTAGCCTTAAAATTTGGAATTTTTTTACTTTTTTTTCGCTTGTAAATAAAAATTGTTGAAATGTTTACTATGGTCCCTAATACCTTCCGATAGTCCAATTGGGCGGGTGGAACCATCCAATTTGCATTTACATGTCAATTTACCGGTTTACAACTTGCACTTATTTCATTAATTCAAGCATACCACGAACATTTATGACAAACATATAATGGTCATTTATGGTTTCAAATGTCATTGTATGACTCCAAGACGCATCTAATAAAATCTCATTTCTTTTCGACACTTGGCCCCGAAACGTCGAAATTTCTAAAAAATGTGGATATTAGTCTTCAATTTAGGAATTTTTTGACTTTTTTTTCGCCCGAAAATAAAAATTACCGAAATGTTTAACATGGTCCATAATACCCTCCGAGAGTCCAATTGGGTGGGTTGAACTATCAATATTCCAATTTGCCTTTAATCGACTAATTTACTGGTTTACAACTTGCACCGATTTCATTAATTCAAACCTACCATAAACATTTATGACAAGAAATAATGATCATTTATGGTTCCAAACGGCATTATATGACCCCGAGATGTATCCCATAGAATTTCATGATTTTTCGACACCGGGCTCCGAAACCTCTAAAATTTCTCAAAAAACGTGGATATTAGCCTTCAATTTCGGAATTTTTGGACTTTTTTTCGCCTGACAATAAAAATTGCCAAAATGTTTACCATGGTTCCTAATACCCTCCGGGATTCCAATTGGGAGTATGGAACCATTCAATTTGCTTTTAAACGGCCAATTTACCAGTTTACAACTTGCACCGATTCACCGGTTTACAACAACCAATTTAATTAACTTGCATTGAACCTGACTTGAACCGAAATTGACCCAAACCCGTTTTAACCCGTCAAAACCTGAATCATTTAACCCGACTCTGACCTGAATTCAACCCGACCCGAATTTAACACAACCCGTTACAAACCCGACCCAAAATCAACCCGACTTGTTGTTGGCATGACCTAAATTCGACTCGACTTGTTATTGAACCGACCCAAATTTTACCACACCTATTACTTACCCAACCCAAAATTTCAACCCGATCTGTTACTAAATCAACTCAAAATTAACACGACTTAGCTTGTTATTGACCCGGCCTAAATTCAACCCAAATTGTTCCTGACCCGATTTCAATCACCTTAAATGCAATTTAGACAACCTTATTATTGTTGATCAAAGCATTTTGTCTTGGGAGACCAAGTCAGTCCATGCCAGCAAAAGAAAGGAGCATCATCCTCAAATTTAAGAGTTAAATATAGTATATATTTGTTGTATGGTCAAAGGAGATAATTATCTTCCTAATTATAGACTATAGTTCCCTAGTATATTTCCATATATATTATAGTCAAAGGAAATAATTAGCTTGATGAAAATGATAATTATCTATTTATAGTTAGTTGAACCCGAATATGACCTGACTTGGAAATGACCCAACCTGATTGTAACCTGCAAATTATTGACTTGACGTAACCTGACTTGAATCTGAGAATGACTCGACTTAGAAATGACCCAATCTGATTATAACCCGCAAATTATTGACTTGAACCAAACCCGACTTGAACCTGAGAATGACTCGACCTGGTTATAATCCGCAGATTATTGACTTGAACCGAACCTGACTCAAACCCGAGAATGACCCGACCTGATTCAAACCCGCAAATTATTGACTTGAACTGAACCCGATTCGAACCTGAGAATTACCCTAACCCGTTTTAACTTGTGAAAACTCGAATTAAACCCGACCTATTGTTCACCCGACCCGAATGTAACCCGACCTGAAATAGACCCAAACCCGATAAGAAGTATGACCCGACGTGACCCGACTCAAGCATGAACCAACCCAAACCCGACCTGCATAGGTTACAGAATTAATCTGAATTGACCCGACCCGAGTTGACCCGACGCACTCTTACCCGACCCAAACCTGATTCGTTTACCTGAATTGACAGCTCTAGACCTGGGTACAACCGTACAAGCTAAAGTTTATCCAATACGAGTAGTAATTTTTATTTAATTATTGAATAAACAATACTCATCAAAATAAACGAGTAGAAAATAACTTTAATTAGGTGTACCGTACACTTGAGTTGAATATAAGAAATCGTTTTTTCTACAGTAACACACTACCACATAAGAAAATTTTAATATCCTTTTACAATGTTGCAACTTTTAAGAATAAGAATAAAAATTTGTGGTTTTCTTTAATGTAGTAACAATACCCAATAGGTTCTTATCTTAAACAAGGATATATCCAGTAGGATAGTAGGTCTGTAGGTGAACTTCAGAGTTGAGAGAATCAACCACCCAACAAATTTGATGATTCTATAATTGACCTTGCAATAATTTTGGAAAGCTTGTAGAAGCAAAGAATTTTCCATTTTTTTTTTTCCAAATAAAAGCTTCACTTCTCTAAAAATCTACAAGTACTGTTTTTTTTCAATTGGATGAGATTGATTACCATTACCACCATTTATTTTATCTGTATTTAATTTTTATTAGCAAAACCCTTATAATTTCTCTTACTTTCCTAAAGATAATAAACTAAGCTACATTGTATATATATAATCTTAATTTGATTTTAATTTAATCCTCGATTCTGTACTAGCTCTAAAATTTAAATTTTATCCTAAAACTGTATATATATATGAGCAATGAGACTTTTATTTAAAAACGGATTAAATATAGTAAAATTATAATAATAATGATTTTATAAATGCATGCATGCAGCATGCGTAGCTTAGCTAAGATGGGAAATAACATGGATGCATCGTATATTCATATATGTATGCATGTAGTCATTAGACTAGCATAATATTATGTCGTGCTTATGCAACAAACCAAATTTATAATAATGTTGTTTGTTGTACTTTATAATGGTTATAAAGTTTTGTGTTTTTTCATCACCTACCTTTTGAGGGAGCATCGAGCCTATCCCATTCTAAATTATTGCTATATATTGCATGCTTTTATTTGGCTCATATGAGTCAGAAATTGGTCATTATTTAAATAAGTGAAATGATTAATTTAAACATTGTAGTATTACTTTTTTTTTTTTTTTTTAAATGGAGCATTATAATATTAGGGTATGTTTTAATTTACTGAATTGAGCTGAACTGAACTGAACTGCACTGAAATGTACTCCGTATATTTTATGAGAGAAAAATGAAGGAATTGAAGTGAACTGAAATTAAGCTGAAGAGAGCAGACTCTTACTTTTACATTGATATCTTGACATTTGCATTAATTTTGAATTATAGATTAGTAAAAATCCAATTTTAATTATCTGTGCAAGACTACGTACTATAAACTTTATAAAGTCAATCTTACTAAATGCCAAATTATCAATAATAATGTAGTTTGTTGTACTTTGTCCACAAATAAGATATGTCCCCACTCCCTTTAGCTAAGGATTAAGGACCCCCCTTACAAATTACCTTTTAAGTAATTAAAATTAAAGGGGGTCGTCCCAAATTGGCACTCCCAATAATTCAATAAGGAATTAAGGACCACGTAATTATTTGTATAAAGTTTTTTGTTTTGTCATTGGTCACCTTTCTTTTTTAGGGGAGCATCTACCCTATCTAGTTGCAATATTTGTTGGTATGATTCATAATTTCCTTATATAATGTGTTCATGACCTAAAAATTGGCTAAACATGAAACTTGTATAAATGGATGCCATGCACTCATATGCATTATTTATGACCTTTGCTGTGAGAATGTGAGTTATCTTCGTGTCATATTGTGTTAGATATTGTGTTATATGCAATCCTATTTGTAATCTTACTATTTAGTTTAGACGATATTTGGGTGATGAGTCATTTTTCTTTGGCTTCAGTTCAGTTGAAATATGGTCATATATAAATCTAATTATGATTAATTTATTGGGAAATCAATCAAATATCACTCACTTTTAGATAGAAATAATGTAAAATCGTGTTGAATTCGAGACCACTAGTAGTATGTAGAATTCACAAATTTGAGAATAATATCATGATAGTTCTAGAGCTAGAGTGCTAGACAGAGTGGCAAAACCATCAAACAATATACTTTACATCCACAACTTTTGGCCCAAACATGTCATGGACCTTTTCCAAACTTTTTGAATCCTATGGTTTGGCCTACATTTGAGAGTTGAGAAATTAGGCCATCAATATCTACAAATGGTTGTGCGGCCCAAAACAAATGGCCTAAAAATTATTCATCAATTCACAACCAAAAAACGACATGAAATTTGGAACGAGTATAATGAATTTACAAATACATGACTAACATGAGTATTATTCCTAGAATTTTACTTAGGACTTTAGGAGAGTGTTTAAAATTATCCACATACCATGATTATAGATCCTCAATTATACAAGATTATAAACTCTAATTTAATTTTTTTTTTTTCCTTATGGATAAACATATATAAGACGACTCACTCTTCTTGCTAATCGGTTCTCATATGTATATATAAGAAAAATTATTTCCGTGATTAATTATTGTCCTTGATCCTCAATTAAATGCTTATTAAGAAGTTAAAACTTCCCCAACCACACCTTGATATTGACCTCTCACCCTCCAAATACCATATAATATGTCATGGACTTCATATGAGCAAGTTGGAACTTGTTATGCCACAAAAATCAGTTATGACCTGGCAGATAGCCAAAGCCTTTCCACCACTTAGAATCCAAACCAACCCAACTCACCCCACCTTATCCTAAAAAGAGAGCCAAAAATAATTAATCACAAAAATCACATACCCTAAAAAAAAAAAAGTTAAGCAAACAAAAAACAAACTTTATCAACATTTTTTGAGAATGGATAGTAGAGATGACCACCCTTGCAACCAACACCACCATCAATTCAACCACATCCAAAGTCACGGCCTCCGGTACACCTTTTCCAACCTTCCCCGGCCACTACCAATGTCGGAAAAAATTTCTCTCCACTCATCCTATCCATACCAATCGTCGAACAATTTCTCTACCACATGGTGAGTTGTTAACACGTACAATATACAACTACTAGCTAGTTTAAATGGTAAAATTCATTGAGATTTCTTTTAAGGCGTTACATTATCACCTACTCGTGTTATTAAATTATAATTGATTATGGCAGTAACAAATGATCAAAGCAAGACAAAAGTGAGCTCTAATTCAAGGGTTGGAAAATCAGAAGCAGATGAAATAGTGGATGGGATGGAATTTGGGGAACTATGCAATGAGTTTGAGTGCAAAAGTAGTCCATTGGTTGAATCAACTGCTAGACAACTTGTACGTGATATCTTAGAGCTTAGGGAAGGTAATCGTGCACTTGGCACTTTTGCTGTTTCTGTTAAATACAAGGTAACTACATTTTTATTTTTATTACTCGTATTTTATTTATTGTATTGTATTATACGAAGTATAAAGTTATTTAATCTGACTATTATATGCTAGATTTAATGATGATCATACCAAATATTGACCGTCATTTATATAAGGTGTCTACCAGTTTAGTAAGTAAAGCGCTTATGACTAGACTTACAATCAAGATCCGAGACCCATTTGCCTTCCTTTGTGACTCTCTATGAGCACCTCCCCTGCCCCGGCCCCCTGCCTCGTGTCGAAAAGGTGTGAGTACATTGATGACCCCTTGATGCAAAATGCAGGATCCAGTTAGAAGCTTTACTGGACGAGAGAAGTACAAAAGACCACTTTGGATAACTGATGCACTAGACAATCCTAAAGTGGTAAAATTATTATACTACTACCTAGCTAGTTTAATTCTGTTTCATATTAATATCAATTTTTTTTATATAATTCTGTTATATTGTTGATTTGATCATAATATATAGACAGTGCAAGAAATGATGATGCAGTCAACAAGTGTGCTAAACATCAAATGGACCCTCAAAGGGAAGCCTAAGTCAATTTTGGCTAGCATAGGTGGAGATTTGATCATTAAGGTGACTTCTAAGTTCACCTTAAACCAGATTAGTGGCCAAGTAATCGAGCACGAGGAATCCTGGGATCTATCTGCATCATCACCTATAGCTCAAGCATACTTCTGGTCATCTCGCCGCCTCTATGCAACGAAAGAAGCTGGGAAGGATGCGGTGGATTCTGTTAAGGAACTCGGTAGCAAGGTTTCTTCCCCTAAGGAAAACATTGAGATATACCCTGATCCTTCTGGTGATCCCACCAAGGTAACTTCATTTCCAATATTATTGATTACAACTTGTCCTTAATAATTTATCTACGATATATAAGTTGAAGATAACAAGACCTTAGTTGTTACACTCCACTATCAGCAATTAGACATTATCGGTCATAAACTGGTCATAGAAGGTAGAAATTGACGCGATACAATATGATGTAACTAATGGTAGAAGATTGATGCATGATTTTCTAGGGTTTTTTTTAGTTAATTGAAGATTAACAATGTTTGTTTTTCATGTTACAGTTCTTTCAAAGGGATGACTCCTACCAAAGGGATTTGTACCAGATTGCATTATTCCTAGCACTTATTTACTTTGTTGTACAGTACTTAAGGAACACTTTGTAAAATTTACATGCTCGAATCGTTTATACTTAGTATGTCTTTTTTTTCGGGTAAAAGAAAATACGTAGTATATTACTATAAATAAGTATATAGCATATACTTCGTACTTATTTATTATGTATTTTCTATATTTCAAAAGCGATTATAAATTACCATTTTTATATGTAAAATAAAGATTCAGAAATTGTTGCAAGTGCTAATACAGAAAGGTAAGCCCAAGGCCAGAAAGTGTGAAGGTAGCTGAAGCTTCCTCTTTGTCCACTCAGATCATAGGTATTCTTCGCCGCCATGAAAGCATGGAAAATAGAAGGCATTAGGAGAATGATGTTAAATCACATTATACATGTATGTAAATTAATGAAATCGGACGAAAAATCAATTGATAACAGCTCCTTCGCAATATAAAAAAATTCCTAGAAAAAAATTAATGGATTTTTTAATGATCAATTGTGAAAAAAAGGTTAATTAGCACAAACAAAAACAATAAACTCCTCCCAGAAATTAAAGAGTTAGCTGAAGAAAGATCATGGGCGCCTACAGTATACACAGCTCCTGACTCTGAATCTTTTACTTTGATGCTCGACGAGCCTGTAATTCAGCAAGAAAACAGTTCAGACAGAGATACATTTATAAAGGTGACATTGTATCGTTTTTAGAATTTTTCAGACAGCCTCGAAATTTTTGTATGAAATAATACGAATGGCTTTGAATAATTGGACCAAAATTATACTACTGCTGGTCTGGAGTGAGACCGGTTTCACACAGATCTTTGCACAAAATGATACTCCGTATTTCTTTTTTCAAAATAAAAATCATTTGTGAGTTGCAGTGGAGGTTATGAAACTCACAATTGTATTCGGTCCATCCAATAGTTTGATTTACAAGGTCATAAAACACTACTTTGCCGGAGAGCACAATATCTGTAGCATAGCAACGAACCATTATTAGAAAAAGTAAAGAAGCTGTAAGAAAACAACCTTATTTACAGGGGCAGAACTTGCAATACGATAATTAAACACTGATTTTAGAAATTGCTATGATATACAAGTATTTTATACCTCCCAAGATGGTAACATCTTTCCCGTCTCTAGATTGTAATCCACTGTTCATCCAACCTACACACCACTTATTTTCCTGAAAAACAAAAATTAGCACATTTAATAACACAACTGATTTGCAAAGAGGTGTAAGATATAAACCTAAGTATTCTACATTTTAAAGGTTTAGCACAACCTTTGCATGATGAGTAGTACTACACACCATACAAAATAATGAAATGTTACTTGCATTCTACAACAAGCCCCCTAGAAACTTTATTCCGAGATAAGAAAACATTCCAGGTACATATACTTACGCCTTCAGTGAGTGGAAAGAAATATTCATGGGGATGTACTGTCAAGGTGAGAGAATTTGCAAAACGGAAGATAACATTGGGGAATCCATCGTCAATTCTGGAACACAGGTGAAACAATTAGTTACTCAGAAAGTAAGTAAAGCTAAGAAAACTATAAAGCATTTGGAAACAATTAGTTGTGTAAACAATGTAATAAACAAATCATAAACAGGTATTTACAACATGTGGAGAACTATTAGTCCACGGTTTTTTAAAATCAGAGTTTGACCACTATTTCCTCGACAAATATAATGGTCAAGACCTCAAAAAATGTAGATGTCTTGCATTAACAAACAAAGGGAAATCAGTAATCAGAAATATTGATCTCAAGGAATCTTTGGCTTTGGGTGTAGCACTTCAATCTGCCTATAAGTATAATTTTACTTTAAACTTGGTAAAAGAAAATCCCATATGACTATCTCATACTTAAATTAGGTACATTGTTTAGAAGTTATTTTCTTCTATTACTTAGTTTAGACATAATTTAATCCTATTCAAGCTTTGCACTATCATCTATCTTTTTGACTCCTTGTAGTGTATTCATCAAATTTCATCCGAACACACCCTTGTGACCTGGGTATCTTCCAGATTCAAAATAACAAGATGGAAATAAAATTTAAATTATGTTCTTCCTACCAAGACTTTTTACTCTGAACGATAATAAAATGAATATAAAAGAGCACATAAACAAACAAGTAGAGTCCAATTCAGAGAAACGCTATCATAAATTTCAAGCAAAAGGAGACTTACTTTCCAGAATATTGAAAGCATTTGAATTGATCCTCTACAGTATGTAATTGTAGCTGGGGCTGCTTGGCAAGAATCTTTGGAAAACAATAGAAACCAAAAAAAATAAGTGTTACATATTCAGCTTCCACAATAGCAAAATCCACCTTCCTATAGAATGGACATAAAGACAGAGCACCTACTGTGTTAACAATCTTGTCATAAACATCATCTGGGAGATACGCCAAAGTAGTACCACTGTCAATAATTGCTCCCCTATCGCTCCCAGAGGTATCGGTATCGAGTTTTACAACCTCGCCATCCACCTCTATACTTTTCATGACAACATTGTAATGTGCCCTAAGAGGGTAGTAGCAGTCTGATTACAACATACATAGCAGGTCTCAATAAAAGCCTAATTAAACATGCAAACATGTATATTATTTTACCACAGAAGTGTAGGCAATCATGTTCACATAGTCCTTCTAACTACATTATGCATATTGAACTTATACCAGTGTTAGAATCTTAAGAGTGATCGAAAGAAACTGTTACCCCATAATAGCAATGGAATATTATTGCCTTTCCTAAAATACCTCTTGAAGTCATGATGATAGAAAGAGAAGAGTGTGAAAATGATTTAATTAATAGTGCCTGTAAGTAAGATTATGTAATTTCTTTGATTACCAGCAAAACTGGAAGGCTTTTTATAAAGAGCAAAAAATTTACACTGCAAAAGAATCATTTATTTTTAACAACCAAGAACCGTTATTGCAAGAACTTTAATCTGCAAACAATAAACTCACTACCTCAAGTCCCCAATATCTTTCTCCATTACAGATATCATTGTCATGCAACATTCAAAAAAATACCTCAGGGATCATCCTCTCATAAGACCAAGTGATTCAAATCTAGCTTATAAAAAGAAGGCTAAAAAAGGCCCTAACACAACAGAAAATAGAGATGGAAAGAAGGCAAAGTTTTTTAAGCAAGTAACACTTCAATCACATCACCATGCAAATTAAAAACGGCTATTTCACCAAATGCCACTGAGTAATTTAAAAATTTACCAAATGCCATCGGACTTTTCAGAATTCACCAAATGCCACTCAGTTTTTTAAAAATTCACCGAGTGCCATTAATGACCAACGGCCGTTAACTCCGTTAGTCATTGGGGGTTAATCATGACACGTGTCATGATATAATTGGTTAATTTATCTTAATTCATAAAAATTAAAAAAAAAAAAACTAAAAATTAAAAAAAAAAAAAACCACAAAAATTTCCCAGCCATCCCCACCACCGCCAAACCCAAGCCCCACCCCTTACCTCGCCGGGAAACGGCCGGCCACCACCTTAACCACCAAATATCGGTCGGCCGACCCTTTAGCCCCGCACCTGACCCACCGCCGACCCCTAAAACCACCCACGCTGCCCGCCCCGACCCCAAAAACCACCCACACGTACAGTCGCCCCGACCCCCAAAACCACCAATAAAACGCCCCTCCTCTCTTCTCCCACCGTCGAAACGACCGATTTCGAGGGTGGGAAAGGAAGGAGCGGCGATTTTGGCGACGGAGGTAAGGAGAGGGTGCTTGATTTTGGCGATTTTGGTGACGGAGGTAAGGCCGTAAGGCGACCGATTTCGATGTTGGTGGTTTATGGGGTCGGGGCAGTTTGTGTGGGAGGTTTTGGGGGTCGGCGGCGGGTCAGGTGGGGCACCTAAAGGCCGGCCGACCGATTGCTGGTGGTTAAGGTGGTGACCGGCCGTTTTCCGGCGAGATAAGGGGAGCGGCTAGGGTTTGGCGGTGGTGGGTAGGTGGCTAGGAAATTTTGGTTTTTTTTTATTATTTTTTGTTTTTTTTTAATTTTTATGAATTAAGATAAATGGTTCAATCATATCATGACATGTGTCATGATTAACCCCTAATGACTAACGGAGTTAACGGCCGTTGGTCATTAATGGCACTCGGTGAATTTTTAAAAAACTGGATGGCATTTGGTGAATTCTGAAAAGTCCGATGGCATTTGGTGAATTTTTAAATTACTCAGTGGCATTTGGTGAAATAGCCGAATTAAAAATAAGCATTAACACAACAAAGCCAATGAAATCACCACTTATATAACCTATGTTACACAGACTGTCCATTACATCTCAAGTATCCTTGTCAAATACTCAACACCAAGCATGAGTATGGACACTTCACAAGTAAATAATAACATAGATATGGAAAAAATGAAGGAAAAAAAAACCGAGTCAAACATTTACATGTGGACATGTACGAGCACCTTGGAGCAATATAATGCAAGTGATGCAAAAGCAAGTATAAAAATAAAATTACAACAATAGATAGCATGACATACTGGTTTGGAATTAATGGAGTATGATTCATCTTAGGCTCGATAACACGGCCAATGGAAAATATTCCACCACCCTTTTTATTGTCCAGGCAGTGAGAAAACATCTTCTGCACCTTTCCTGAAGCTGCAAGCTGTGACAGCACAGACGAGTTTGCTTGTCCAAAACCCATTATCCCATCAAGTGCTTCATCTGCTGTAATGAGCTGACCGGATTGTTTAGCACCACAACTGATAGAGACAATACAATATTCTCAGAAGAGCATCATTTGTAAATTGACAGAAAGAGAGCATAAGTAGTTATAATGTAAACAATGTTTGACTGTTCCCATCCATTCACATGAAAAATAAAAAAACACAGTTCTAAACAAGTTATTACCCAAAAACAATAGAGCCATTCCCACTTGTTGTTTGCATATTCCCAGAGACCCTATCATAATGAAAATCATCTTCAACAAAGTATCCAGAAGTTGTGCTCCCATCACCATAAGTTACTTCATATTGACAAAGCATATCTGGTTGGCAACCAGATAGAGTGCCCTGGTATATCATGGTACATTGAGAATCATCACAGTTTACTAAGTTGGCCGTAGATGAAGTCTTTGGATCATAGAGATTCAGCTTTATCTGCATGAACACAATAACATGAGTTTCCAAAGCTGACAAATACAGATTAATAAGGTCAAAATTGGTTCAAGAGATTACGCATAACATACTCCAAGCCCACTCTTCTTGGGGCACTTTTCGCATCCCTCACAGTTTATCCACAAAACATCACTTCCTGTATCAATCTGTACATGATACTCCTTAGGAGGCTTTCCAATCTTAATTTTCGTAAAGTACAGCCTACAAACATAAAGATATTCTAAAAATCAATAATTTCCTTGTTATATTAAGGATTTTATAGACCCATGAATCTCTATACACTTGAGAATATGATGTCATAATTTTCCTACTATTAAAGCAGCATATCACTGGTAATCTTTTAAAAAGTTTAAGGATCAACTTGAATTTTTGAGCCTGTTAAAACACAAAAGTACAATTTAATCCACCTTCTCTACATTTTATTCTTGAATTAACAGCTAGTGAGGAATTACACGTATCATCAGAATATCCCCAAGAATGAGTCATTTGTCCCACCTTAAGATACAGAGTACTTTGTATTATGCAATATGCATCATTTAAAATGAACTAAAGAGTTGAGCTATTTGCCAAAATCTTAGCCACCAAGACCTTGTAAGGCTAAAAATAGGGAAAGCAACTTTACCCTCACATGTCCACCTCTTCACTTTTATGATTGGTTGAAATAAGGTAAAGTTGATTTTGCTATCATTTAGCTCTTTATAATTTTCTTTACACAAAGATAGAAATACTTCAATTCCACCTCTCCCCAATATTCCAACCAAAGGTTTTTGTGGGTTGTTTCAGAATACCATCTACATTACCCTAAAAGTTAATACAAATTCTTTTACAAGACGGTCTGAAAGATTCCATTCATTTTCGAAATACAGTCAATATTCAAACCTTAACCAAAATACAACTAACACCTAATTTACCAATTCTTGTATTGGATGGTCTGAAAGGTTCCATTCAATTTTCAGAACACGATCAATAAAACCTTTACTAGTTTACCACAAACACCTACTTTACCAATTCTTGTATTAAGCGGTCGAACGAGTTCCATTTCATTTTCTAAACACAATTAATCAAACCTAAACAATCTACCACTAACACCTATTCAACCAGCCAATTCTTGTATCAGACAGTCTGAAAAGTTCCATTCCAATTTCGAAATACCATCAATTGAGTCCTTAATTTAACCAACAATAATCAAATAAAAGCAACTAAATGCATCAAATCAAACAACACATTAAAAAAAATATACAGTATAACAATTACAACTACAAATTCAAAACCAATTAAAAAAAGAAGATAATTAAAATCATGATAAATGAGAGAGAAAATAAAAATAAAGAACAAACCCAGCATCAGAAGGCTGCCCATTACCACCAAGAGGCAAATCAACAGCATCAAGCATTCTACCATGGCGACGAACATCATGTGCTCTAAGCTCCTTCAATGTTCTATTCCCACCTTTAAATTTATGTTCAACCTCAAAAAAAGCATTGCCTGAAACCATTAAAATCTCGTTGCATTGCCAAATACAAATTACACCCAACACCATTAAAACTCTTAGATCCATTGCAACCCAGAAAATTTCTGAAACAACCCACAAAAATCCAGATTCAAAATTCAATTTTTTTTTGTATTTTTTGATTTTTTAAATTTTTTTTTGATTTTTTTTGGGTTAATTTAAAAATTGAGTTAAATTTGAAAATGGGATGATTTTGAAAATGGGTTATTTAAGTGGAGAAAAGGAGAAGAAGCTGGTGCTCCATTGATTGACCAGGTTCCTTAAATTTGAGGGAAGAGAGAGAAGAAAGACAGAGAGGAGAGAGAAAGAAGAAGAAATCAGGGGAATAAAAAAGAAAAGGTAAAGGAAAATGAGAGATCTGGTTTGATGCAAAATATTGAGACTATTTTTGATTTTTGGCTAAATTTCTTAAATATAGGAGACATTTGACTGTCAATAAGATATTCCGATTTTGCTTCCTCTACTTCAATTCTTCTAGTAACATTTCTTCTCAATTTAATCGAACCTTCTTTTGTTATAGGGCTATAGTAAGTCTTGTACATAGTCCCATGTTTGACGGTTCTAATTTACTTTGTAGTTGTTGATTCGTCACATGATATTTTATTAATATTTGATTGATATAAAAATGAAGATATGAAAAGGATAAAAAAATAAAGATAATTAATATGAAGTTTATATGTTTATATAATTTACAAAGACATGTCTTTTGATAATTGAAAAGTCATATGGGACAAATAAATAAGGATAGAAGGAGTAATATGAAACACTTTTTGGTCCCTATTTGTAAGTGAAGGAACAGTAGAGAAAGTGATCTGAGTTAAGCTATGTGGCGCCAATTCTTCTTAATACATTGTTAATGTCGTTCGATGACGCGCGATGGAGATGTGGTTGGTGTGTCACTAGATCGGCAAGCGAACATTGTAGTCCTTCTCCCTCAAGGGGGATTTTCGGGAAAATGGTGAATTAAGGTAGAGTAGATGTAGTCATGCGAGTTGATCCGACAGGTGGTTGATCAAAGGAGTACAGTCTCATTCGAGCAAAAGAACGTGACTTTCTTCTCGGAGGGGACATTGCCTGTGCCAAAGACGAGCCTTTAGATTAAATCCTTAAAAGTCAAATAGAACAAGTAAATAGGAACGGAAGAAGTATTATGTTGTCCGTATATTGTTGATATGTTATTCTTCATATACTACCTCGGGTAAGTTACAACTAAAAAAAATCGGAGGTAGTATTAATTTTGTAAGATTTGTTTATAAGAAAAAATCATTCCTAAAAGGCTAGAAATTCAACTTTTTTATACTTTGTTTGGTCAATTAAACAACACCTATGGCCCTGTTTGGGAGAAAGCTGAAAGCTGAGGCTGATTGAGTTAGTTGATTTTGACTAACTGATTTTATTAACTAATTTGACTAACTTATTGTATTAATTGATTATATAAAAGTGTTTGGTAAATAGCTGATAGTTTAAAGGTGATTGAGTATGTGAAATGACCAATAAGCTAATTGTGGGGTAGGTAGTTTAGATAGAATTTTAAATTAAATGAGGTTATAAGTGTCATTTCACAATAATTAATGAATAAGCTAATTGAAAAAGCTTACTACCAAACACTTGTATCCACTTTAAGCTAATCAATAAGTTTACTACCAAACACTTGTATTAGCTTGTTTGACTAGTCAATCAGCTAAAGTTAGTCAAATAAGCTAATATACCCCCCAATAAGCTAACTACCAAACATTGCCTATCATAATTGGAGAATATAGATGAAATAAGGAAGATTGAAGAGAGTACTATTCCAATTTCCAAAGTCTGAAGTAATTTGGTATCCACTTTAAGCTGGTGATTGTAAAAAGAAGTTACTGAGTAGCTTCTAGATGGTAGGTTCGTTAGTTTTTTTTTTTTTTTTTTTTTTTTTGACAAAATAGGTTCGTTAGTTTACGTACCTTTTTATTTCTTTCTCTCAGCAAGTCAATTTTCTAGACAGCCTCTGTGAGTTCTGACAAAGGAATAAAGAGAAAATCCGCATGACATTTATTTATACAGTACATAAACATGACGCTCAACACATGATTTTCTTTTGTGGAAGTTATCCCACCCTTTTCTTTTCACGTGTTCAAGCATCATCATGCTTAGCTTCTTCATTTAGTTTCCTATAGATCCAAATCTTGACCTCTTATGTTGGGCTACTAACAAATTTTATGTACGGATGATCATATCGTGTGTCCGGGGTTACTTAAATATTGAGTGATTTTGTCAGGAGTTAATCGGTTAAGGATTACTTGAGGGGTTAAGAGATTACTCGGTCAGGAATTAGTTGAGGGATTACCCAGTCAGGGATTATTTGAGAGGATCAGTCAAGGGTTACTCGAGGGGTTTGATCAGCAGTTACTCGGTCAAGTTTAATTTGCTTTAATGTTATGTCATCTTAATCCGATAACTGATTATTTATCTGATGAGTTGGGATCACTTTTATCAGTCCAAACCTTCTTCGCATACTGAATCTAACACTTTTACGGTAATTTTCATTACTCTACTCACAGAGGAAATAGTAGCAATTTATATATATCTACATTTAAGTACACCATAATCGTCAATTTTTTTTTTAAAAGTCACTTCTTAATTACTATTTGATTATTTAAGCATTCATTATCTAGGGAGATTGTATTAGATAGAGAATATATTTTGGTAACTTTTAGGCAACCTTTTTTTTCTTTCAATTTAGGAAACAACATTACAAGAAATTAAAAACACAATCACACTACACTAGACCATCTATGAAACATCAACCGATCTAGACAAATGCCAAATCTGAAGATGCAATACATGGCCTATTTATTCAGTTCACAATACACCCAAAAACTTGAGGAAAATCAAAGCAAACTACACATATTCGGTTACACCATAGAGTGATGATAACTGCTTGATTTCAGAGTTTAGTCGCAATTGCAAGGGTCACAGCTGCAGTCATCTCCACAACCACACTCGCTTCTGGAATACATCCTAAAATTTAAGAAAATAAAAATTATTAGAGACGTAACGTTGTCTAGGAAGGTCCAAAATGTACACAATTATATCCTTATGATTTTACTAGCACAATTGAAGACGTATTATATAAAGTCGCACAAATAGAGAGAGACTTTATATATCACTACAACAAAATAAAGCAAAGGTAACAATGAAAAACCATTGCCTAATATAAAAAAAGTGTTGCCTTGTAGCTAAGACAACTCATATGAGGTGTAAATTATGCCCCCGTTGTCTATTCATAAGTCAACACATTTTTATTCAAAGGTAAAAATTTTGAAAGCTTAGGTAAAATGATACATAAGGCAACACTTTAACAAAGACAACAAATGAAAATGTTGTCATCTAAGAAGATAATTCAAAAATGTTGTCACTCCAACCACAAATGGCAAGCGGTTTTGGATGAACCGCTTACCAAAATGTAAATGGCAAGCGGTTTGAGCATTGAACCGCTTGCCATTTGGTCAAAAAAAACCCTAGAAAATTAAAACCCACTAGCTCATGCCCTCATCTTCTCTCTCCTCCGTCCCCTTTCCCCTCATTTTCACGCTCTCTCTCCTCTGATCTATCCCCTCATTTTTTCTCTCTCCTCTCATTTTCACGCCCTCTCTCCTCTTTCTCCCCTCCATTACGCCTCAGTTCTTTCTCCTCTATCTCCCCTCCATCCTTTATCGTCTTCTCTTATCTCCTTTCTCAACCTCCCTTCTTTCCTTTCTCATGCCTCACCACAACGAAGAACGACGGACACATATCTCACGCCTCACCACAACGAAGAACGACGAACGCCTCAGTACCCAACGACGAGAATGAAGAAAACGTTTGGGTTCAGTTTTCCGGCTCGGCGTTAGGGTTCAAATCGCTGCCTCTCAAGTCATATCTCACTTGATTTTCCGGTATTTCATTAAATTTTTAGCTAATTTTTGAGTTTTTGCATATATTATGTTTGTGTATAATTTAAGATCTGAACCCGGTATGTTTGTGTATAATTTTCGGTTTTTAGCTTTAAAATTTTGTTGTTTATAATTTAAGATCTGAACCCGGTATGTTTGTGTATAATTTTCGAGTTTTTAGCTTTAAAATTTTGTTGTTCATAATTTAAGATCTGATTTTTTTTTTTTTTTTTTTTACACAAAAGATCTGAAATTAAGTTAATAATTATTGTTGTTTATTTTTTCAATTTATTGTTTGGCAGATACGGTGAATCGGGATAGGGTGTGGTGGTAATACGGGTTAAGGTGGTTAGTGGTGGCGGCTGGTGGTGCGCGCGACTGGTGGTGTGCACGGCTGGTGAACAAGAGCAGCATCAGTTTTAATATGCTTGTTTTTTTTTTTTTTTTTTATTTTATGAAAATGTAATATTACAACAATTAATTAATAAAAATATTAATATTTTTGCATATATTATGTTTGTGTTTCAATTTAATTGAAAAAACTAAAAAAAAAAAAAAATAATTTTTTATACCCATAATGGGCAGCGGTTTGGCGCCAAAACCGCTGCCCTTTCATTACAAATGGCAAGCGGTTCTGAACCGCTTGCCATTTAAAAGGCTAATGGCAAGCCCCCCAATGGCATGCGGTTCAAAACCGCTTCCCATTAGGGGGTTTGAACAGCTTGCCATTATGTTTATTCTACTACTGATATGTTGTCATTTTAATATAAATGTTGCTATAGATGGCAACATAGATATTAATGTTACATTTTTCAAACAATAGTTTTGTTATTGTTATCTTTTGATGCAACAATTATTATATTTGTTGTCTTAGACAATTAGACAAGAAAAAGGTAACACTTTAAGCGACTGTTGCCTTATATAGTCTAGAACAACACATTTTTTTCTGTTACTTTAGTTCAAGGTAACAAATAAGTATTGTTGCGTTAGATTATTAAGAATAACATTTCTATAAGTGTTGCAATGTTAAGTGTTGCCTAATTTCATTTTTTTTGTAGTGTATGGACAATATTTTATACATTTGAACCACCATAACAATTTACATTACTACTATATATTGTTTCTAAATGCCATTATAAAACATATCAAAACCGCTTGCACAAGTTACATCTATTTGAAGTATACACCATGCAATTAGTTTCCGATTTGGGATTATTATATTTCCTGGCAACTTCCAACTTAATAGTTGTCAAATTAATGTGTCTCCTTTACTAAGGAATATTAATAGAGAGAGGCCTTTCAATAGGTTTATTAGTTGGGGTCCACCCCCATGTAATATATTACTTTAATTAATTAGGTATGCTATCATTTATGAGTGAGAGCTTAGAGATTCAAATCTCGGACCCTTTTATATTTTTACTAGAGAAGATCATAATATAGAACACTAGGCATATTGCAAGGCAGCTACCATCATGGTTGAATACCTTGCATACCATTCTAGTAAATTACGAGTAATAATCTATTCAAGAAGCTAAGGTACGTTATATACTCATATATATATACCTGTTGCAGTTGCAGTCGTCGCCACAGCTGCAGTTATCGCCACAACCACAACTTCTTTGTGCCATTTTCGTTCTCAGAGATTGCTGATTACGCTTCGCAAGAAAGGTTGTAAGAGAATTTGAATTAAGAAAAATACAATTGTATGTGATGAATGGAATGAATGGACATTGACATCTATTTATAGAATGTTTGAGGCATTATAAAAATGTGTAACATCACAATCATACACGTCTAATGTGTTAGATTATGGTATTTAATTAACTAACCAAGTCAACCGTACAATATGTCAACATCAGCAATATTATTGTGTAGCAAAGGTACGGTCTTGTATGATTCTTTGATTCTTTCTCCACTTAAAGTGTGAAAAAACTCATGAAGGTATCATTCATCAAGCAATTAACCTACGTGGTTTTGTGTTTGGTCGTTGGATATGATTATCGTTTTACAATAATAATTTTGAATAGATATATAGTATATGTGATTATTATTTAATGTCGACAACAGATATATATAAACCATCTATCACTGTCATTCCGTCTAATTTAAAAACGGAGCATGTACAAAAAAAAAAAAAAAACTGATTTTACAAGTTTGTAAAAAGGTTTTTAAGAAATGTTCTTTTTACATGTTAAATCATTAATTAATTAGCTAAATATTGTAATCCCTGGTATAGTGGTATTTGAGGTTTAAAGTAAAATACTTGATATAATAATTAATAGATACCTTATGAATAAATAATTTATCAAATCTAATGACAGTCAACATTGAATAATTCGAGCTACACTAAAACAGCATGAAGAAGGACTTCTTTGCAAGTTGACATCAAATAATTAAAACTATAGATAAATGCACTCCTAATAGTGGATTAGTGGAATCACATTATTTTTATTTGTAAGATTTGGTAACCAAAAAAATAAAATAAAAATAAAAAGAAAAAAGAATAAGCTGCCATTAAAAAATCATATAAGTAGTAACAATAATTAAGTTTTACTAGAATGGCTTGCATAATTGCATTTTTCTTTCAAAAAAACAGAAAAACAAAGAATGGCTTGCATTTTTATGCCATCCATATTCTTTCATTATATAGAGCCCAATAAAAAGGCCAGATTTTGATCCAGGCCCAATTAATATGAGGCCCAGTTTCTAAGTGAGCTGGTTATGGACTATTTTGGATCAAAATTTTGAAATCTGAAATTTATGGTTGCAAATAATTTGCTATCATCAGCCAATCAACACTTAGATACGTAGTAGATAAAATCTTTAACATTTTATTAATTTATTTATTTATTTTGGTTTTTGGTGTTTACATTTAATTAAGTCTCTTCCACAATATTTTGTGGATAAAGCTCGATATCCAAATTAGGAGGAAATCTAGCCTTCAACTTGTCACAGTAGACACTTTTCAAAGATTTAGCCTTTAGGCTGAAGGTGATGATTTTTGTTTTCTTATGTAGAAGAAATTTAGAAATTTGATAAGTAACAAAATTTGATGTTATAATGAGTCATATTTTATATTGTACTTATCTTTTGTTTTTCATTGTGATTTTTTAGCAGTTAAATTACCATTGGTATACAAAAAATAAACTACTCTTTCTGACGAAATGGTATAAAAATTAAATTTATCAAGATCCAATTAGTTGAAATTGGTTTGTATAATTCACATTATTACATATTACGTATATGATCTTTGCTATAATAAGCATTTTAAATAGTTAATCAAATAATATCGGCATATACCACCACATGCATCATACACGTTGGCATATACAAGATATATGTACTACACGTGTCAATTGGACGATGATCTATGCTATAATGATTGTCCTACCAATGAAGAAACTAGATATTTAAACACCCATTGCTTTACTACCACAAACTTACAAAGGCATATAGAACGATCCCTTTTCTCATTCTTTTCTACAAACCACAAAACACTTCATTTCTTCACTCATTCATCTCTCAAAACCCAAAACTTTCCCAAAACAACAAAAAAAATTCATTTCAATGGCTCTCAATCTATCTCTATCTCATCAATCATGGACATCCGCAACTAATCCGATCGCCTCATCGGATCACACCCGTTGCTCGGCCCCCGGAAGCCGGTTGCTGAGACGGGTCGAATTTTTTGGGAGTTATCAAAAGAGTAAAGGGATTTTTGTGAAGAGGAAAGATAGAATGAGAGGTCAAGTAAGAGCAAGTTTAGAAGCAGTTGGTACCCAAGAAGTGGAAGCCATTATTGGGAAGGTTACCCAAGTTAATCAGGACACTTTCTGGCCTATTGTTAATGCTGCTGGTGATAAAACTGTTGTTCTTGATATGTACACTCAATGGTAAAATTCTTTAACAATTACTCAATTGTTATTTTTTCTCAATTTTTTAAAGTTGGAATTTTCTATTTTTGTTATTTGCTTTTGATTGCTTATGTTAGTGGTTAGTTTGGCTTTGTTTGTGTGATCGACTTAATTTTACTAAAATGTACTCGTGTTAATGTTATATCCTTAACGGATGAAGGTTCTTACTACGTATTTATCACAAAACTGAGGAGTGTGTACATTTGAGGATTGAGGTTTTGGAGAGCCCTTGTTAAAATCATACAGGACTATTTTTCCACACAAGTTAAGATTCATTGCTCTTTTATAAGCATTTAATTAGTTTTCAATCTTTAAGTTGTGCCACAGATGGTAATGTGAAATGTTATTTTGAATTTGGGATTGTTCAAAGCATTCTTATTCAATAGACTACAGCTAAAAAGATTGAAATCAATTAAATGAGTAGCTAAAATTGGTGATCCTACTAATGCAAACTTTTGGTGGAGTTTCTTGTATTATGGATTGAAGTAGCTTGATTGCAACCTAGCAGCATTATTGGCTTATTGCCCCCCTCTTTCGCGGTGTACTTGAGAGCACTGCCTTGCTTAAGAATCTTGTTACTGTGATTATTGGCCTAGGCAGGCTGCTTCGTTGATTCTATGGTGTTATGTATAATCCGAATTCCTCTGGATTGTCGAAGCTAGACCAAGTTTGGATCATATTTTGGCTATGTAGCCTATGTTGTATCCCTTAACTTATGAAAACAGTATGATTATGTGATACATCCCAAAACGACAGCATTTGTCATGTAATCTATGAGTTGAAAACTAACAGTCAGTAAGAATGTTTGCAATTGCATCATTTGCTGTGAAATTTCTGAACATGTTGTACATGTTAGTATGGTACACTTGTTGGCTACTTCTAGTCTTCCACTTCTCTTGTTATGAAGTTGTAGATATTATAACAAGAGAAGTGGAAGACTAGAAGTGGAAAACTAACAGTCAGTAGACACTTCTCTTGTAGATATTATAGAAATGACTTCCTCCGGAGTAATTAATCTATCATCAAAATTCCACACTGTCATGACTCTTGAAAATTGTTGTGAATTCGTGACCTTGGAGTGGGCATTGTGCTTGAATGCAGAGATCTATTTGTGCTGCTTATAGCTTTTATACAGTAATCGTTGTCCCTCAGTGTCAGTACTCTTATGATACCATTAGTTCTAACTCGAGTTTTACAAACTGTGAAGGTGTGGTCCGTGTAAAGCAATGGCTCCAAAGTACGAAAAGTTAGCAGAGGAATATCTTGATTGCATTTTCCTGAAGCTTGATTGTAACCAGGAAAACAAGGTACATATCGTTTAATTCTGTTTAGTCTAAAGCTTCTATTATCTGTCAAACGTCTCAAAGTGAATTATAATGATGATGTGATTTTTGTAAACATGGGCAGTCCTTGGCTAAGGAATTGGGCATTCGAGTAGTTCCTACTTTCAAGATTCTAAAGGAAGGCAAGATTGTGGAAGAAGTGACAGGGGCCAAATATGATGCATTGGTAGCAGCCATTCAAACTGTTCGAAGTAGCTGAACAAACACTCTAGTGTGCGTGTGTATATATGCTGTAAGATCGTCCTTGCAACTGACTCAGGAAGTGGGAAATGAGACATCATCGACAATGGCTAGTACTAAGTTGTAACCACTGTCTGCTGAGAATCTTGTATGAACAAGAGCTGTAATTTGTATATTTTTATGAAGTAAAGGAAATTTTAGCTCTACTAGAAGCAGTTCCTTGTTACATTTTTATTCTTTTCATAGACATTTGTAGTGCAGTTGTGCTTGCTTTCCCTGGGCTAGTATAATTGCCATTGCCACCCTCTTGAGCATTCTACTCCTTCCCTCTCCATAATATACCCCTAAGGCACACACACAAACTAGAAAGCAACAAAATAAACTAAACACCCCAAGCCGTAAGGGCTACACTCCATTATTATACCCTCCGAGACTAATCTTGGCCAAGCTACTCCACTCAGGCCGTCCAATAAAATAACATGAAGATCCTTAGGGCTACACTCCATTATTATACCCTCCGAGACTAATTATTGTTATGCAGTCACCCCATAGTTAGCTAACCAATCTACTTCTCTAAAGCAATGAGAAATTACAACCTCCCGTCATTCATGAGAAATAAGTCTTGCATTTACGGAGAATATGAATATACATAGAGTTAGTGGGAGTGTCATTCACAAACAAGTGAAACTCAGTCAGTTGGTAATAAAACAGTTTCAACTTAACCAAAGGTCTTAGACTCGAGACCTTGAATAAAAAACATCATTTGAAAGAAAGCTTATTAGCTAAGATAATTAAGATCTCAAAAAAAAAAAAAAAAAAAAAAAAAAACATCTCATTTACACCATCGTCCTTTATAGATCGGACATTTTTAGATAAACTAGTTAAAAAATTCACTTAAAATTATCGGGTTCGGCCCATCCTTTTATAAGGATTCATGAACTATCGTTTGGATACTTCGACCCATAAGGCCATACCCAATTATCCACCCAATGTCCAAACTCCAAAGGATTACAAAACAAGTCAAAAATCCCATCATCTCCTCAATCTCTCACCACAAGAGACACAATACCAGAAATAAAACACATACACAAAACTGTTTAAACAGCTTTTGGGAGTGTGGAACCAATTTTACTCGATCAAATTATTCACTCTTCCCAAAAGCTTCAACACCCTAATCCCTCCTTCATTTTTCATAATAATTTCCGGGTTTTTAATTTTCATTTTTTGGGGAAGCTTTGAAAATGGCTACAAAAGCTCCACCAATCACAGGTTTACGCCTAGCTGCCTCCGCGCCATCTACAACAAGCGCTGCTTCTCACAGGCTTTCTGTTGTTAGAGTTTCTTTGAGGTCTTCCTTTTTTGGTAACAATGGTAACTTACCCACCTTCAGTTTTCTCTTCAATTGTTATTTAATTTGATTTATAAGCAAATTTTGGCAAAAGTAATGATTACCCACCTTCAATTTTCTGTTTAATTTGATTTTTATGCAAAGTTTAGCTTCTGGGTGTAATGGGGTATTGTCAAATTTTCATTTTTGGGTGTTTTGTGATAATTTGTTATGCTTTTTGAATTGGTAATTTGTGTTTGGGGTTTGATTAGTTTGGTTTGATACCTATTTCATGAATTGAATTATTGCACGGATGGTAATGCTTGATAGTTTTTTGTGATAAATTCGATGGATTAAGCTGAATTTGTGGTTTATGATGGAGTAAATGTTTAATTTTGTTAGTGTTAGCTCCTGATTAGATACATGTTACATTGCTTGCAGTTGGAGCTTTGAGATTGAGTGGAGTTCAATTACTACATTCCAATAAGTCTAGGTGTAACGGCCTCGGTGGAGGTTCTCTTGGTTCACAAATGAACCTCTTTGATCGATTTGCTAGAGTTGTCAAGGTTTGAGTTTGAACTGGCTTTTGTATCACTTTATCTTGTTGATTAATGACATTTTTCCTAATGGGTTGTCATCTTTATTGGACTTAGTCATATGCAAACTCAATTCTAAGCAGTTTTGAGGATCCCGAGAAAATTCTTGAACAAACTGTTCTTGAGATGAATGAAGATTTGACGAAAATGCGCCAGTCAACAGCGCAGGTACAGTGCTCTCTTCTTAAGTTGCTAGTATAAGTGGATGTTACATGTTTTACTTCTCGCCTTGCTTTTCCCATTTGGTTAAGTGTTTTATACCTTTCCCTTTTTATGAAGGTATTGGCATCTCAAAAGCAACTGGAAAATAAGTGTAAAGCCGCACAGCAAGCTTCAGAAGATTGGTAAGCTGTTTATGGGGCTTAATTTGGATGCATTTTCAGTTGCTGCTTGCTTCCCCCCCTCTTTTTTTTTTTTAGCTGATTTGTCTTTCATGGGATATAAGGTATAAAAGAGCACAACTTGCTCTGAGCAAAGGGGATGAAGACCTTGCTCGTGAAGCTTTGAAGAGGCGGAAATCTTATGCTGTAAGTTTCATTTATCTTGCAGACCATCTTTCTTTTTGATTCGGCTTTCCCCTTTTGTTTTCTACACCTTGTATGCTGATGTTTGTGTATTGGAGGTGTTGTATAGATTTCTCCAATATCGTTGAAATCTACTCTCTCCCTACTCCCCGTACCCCCACCACCAGCCCTCAAAGAGTTAAATTTTAAGTCTCAAAGGACACAAGGAAGTGGTATCACTGGCATTTGAAGATTTTCTTCAGTGGTGATCATTGACTAAAGCTGAGTTAGCTGTTGTAATTGTCATTCTGCATTTTCTTGCCAGCTGAAAGTGTATTAAAATGTGATATGATATCATTACTTCCTCTATCTTGTTGATGTTGAAAGAACCCATCTGTGTACTAGCCTTTTTGAAATCACTTTTTAAACACCAATTTGTGTTTACTTTTGGTGGGGAAGTATTCTGATCCTCACTTCCAAACTGAAGATCTAATGTTAACCCTCATTTTCTTCCAACGTGCATTTTAGTACCAAATCTCAATTATACAATCTTATTGTGCACTTTTTAAGACAAAGTATTCCTTGATTAGTTGCTTATTCTTATCAAGTGTAATTAGTCAGCTTAGGGCCCCTCATTATGTACAGGAGTGATTTTTAATAAGTATAGATTAAGTCATACTCATGCATTTCCTTTTTCTTTTTTTTGTCGGGGCTGGAATTAGCATAATCATCAGCTAAGCCATGTCTTTTTAGGTAATGTAGGTCTGTCTTTTAAGGTTTGTCTTTCCACTATGAAGTACAGAATACTTAATGGTGTAATGTGGAGGAAATCTGAAAATATTTTGCCTTATTAGCAAAGAATAAGCTCTATTAACATTTATTATTTTACAAGGTAGGATTACATTAATAGTGTTCTTACTCATAAAAGTTGAAGGATTATAATTTCCAGCATAACTCTGGCCATGTTGCTCGAAGTTGCCTTTTTCAGCCATAGCTCCCTACCCATGAGTCATTTCTCATATACTTATTTGTGCCTAATTGTTCTCCTGATTCCTGAAGTCTAAGCATGAATATTGGCAGGGTCATCTGCCATAGTTGTGTCTGACTGTTCTTTTGAAATCTAGGCATGAATATTGGCAGATTCATCTGCCAATGAGAAATGTTTTATTTGTATTTTTCCTTGCTTTAGATAGGCAAGATTGTGCAATATGAAACAGTGCTATATAGATTGTGCCATTGTGGCCTAGTGATTGTCCCTCCAGATTCTTGCTTTCTTTTTGTTTCCAAGTTTTGAAATAATGTTGTTTGCAAGCTTTTGGTTTTCTTTTACAAGTATATCGGAACTGAAGAATTTAGGCTTTTTTTAGAAAAAGGAATTAAAAGAAATAGTTATAAATATGGAAAATGAAGCTAATTTATACAGCTGCAAAGAATATATAAACGTGTAGAGGTATTTTATTATTTTTGACCTTTTCCTGTGACATTACTCTTTCAAAATGGAAAATGGTTGTCTTATTATTTGTAGAAGTATAAAAGACCCCTTTGATTCAATTTGATTTGTCCTGCTGTCCTTAGGATGTACCAAGCTCGATGCGTCTTGTTGATGCTATTATCTTGCCTAAATGAATTGAAGCTTCAAGAATCATAATTCCTTTCTCACTTATCTATATACACTCTTACCATTTGCAGGATAATGCTAGTGCTTTGAGGGCTCAGCTTGATCAGCAAAAGAATGTTGTTGAATCGCTTGTCTCGAATACTAAGGTGTGCTGCTATGGCTCATGTAACATGCTTCATTGTCAGTTTCTTCTGTGTTATAGATATATAATTGATTTTCCACTTTTTGATGACTTTATAGCGCTGATATGGGGTTTGCTCTGTGGCCATAGTTTAATTTGGTTGTGCAATGATAGATTGGATATATAGTGTTGATTGTAATACCTGCATGCTCAAATAATTCTCATTGATACGTGAAAGACTTTGGTTAAGATATCTTTTTTTACTACTTCTGACATCACCTATTATGTGAAGCTCCTAAAGGAGATGAATTGATACTTGAGCAATAATATAACTGTGTGAAGGTGGATTATTTCTGTTCTTTGGGAACAGGCCTGGCAGGATGAGGAGTCCTTCTAGCCTATTTAATCTCTCTATTGGTTGGGGAACCATCACCTTGGGAGGGTATACTAATATACCATGATATATTGGTGGAACCTTTTCCATCAATGATGCTCCTTTTCCATTCTGCTTGTTGTCGTAGTACCGTAATACCGGTTGTAATTTAAGCCCTTAAAAGGCTTGTCTGGCTTGTTGCTATTGCATAAATGCTCTAGTTGGTTTGTAATTTGATTGCTTCATTGATTGGTTGTCTAAGTGATCAAGTCTATTGCAACTGGAAAGGTAATATAAGAATTTTTATTGAATTGCCTCTTCCTTCCCTGGCAGCTCTTGGAAAGCAAAATACAGGAGGCAAAGTCAAAGAAAGACACGCTCAAAGCACGTGCTCAATCTGCAAGGTTTTGTATCTATACCCTATTTGTCATTAGTATCATTGGAAGGTTTTTCTTTTGCCGTTCTGCGTCTATTTGCTCAAAGAACATATTAAGTTTGCAAAGGTTTAACCTTTTTATTTTTTATCCTGGTGTATATTATAGTAAGTTCTGTTTTCTATCTTTGGTTTTCCAGGACTGCTACTAAAGTAAGTGAGATGGTGGGAAAAGTGAATACAAGCGGTGCTCTTGCTGCTTTTGAGAAAATGGAAGAAAAAGGCAAGCTTTATTTCATTTCCCTTCATGATGTTATATGGGTCTATTGTGAATTGTATCTATTTTGTAGATTATAGGGCTATTTGGGGGTCCTTATTATGTATCATTAGTTTCCTTAATTATCCCTTAATTGAAGACAGCTCTTATTCCTTGGCCGAAGTTCCTGTGCCCTGTGCCCGTCTCATAAGATGTATGGAGTCAAATCTGAGACACCATATTCAAGTTTAAGTTAATATGCACTTTCATTAGATACTGATAAGTTGACTGTATATAGAGTTTAGAGAGGTTCTAAAATGAAGTATGCTGAAGAGATTGAGTACATAATCATCTTGCCTGCAATAATATCTTATGTATATCCACAAGCAATCTGATGTTACTACGCCGCATAATTGGCTTTGGGAGTAAGTGTCTTTGCTAGCTTCTTTGAACCACCTGGCGCTTTCCCAAATCATTCTCTTGGGGAGAGATAGGGGAATTGGGTTATCTATAGTTTTTTTTGGATACTTAGTGAGGAAACCTTGTCCTTCTGTATTAGTCTTTGTGATAATTTATAGAACATTAATTCTTTTTTTTTTTTTTTTAAACAATGGTTAATTATCATGCAGCTAGAATGTTTATTTTGTGCCTTGTGACTAATGGCCTTCTTTTAATACAGTAATGGCTATGGAATCAGAAGCCGATGCACTTAATCAGTTAACCACTGATGATCTTGAAGGAAAGGTAGGCCTTCACCCCCCTCCCCTTCTCTCTTCCGGAGTATAAAACATCATGAATGATTGTTGATGTAAATAGAAAAATCAAGATGATTCACACATGCACCTCCACACACAAAAGTTAAGAACTCGTACAGTACTCTTTTACCTCATAACAATCTTAGGAAATGGTCAGTGAGAGTGAGAGATTAATAAAATTGAAATTTCTTACAACAGCTGTAGTTTATTAATTATTTATACTGAGTGCTTCTCTTTATTTTATTGTCAGTTCGCGTTACTGGAAGGCACTTCTGTTGATGAGGACTTAGCTAGCTTGAAGAATGAATTGTCCGGGAGCTCAAAGGTATACTAATGAATTGATCACTTGTTTTTTCATCTCGGATTCATGTTGGTGCTAGATTTAATTTATCTTCCAAACAAAGTCATAATAAGTGATAAGTAAAGAGAGGATCATTGTCAAGAATTAGCATGCAACGGATTTTTAATCATGCCCCCTCCCCCCGGTCTCTAAACAGTAGGTCACATTTTGAAGGAATTGAGTTAAACTTCCTTAACTATCTTCTAGTGGTTGAAAATTTACATTTCCACTACCAATATAGTTTTACTTTTAAATTCTTTGTTAAGGCTATCATTAAGGGCACAAGCTTTTGGAAGTTCCCTATTATTTTGGGACAATAAGTAATGATTATTTGCTGGTTAACAACAAACTTAGCCTATAATGGGGCTAGACACTTCTACTTGTGGTTCCATACTGAAGTTGTCCAAGAATTGTATCAAGTAGTTCATTCGGTGTTTCATGTTGTTTTTTCCTGTATTAATTTTTGAGGAGGTTGATGCCCTTGTCTATTTTTTTGAATGACCTTGAACAGAAAGGAGAACTACCTCCAGGGAGAACAGCGGTTGCCAAATCACCCTTTAGAGATATGGAAATCGAGTCAGAGCTGAATGAGCTCCGAAGAAGAGCCAGCGATTATTAGATATTGATTTATAGTTTCCATCATTTTCCCCGTGTAAATTATTTCTTAATCTAAACCAAATCACGGTTTTTTGTAATTCTCGCACATTGTTAAGCTTACAAATTAGGAAGAGATGCAATTTACTATACAAGCTTGTGAAATTCAAGTAATCATTGACCTTTGTAAATGCAAAAGTATTCCCGGTGCTTTTCATGTACCCTCATCTTTGTTTATCAAGGTTATAATAAACTTGTATCTTCATGTACGCTCATCTTTTCATGATACACCGGGTAGGTCATAACATCATGAAGTACATTAGAATAACACCTTTTGAAGAATTCTCGTGACATTGTATCTAATTGTGATTTATACGAGTATAGGTAAATAAACATAGCCTTATAACCTTACAGGATGTTATTAGATTCATCACGATTTGAGCTCTCGATATAGAATATGTAATGAATGACCGAGGTTGTCTTTTCAGAATGACCATGGAAGTAATGAAAAAGAAAAAGTTATGTAGTTGAACCATCCGTTCTATTCGTTCAAGTAATCAAGTTTCATTTCTCAACTACTCCCTCCGTTTTTAAATACTTGCTCTACTTTTTTTTCGGTTGTTTTTAAATACTTACTCAATTTCCTTATTTGGAAATTTTTTACAATATTTAACTAATTTATCTCACCTAGTGGACCCACCACATATTCTCTCTCCTCCAATCCTCTCCACTACTTTTGCTTTTTACAATTTATTATGTGGATTGCTAAACACCGCCAACAAAAATGATCACCACCGCCAACATTCGGTGTGAATGGACAATCGTACTCTTATTACTTCACCATCCCTTCATCCTTCCGGCAACCCACAACCCCTTCCAACCGGCGATCACAACCCCTTTTGACCGACGACCCACCACACCCCCTCTATGACAAACCACCACCTTCCCTGGTCGGCGTGAAGGTGGTAGTTTTTTTTTTTATTTTAGGCAAGGTAATCGGTTGCCCAAAACCGGTTACCGTGCGTGGTAACCGGTTTTCGGCTCCGGTTACCGTGCACCTTAATCAATTTTATGGTAACCGGAGCCCAAAACCGGTTACCATGCACGGTAACCGGTTTTGGGCTCCGGTTACCATAGAATTGATTAAGGTGCACGGTAACCGATTTTGGGCATTGGTTATAGCAATTGCCTGAAAATCTGAAATTTTAAAAAAAAAAAAAAAAAAAAAAAAGGAGGGAAGGTGGTGGGTCGCTAGTGCGGTGGTGATCGTCGCCGGTCAGTGTGGTAGGGTGGTGGTGGTGTTAGTCATCAATTAGGGTGGTGTCAAGGTGTTAGTGATTGATGGCAAGAGAGAAGATAGTAGTGAAATACTAAGGACATGATTGTCCATTTACACTAAATGTTGGCGGTTTTGATAATTTTGAATGGCGGTATTTAACACCCCCCTTTATTATTCTTCCACCTACTCCACTATCTCCGTATATTATTATTTTCTCCAATTTTTCCTAAAACTCGGCGCATGGAGAATTGGAGCAAATATTTAAAAACGGAGAGAGTATTCAAAATTTCAAATAGAAGGACTAAAAAATAAAAATTTAAAATAATTAGAAAAATAAAAAAAATCTCTATTTTGCATTCTAAAATTTCCAATATAGGCATATAACCCAAATATACTTTCTTTCTCTCCCACACACAAAAATCTCCCAAAAAAAATGGCCTCAATTCCACTCCTCCGTCTATCTCTCCTCCCCACCGCCTCAACAACCACCACTCACCACCGCAAACCCACCAAATTCCGGCCACTCTCTCTCCTCTTCCACCCTCTCAAATCCTCCCCAATTACCAAAATCAACTTCCCAATTACCACCCAAAAACCCAAAACCCTAAAACCCCAAAAATCAAGCATAACAATGTCAACAACCCCAGCATCAGACCGCTTAATCTCCTCCATTTCCTACTTTCTTCCCTTCATCAATGGCCTCCATTACGGCGGCTTCCTCTTCGCTCAATACCCACCTCTCTCTCATCTCTTCCAACCCCTTTTACCCTTTTTCTCTCTCTACAAATCAATCCCATATGCTAGTTTCGTCTCCTTCTTTGCGCTCTATCTTGGGGTTGTCAGAAACCCTAGTTTCTCAAGCTATGTTCGATTCAATGCAATGCAAGCTCTTGTTCTTGATGTTCTTCTTGTTCTTCCTTTGCTTTTGCAGCGGATTTTTAATCCTGGAAAAGGGTTAGGGTTTAAGATTATGGTAATGAGTCATAATTTTTTGTTTGTGTTTATTGTTTCTTGTTTTGTTTATGGGGTTGTTTCATCGATTTTGGGTAGGACTCCTTATTTGCCCATTGTTGCTGATGCTGCTGGTAGACAAATGTAATCATCAATTAGGGTTTTGATCGAATGAAATTAGATTGAAGCTTTTGTTTTTTTTTTGTGGGTAGATTTGATCTGGAAGAATTAGATTACTAGTGATGTAATTTGTTCTTTGAAATGATTTAATGAAATTGGAGAAATTTTGAAGAAAAAAAAATCCCATATTTTATTTATTGATTTCTGATGTGTTGTAATAGAATAATTATGGTATGATTTATACAATCAATAAGATACAATATCATACTTCATTGTTCAGAATTATTAGTAACACTCAAATGTAATTTGAACTAGTAATTTGACTACTTTGATCGCATTAGAAGAAGGCTGCCATTTAGAGCTATCGAAAATTGATCGAAGTTGAGACTGATCCATGGTAGCCTGGTAGGCTTGAAAGTTAAAACATGGTTTTATGGTTGGTAAAAGAGGTCAACCTTGCCCTATTCCATAGAAGTATAACACAAGAAGGAACAGGCTCGAAAACAAATGCCATTATATTTGTCGAGAACTTGTTTGCATATAGCATGACTATGTTCCATTATGCAATCCACAAAGAACAAATGTTTGTCTAATGAAATCGTAGGCTGGCTGGCTTGTATAATTGAAAGAACAATTTGATAATTTTGCCAACATTAAGATATAATCAAGGTTTATATAGCATCAACTTACAAATTTATATACATTTTTAGAAAGACAGATTTATTATGTGCCAATGTGCCATTATTTAGGAAGACAAATTTATATCACAATCATTTGGCACATTTTATAAAGCAAATGATTGTGTCAAATGGAAAACTTGAACATTTGCACATCATTATTCACAATCAACTAAAGACCAAAAATAAATTATACGGAGTATAAAATGAAAAATAAGGCACAAAGGAGAGGTTAAGCAGAGCATCCATCTCACCATAATCAAGATTTTCTTTTCATACATCCTAAGCTATTACACGGGAAAATTACCGTACTCTTTCTTCAACTAGCAAAATAAGCATCTCATTCGTTCGAAAAACCAACCTAAGTGATGAAGAAACGCGAAGTCCACAACCTGAATACTCCCGAGTACTTTGTCTCAAAGAAAGATGAAAAAAAAAAACACATAATTTTACGCAGCAAAGGTAAACTTGTTCATGCTGACAATGCAGTACATGAAGCTCTAGTATCTATCTCGGTCATGACGCCTGCAAGCCAAAAACAAGCCAACTTAAGAGTATGTATGATAAACCAATAAAAAAAACAAGCTCTGGTCAGAACCACAATCAGCAAAAGTGGCAAACAAAAGCACAGCAGATTTTAGAAATCACAATATGTACTCATATTTCCTTAATAGAAACTCACAACTCATGATGCTCCTTTAATAACAAGCTGCTCTTAAAAGCATTGACACAAAAAATAACTTAACTTGCTTTATATTCTAAACTGCAAACCTAAATGACCACTGCAAATAGCTAAAAGCATTGAACTTCATGAAAGCATTGACACAAAAATAACTTAACTTGCTTTATATTCTCATCTCCAGAACAAATTAAATGGAGATTAAACTGCAAACCTAAATGAACACTGCTAATAGCTAAAAGCATTGAACTTCATGAAAGCATTGACACAAAAATAACTTAACTTGCTTTATATTCTCATTTCAGAACAATTAAAATGGAGATTAAACTGCAAACCTAAATGAACACTAGCTAAAAGCATTGAACTTCATGACTCTAAGCAGATGTCTAAGTCACCCAAGTGCAAATAAAATAATCAGATAGGACTTCAAATACCTGCTACGATCATAGTCACGGCCGTAATCCCTGGAACGTTCTCTGGACCGTGAACGAGACCTTCGGCGACTTCTTGAATCATGACTGCGGGATCGCTCCCTATCTCTTTCACGTTCACGGTCATAAACACGATCCCTGTCACTGTGCCTATCACGGTCCCTGCTTCTCCGGTCATAATCCCTATGCTGACTATCACCTCTTTCCCTGTCCTTACTGGGTGCACGTTCTACTTCACGGCTGCGCTCTCTAGACCTACAAGATAGTTTCAGATCAGAAGAATCTTTGAGCATATATAGCACAAGAAGAGATACCAAGAACAAAAGTGCTACTGGACATGTAAGAAATTTAGACAGCAACGACAAATAAAAGAGAAAATGATGGAAGGGAAGCTAGAAGACATCTACCTTCTATCTTCTTCATGAACCTTGCGCTTCTTGTTTTTTTCTTCCTGAACATTAGTAATCCAATACAAAATTTATTCAACATCGCATTTAGCAGGCCACTCACAAGCAGATCTCATTTATGCAACAGGTATCAAGCTATCAACACAATTTACTAGAGAAAAAATTTGGTATACTACAAACTTGTAATGAATGATTCAATTAGCATAAAACCATGATGTCCATGAATACAAAAATATGAACAAAATGTGGTCTATCAAGCAAAAAAAATTATGCATAACAATCCAACATAGCTTTCAAACACTGTGCACAATAGCTCAAGCACATAGACTAACATATAGCTATGCCAGGAAACGTCAGGGAGTAAGGGGGACCCTACAGTGAGTGTAGTGCCAGATAATTAGAAACTGCCCCCCCCCCCCCAAAAAAAAAAAAAAAAAAAAAAAAAAAAAAAAAAAAAAAAAAAACCTCTTTATTATAAAGTCACTTAAAAGCTAGCTTTTGGAATTAAAATTAAAAATAATAATAATAATTGAACAAGTAGCATAATAGGCTGAGACCAAATGTTAAGAAAAGCAAAACAGTGCCTGAGATTCAGGGAAGATTATAAAACCAAAAATCAATCTCCTTAACTAATTAACCTCAGCATTAGAATTATAATGCCACGTCCAAAGTCTAGCAATAAAAGTGTTGATGTCTGATAGAAGCTGAACCAAGGCAATCATAAACCAAATACATCTCAAACCTATGTTGGCATACAGATTAAAATAACATTTATTAATTAATGTCCCCAGCCATAACTTGAGGTTCAAATTCTTTTCCTTTTGTACCTTTTCTTCAAAATATAATGGATTGGTCACCATTCTCTATTTCAAGTCCGTTCGAACTCAAAGGTGAGCATATATACCAAATCAGAATAATAAATTGCAATAACCACTCTTCTAAGTATAAGAAGAACTCACAGATGGCAAAATCGACCTTTTACAGAAGAACAATGTGATTATAGACCAGCACCTGGATCACATATTCACATAGTCTTGAGAATTTCCCAATTGGCACAAATAAAAAAGAACAATGCCAGAAAAATAAACAAATCCCACTGGTTTAAAAATTTACTTAGTTTACCTCCACACCTACTGAGCCAAGATTAAAGAAATCACTTATGAGCAACTACTACAGAAAACCAAGTAGATGACATAATAAAATAATACAATAGATATATATAGGACCCTACAGTCTTCATCTTACCAATTCTAATGAACACCCCACTCATACCAATATAAAATAAGTACACTGCCCAGGTCGACTCTCTTTTAAGCCACATAGTAACACATTATTTGAGTTTTACATAACAATTTAAAATAAAGCAATTGTAGACGTACCTGAAGCTCAGCTAATTTCTCACGAATTTGCATGTATCCCAAATGAAGCTTTCCCCCAAAATGATCTGCTAAACGACGATCACTGAAAACCACACGCAAATATCAAACTCATCCATTTAATAGCATTGAGTAGATTGTAGCATAATTTAAACACTTCAAAGCACTCCAACAAGTATCTAGCTAATAACAGCATGATCTACAAGCATAAAATAAAAGACGCACATTCTTTAGCTGGAAAAGTTATCCTCGTAAAACTGGGGCCAAAAGCCTGCTGGTGACAAGGAGGTATAATTACCGGTCAAAAGCTGAAGTACTTGAAACCCCAAAATACTAATGTTTTGTCACCCTCATAAAATAGTCACCAAAGAATTATCACATAGTTGACAACAGAGAAATGCAACCATTACCTATCATAAACACTCAAGAATGCTCCACAAATATCACAGACACGTAGCTTCTGATCAGTCTGCCAAAGCAAAAAACAAAGGATCAGGACATTGCATAGTTAATACAATTTTTTTATATATACATATTAATAATGATTTTAAAAAAAAGTAATGCAAACATTGTAATGGTAAAATTGAAATTGAAATGGTATAGACCACAGTACCAAAGAAAAGGAATTCATATACCATACATCATAGTGATTAGAAAAATGGATTATAGTGATCAAGTTGTTTAACATTACGTAGTATTCAATTTATTTCATATAACTTGGGATGAGAAAGAAAACAAGGACCTGCAATCCACTGCTCTATAAGCCAACATATACGAATCCCAAACCAAACATTGACAATATAACCGAGGTGGCAAACACTTGGCTGACAATAGGTGTAGTATAAAGATTAATTTCATGCCTTGAAGCATCTCCTATTCTTTCTGTCAATTTTATGTAAAGTTAAATAGCTCTCAAGCAATCCAATAAAACACAAGTTCTAAAGTCTCTACAATAACTCACCCAGGCAAGCAAATCAAAGGATAGGTAGAGCAAAAACAAAAACTACCATGATTTTTTTTTTTTTGGTTAGAGAAGGACTCACAATGCGAACATCAGCGGCAGTATACTTTGCTGGATCTGCTGAGGGGTCCGGCCTTGGCGCAAGCTGGAGCAACATGACACAGGTTCAGAAGAGAACAAAAGTTGACAAGAATGGAAGTATGACATACAAAAGTAAAGCTGAGTGAAGAAAATAAAGTACCCTCTTTAACGCTTCAGCTTCCTCTAATGCTTTCTGTGCTTCATCAACCATCCCTTGCTCACCTGAATAATATACAGAGACTTCAGAACTTAAGGGAGACCACACCAACACAATAACAATAAAATGCCATAAGCAGCCACACTCAATCTTACCTAGATCCTCTGCTTTCTTCAGTTTCTCGTTTATCAATTCTTGAGTACGAGCATCAGGAGCAAGCATAGGTAAAGGAGCCAATGGAGGAGGATTGGGAAGTGGCTGCGGTAGAGAGGCTCTGTCTTTGTTGAAAGCGTCCAAAAGAAGCATAGACTGCAAGGAAAAAAAAAGATACAGTACTAAAAAAAAACAGATCTTTGGTTGGGATAGTAAGATACAGTAGACGATGAAACAACAAACCTGTTTATCAGCTCTTGACGTCCTTAATTCTTCAACTTCTTCCAAAGCTCGAATTTTAAGATCTGTTTTGCCTTCAAGATCTGAAAATGCAATAATCCAGGATGGGCATTAATTAAATATTTGAATAAGTCGCAATAGGCCACGCCTATGAATTTCATACACCATAGATGAACTAAATATATACTGTGTCTAACTTTAAAACCTAAAATCAGCCATAAGCTCGCATCCCGTCTCTAGCTTAGTCTAAAATGCAAGCATTGAAGCATACATATAAAATAAAACAAGTAAAATTACAGAAAAAGTCTATCTAAGATGACCTAGGAAGTTCAACACCAAAAAGAGTAACCATACTTCCTGAACAAAATAATAACTTACCCGACTGGTCAGCTTCTTTCAACTTCTCTTTGATCTGCTTGGACAACTCTATGATCTCTTCTGTCTACAGCAAGTGACCAACATAAATTTTAAAATAATAAGCATACCAATGGGGAAAAGATTAATCTTAAAATAAAGGCTTCATCGTTACCTGGGTAACATCAGACACAGAAATTGCAATAGCAGCTTTAGCATCCTCATCTGCAAGACGCTTGAGAGCTCTAGTAATTTTTCTGTCACATTCTACAATGAGCCTGTCTATGACATCCTCTAAATCCCTGTCGTAGTTATCAACACCCTTGGCCTTTGCATCTTCATATCTGATATGAATTAAGAACTAAACAGACGGTGCCAAAAAGTATTCCAAGTACGTTTTTATTACTGTCTTGTATAATTGTCGAAACTAGTTCCATTTGACATGCCAAATTGTCACAATGCATGTAAAGAATCAGCAGAAAAGCAAAGTTCCATAAAGCACCAGGACAGCAGATCACAAACTACGAAATAGCCATATAAAGTAAGCTTAAATAAGCAAACAACAATTTAATGTAGAAAGTGTTGAAAATTTTCTTTTATATGAAAGGCAAGCCTGAAAAGGGAAACAATGATCCAATGTTGGAAGTCTTGAATTTTTTTTGTTAACTAAAAGAAAAAAGAAACAAATTAGATTAAGAACATCATCAGAGTACTACTGTCTTGCCAACTGGTCATTATTAACACATTTAGAAGGACCTGAGAAAAACATCTAAAGATTTTTTCAAGTGCAATCCTCTCAATAAGTACAACATTTCAATCACCGAAAATTATCTCATTAAGAAAGGAACTATATTCATATTCCAAACCAAAGAAATCATAAGATCATAGAAACAGGGCTAATAACAATAATTCATATCCCCATAATAGCTATTCCAAGAATACAAAACACCCAAAAACTAGTACTTCTAGTACTTCAACCAATACCCAAACCAATAAAGCATGAAAGAATAACGAGCAAAAGGATACTCTTTCCGTAATTGCAACGAATGCACCTTTGGACATGGCCCCATATCCATTTTCTGAAAAAACAAAACTTAGTTAATGTATAACCAAATCATAATAAAGGACAACATAGAAGCATTAACTAAGACACTAGTAAACATGCAACCAGTGCTAACTAATTCCCATATTCAACGTGAATTGCAATCTGAAAATGGTGAATTAATATGTGATACTGTCTCATTTTGCCTTAATGTAACAAAACTAGGTAGTGAATTGTTCTCCCTTACCAAATCCCATATGGCAACTCAGTAACGCCTATACAAACTAAGACACTAAACAAACCTATGACCTAGGATGATATGGTATGCCACAACCATCTCTGAAGCAGACATAAATAAAAAATTAACCTAAAGTAATGAATAAGAGATTATGAGTACATAGGTTGGAGGACAATCCTATGCCTTTGTGTCAACAAAAGATGGGCGTAAAAGTCTCCCTTTTTCAGATTATCCTATTTGTATTCCTCCTTTGGGGGCAGAGGGTGGCTAAATGGTTCCACTGACACTTAAAATGAAAGTTGTATGATCAAGTTATTGCATCATCAATAATTCGATATACATCCATGTAAGGTACATTAAATCAAAACAGACCAGAAACCTTCTCTTGTCCCGGCTAATAGCTCATACCCAAAACTACACCTAAAATCAAATTCTTGGTTCTCAAATTTACAACATTCAACACAAATCAAGATCAGGCACTCCTTTCTTCCAAGTTATCGGCGTTTCCTCGAAAACAATGTCACTAAAATTCCCCACATCACCCATACTAAAAACATTTTCATCTCATCTATTCAGTCACACCATCAAGTCAATCACACTTAATTTTATGAAAAGAAAATCACAATTACACTTATTAAACTAACATGCAATCACATAATAATCAATATTTCATTATTTAAAACACGAAAAATCAACATACAAATAAATTAAGTTGAGTTAAAAAAATTCAAATAATTCAGCCCAAAAATATACTATAACAGCTATACATTTACACGCTAAATTTCAGAGCAATTGAACAAAAAAAAAACGATGAAATTAGGGTTTGCTTGAATTAGTACCGTTAACTGGAAAAGTTCGTGAGGACAAAGACCAGACAAAAAGAGACGGCAAACATCTCGATCGAAATACTTGCGATTAACTTCAGTAACATCTCCATTACGATTAGCACCCATTAACACATCTAATTGCTTCCGAATCGCATCCATTTTCTCTCTCCTCTGAAAAAAGGAGCGAGTTCTTCAAATTAGGGTTTTTGGGTTTGAGGAGTTTGTGTTTTCGGGGGGAGAAAAGGGGGAAGATTCCGCACTTATGATGTGATGAGGAGTTTGTCAAAACCTCTAAAGTTCTAACACTCCTTTTCCTACGACTATTTGGGGGATTTTTATTACGGGGTAACCCTTTTTTTTTACTCGTATTTGAGAGAGCGTATAAACTTAAAATCGAGTTTAAACTCTCGTAAGATCTTGTCTTGCCATTTTATTTTTATTTTTATTTTTATTTTTTTTTGAAGGGGGAGATTAAAATTCATTATTAGTAAGTCATACGGCACTTACATAAGAAATCGTAATCGAACAATACAAAGACAAAAGAACCAATTACAAGTTCGAAGTAAAATAAACTACAATTGCACGCGCAAAATGACTTTCTGAAATACCTAGTGCAGTCAAATTTCAAACCGAAACCGTTTAACTGCCCGAAACCGAGCGACCCAAATGAGAACCGAACCGATTAAAAACCGATTTTTTTGAAACCGAAAACCGACCCGAACCGTATTTTAGTAAACCCGAAACCGAATCGACCCGAATAATGTTAAACCGTATAAGAACCGAACCCGTTAACAAACCGAACCGAATATAAACCGAACTGAAAGAAAATCGAACCGAAAAAGAACCAAACCGTATCTAACCCGAAACCGGTTCCAACCCAAAACCGTTTAAACTGGCAAAAAAAAACCGCTTACACCGAACCGTTAGCAAACTGCTACCCGTTTGCACCGAACCATTTAAAAACCGAACTGATTGTAAACCGAACTGGTTATAAACCGAACCATTTATGAACCAAACCGCTTCTAAATCAAACCGTTTACAAACTTTTTTATATAATTAAATTGATTTTTTTTTTACGGGGATATAATTAAATGGATTAAATATTAGAAAATCTTAGAATATTTTTTTTTAAATAGCAAGGCAAATCATTCATTAAGGTTTTAAGGATAATCAGTGTTCACAAACAGGAGCAAAACAAGCAGGCTCAGGCCCTGCCTCAAACTATTAGCAACACTACTGCCTCTAGTCATGTATACATTTGAGGTGATGAAACCAAATGAACAAAAAGCTTGTAATATTAAGTACCAAGGCTTGGCTGAAGGCATAATAAATAAAATTAATTCACAGAGACTATTAAGCATATGATTACATTGATTATGTGAGTAATAATGAAATAAAGATGGGAGTGTGCTAGTGACATGAATATACTATTAGGCTATGTTTTAATTCAGATTCAACTATAATTTAGTAAACTTGAAATGGAACCGATATGAATAACGTTAAAGCGGTTAAACAATCGAAGAACCGAACCAGTTATAAACTGAACCGAAAAAGAACCGAACCAGTTAAAAACTGAACCGAAAAAGAACTAAACCAGTTATAAACTGAACCAAAAAAAAACCGAACTGTTTCTAACCCGAAACTGTTTCCAACCCGAAACTGTTTGAACCGGGATAAAAACCGTTTACACCGCACCGTTAACAAACCGCAACCCGTCTGCATCGAACCGTTTACTACCCGGACTGTTTACAACCCGAACCGAATTAAGACCGCTTAAGAATAAACCGAAATCGAATCAAATCGATAACTATTTAAACCGAACCAAAACCGACCCGTGAGACAATTAAACCGATTCCAAATCAACCCGATTAAATACCGAACCGATTTCAAACCGAACCGAAACCGAACTGTCAAACCGTTTTGACAGTGCTAGAAATACCCTTGACTCATATAACGCTGTCCTATGCAGCCTCTTGCAAGGGGGTCTGGCAATAAGTTGTAGTTTCTAACGTGAACCTTCATTGACTCAGAATCCTGTACTCCTCGACCAGAAATCAAAATTGGTGTCGTACACTTCACCATTGACAAGGCAATCTCCGATTCAAACACGGATTTCAACATGGAAGCATAACCCTTCAGCCCAAACCAACAGAAGATTAAACCAAAGCCCCATAGCAAAAAAAAACCCGACTCAAATCCTGCACCAGAAGATCAGCACACCGATCTGCATTCCCCATAGCACACCAACACACCACACAAAAAGAAAAAATAACAAACCCAACTAAACCACACACACAAAGACGGAAAAAAGAGACCCAAACACCACACACACCACTAAAAGAAAAAACAGAAGGAAACTTAAAAACAAGAACTACGAACGTAACCATAACAACCCACTCCGCAGCCAATCCGAGCACCACCATGTTCTTGTCATTTTATATTGGGTTAAACTAAAATTATTTTACTAAATAAAATTTAATTTTACTTAATTGAAATAAGTTGAATAAATTCTCTATTTACTGAATAAATAAGTTGAATAAATTCTTTATTTTACTAAATAGTATATTGTTGTTTGATGTTACTGATTTTTAGTTATTATAAATTATTTAGTAGTATCTTTAATAATCATGATAAAGTATGGTATATAAATTATGAACAAATAGAAGTATAAACAAAGTTGAGTTTGTAACGATGTGTTTCAATGCGAAGTATGAGTATTAACAATGTACTAGCTAAGCTTATGGCCCTGTTTGGGAGAAAGCTGAAAGCTGAAACTGATTGAGTTAGCTGATTTTGACTAGCTGATTTTATTAACTGATTTGACTAACTTATTGTATTAACTGATTATATAAAAGTGTTTGGTAAATAGCTGATAGCTTAAAGGTGATTGAGTATGTGAAATGACCAATAAGCTAATTGTGGGGTAGGTAGTTTAGATAGAATTTTAAATTAAATGAGGTTATAAGTGTCATTTCACAATAATTAATGAATAAGCTAATTGAAAAAGCTCCTAAAATGAGCTTTTTCAAAAAGAGCTTATTTAGTGGAATAAGCTCTTTCAATAAGCTTACTACCAAACACTTGTATTAGCTTGTTTAACTAGTCAATCAGATAAAGTTAGTTAAATAAGCTAATGTACTCCCAATAAGCTAACTACCAAACAGGGCCTATGTCTACAAAACAGCAAGAGGAAGTTATTATCTATATCTCGTAATGGTCGTTTGTAGATGACTTGCACATTCAAGGCTATCCTAACTCCCAAGTACAATATAGATAACACGACAATACGATTGAAACCGACATGACACGAACACGAAGTTATTGAGAATGCAAGAAAAAACACGAAACTCGACACAACATGACTCGAAACTAATCTGAATATGACCCATTTAGTTAAAATGGTCATAATTATGTAATTTTCTTACATCTCACATGATTGTCGATAGGTTTAATGAACATTGTGAAAATGACAAAAATTACGAGACCTAACATAAACACATGACTTTTTACAGTATGATAGCCGTGGTATCATTTTATTATTTCCTTTTACATCATTGTCTTTGTGGCCCGCACCTCTCGGCCCGCCATCCCACGTCTAATCAACAACCCCTCTCTCCGGCAACATCAAACCACCCCTTTATACACAACAAGAAACTCTCTCACTTCTCACCTCCCCTGCTCTCCCACGACAACCAGCAACAATGAGGACTTCACTCTCCTTCTTCCTCCTACTCACCCTCTCATTCTCTCTCCTCTTTTCTCAATCTCTCTCCTTTCAATCTGACGAACTTCTTCTCGAAGACGATGAATTCGAAGGAATTTCAAAGCAACAATCATCTGAACTCCCACGATCCTCCACTCCTTCTCCTCCTACCACCGCTGCTACACCCACCACAACAAGGCGGAGATCATCGGATTCTGATATTGATTCTAAGCTTCAATTCAATGTTGAACATGCTTTCGGAGATTCCCAATTCTCCCATGCTGGAACTTTCTCTGCTCGTCTTAAATCCTGGTCTCATGGTGGTCAGGTCAGTTCACTTTTTTTGATTCAGACCCATTAATTTGATTTTTCTGGGTATTTTTGAATTGATTTTTTGATGCAATCTGGGTTTTTTGGGTGGAGGAAATTGAATCCGAATTACGGGGGTTTTGTGGGGTTTGATGGGTTAGAGGAAGATGAATTTGATCATAATTTCTAGGGTTTTGAGGATTGTATCGAGAATTTAGATTGAACTTAAATCTATAAATTGATCCTTTTGAGCAAATCTGGAATTTAAGGTTTTAATTAACTAAAGAAGCAGTATTGTTATTCTAGCTTTGGTAGGATGTTGACTTTGAGGTCTGTAATGGCGAAAACTGGCTTTGTAACTGAAAATACTCTGGATTTTGTAGAATTTTGTTTTATTATTAGAAAATGAGTTCAGATACCGGTGCAATTAATACAATGGCTAAATTCTTATTGTAAGCTTGGGATCAAAATGTATCAAGAAATTATAGTTCTTGAAGCTTCATAGCAATACGGTTGTTTGACATTATATTTTGATGGTAACAGACTCTAACCAAATTGCGGTTTTCGAGGAATACCTTGACAAGCTCAGAACAGGAGAAATTCAAGGTGAAAATTGATATATCGCTTGTGCTCATTCTATACTTGTCCTCTATAGCTTATCTTATGGTATTAATTTATCTATGTATATAGGAGCTATTGCAAACAGATGATTTCTATAAAATAAGACTTCCATCCAACGTCTTGAGTCCTCCAGGGAGGAATTATACTGTTTCAGCTGTAAAGGCGGTAAGCTAAGTTAGTTCCTTGTTATATCCCTTGTGTGTCTTGCTTTACTAAGGCTGCTGTCTTTAGTCTTTGATGGTCATGGTTAAAGAGAGTGGTCAGTAACTTTAATTACCTTTGTTTGTTACACCGATTCTTTGGGTTAGGTCATAATTTCATGTGATTGTTCAGTAGTATATATTTTTATTATTGAGCTTATGTTTCCATGTTAGTTTATCTGTTTGGAATATTAGAAAGTTTCCACCTTGTAAACAGGGCCATCCCTTAACGGATCTCATTAATTCTTGTATATTGCTGTCTTTGTTATTATGTTTTGCTTTCCTTAGTTTCTGTGCATATGCATTGGAAGTCGTGTTGTACTTGATTGGTGCTGATTGTAAGAGTATTAAGGATACCTGCTACAACTTATATTATGTAAGGGTTGCTTAATCTTTGCAGTCCAAATCTGAGCTTGTCAGTAAAGTTCATGCTGCTGAGTGCCAGGTTTTTTTGCTTTTATGCAATTGTTTTTCTTTCTATGCTTAGTCTATTGCTCTTCTGATGCAGAGATGTATTGCTAGGGAGACTTTGGATGAGCACTTTGTCATACACATGGTATGAATCTACTTATATTCATCTGATTTTCTTGTTAACTTTGTCAAGTGATGCTTGTGCTGTAATCAAAGTTTTCTGCTGATTAATTTTTGCTACTTTCTGTAATGTATACTTCCTCCGTTTTCTTTTACTTGCAATGCACTTTTTGGAGATGATCGGAGAAGATAAAACAAACCAATCTATCAAAATAATTTAACCCCAAAAATAGGGAATAGTTAGGTACTATGTGTAATAATTAAGTTGATTTATTAGTTAGTTAACATCATCTAATCTCTTTGTTAAATGTGTGCCACGATGCTGTATTGTATCAAAAGAAATTGAAGTATAGTTTTTCGACATTTTCCTATCCTGCTTGTGTTGTCTGTACTCTGCAATATTACTCATTAAAAAAATTTGTATTCATCCACTATATGTAGTTTGTTCATGGTCTATGCTCACAAGTAATTAAATTGAGCGTCTTTCATATATATTTGGTCTGCAGGAAGGAGTTAACATATTGGCTGTCAACTATGGTTCTTTTGGGGCATGCCCATATCCTCGGCAGCCAAAATTTGTAAGTTAATTCTTTTTTCCCTATCCTGTTTGTTAGTTTATATTTTTTTCTCTATTCTGCCTTTTTTTATATTGTTCCTGGTGTTAGTTTTTTTTTTTGGGTATGAAGAACAGATATTGTACGGATTCCTCAAAGCTGTAACTTTTTGAATGAAAGTTAACTAATAAATACCCATTAACCACTCTACGCCTCCCCCTTTTCCCTGCATGTGGTGGTATAACTTACTCTTTCATTCACATGAACCTCAATGACCTATTTTTATGTACAATCAGTTTATTGCATTTTATATTCTAAGAGGAGCATTGCTTCAGTTTTGCAACTGTAGCAAGCTGGTGTAATTAGCCATGTTACATGCCTTTTAAGAGATTCCCAGAATGCTCACTGAATAAGGCCTTGTTCTTCTCAACTTATTTCTGTGTAATTTAACTTCTTTTTGCTTAATTAGACTCATTGAATATAGTTAGTCGAGGAGAACAAAGTGCATTTTTTTTCCTTTCTTGTTGGCTACTTTGTGATCTACAAGTTGCTTTTTGACTTTGTCTTTGAAGAAGAACAAGTTGTGTAGAGTTTTCCCCAAGCCTGCTTGCTTGTATCTACTCAGGCACAGCTAGTTATATATTCTTCTCTCTCTAATTCTTTTTTGACAAGCAACTGAATTCTAGATGTTAATGATTTTTCAGCCTTCCAAATGGTCTTTCAACTCACATTCAGTGTTGAAATACAGCGAACTGGCTCCAAGGTATGCCTATATGTATTGCTCTCTTGTACTAGCTCCTATTCCTGGTTTAAAAGTCAAGCAGTTGGGGTCCTGGGACAAAGATTTGAATATAGGTTTAATTTATAAAATTAATTTTATTAAGCTTCCCCCTAACCCCCACACACATAAAAAAAGGCAGAAAAAGATATACGGTGTTTTGTTACTTATTAATAAGTGATACAATGCTAGGGATAAGGTATAAGGTATTTTGTTACTTATTAATAAGTCATTGCCCGTCAATTGTTTCTTATCATAAGCTCTTTCTTTGTGTTCATGGCATGGTTACTTTGCATTTTTACTGGCAAAGAGAGTAAGAAGTATGGGGTAGCAATCAGAAAAGGAAAAAAAAAAACTGTTAGTGAGTTTTCATGTCAGGAATTTTTTTGATCCAAATAATTGATCCTAGATCATGTTAACAAACCTCTGTGAATTCCTTTATATCTTTTGCTCAATAGTCAATACTTACTGCTCTGCCTCTTGCATATGCTCAATGCTGACCTTTGTTCAACAGAACTCCTGTTTTTGTTGAAGAGACTCCTGAGGAGACTGCAGAGGCTGAAGCAATGAATCAACCAGAGAAATCCTTTTGGGCAAAATATGTGAGTGATTATTTGAAAAAGACTAGCCTTCCTTCCTGGTTAATTCTTTTTGACCAAATATTCTTGAAATCTTTTGTTGCAGTGGATGTATTTGATCCCTCTAGGGCTGATGATTATGAATGGTATGACACAAGCTTTGAACGTGCCAGAGGAGGCCACTGGCCAAGCAGGAGGAGGGCAACAACCAGGAAGGGCTCCAAATGCAGCTGTACGAAGAAGATAGTCTATTATTGGAAGCTACTGATTACTTGAGGTTTCTTAAATCTTATTCCTAATCTTTTTAATCACATATCAGCTTAACAGCTGTGATATAGGGCTAACATTCTTTTGGGAATGGTTTAGTAGTGTATATGTTTAGTCCTTTACATACTTGTACTGTTCATGAACTATATACATTATCAGCATTTTTAGTCAATCAAAAGTCTCAGTTGATTGTTAGTTCATGCACATTGGGGCATGCATATTAGGGAAAGCTGGTATATTTACCTTCTCTGTTATCATGCACAATATGGCTGTCACCCTACCTTGATCTACATGTTCTAGTAGTCTGCCTAAGGCATTAAATTAGCTATTTTAGGCACCTTTGAAAGTATATTTACGTTGTTGGATACTATCATATGCTACTATGCAGAATTTTATAAATAAGAATATCATACGTAGGCCCTACTTTTTGAATTTTCTCCAATCTTTTACAATCAATCTAGGAAAGTCAGTTTTAGTGTCCAAAATTAGTTTGGTGATGGATAGAAACAACACTACACTCTAGTATAATATATATATATATATATATATATATATATATAATTAGTATAGTAATACTCGGTAGAATTGAATAGGGCCTTAGTTATGAAAATATGCAATGAGTTCGAACCAACTACCTTAACTCAACTTTATTGATACAGATGTGTCTTCAGTTTCAAGGTTTACTAGAACCCTATGAGCCCGAATTTTAACTCATGATATCATTTTTTTTTTTAATAAGTAATAACTATTTGGTATGTTCTTCTGCAGCTGTAATGGGCTTATGTGGTGCAACTAATCTTTAACCAAGTTCCTTGAAGAAATCAGGAGGCTTTTGTCAAAGACCCTCAAGTTTTTTGGAAAGCATATAGTCGATACAGACATATTTATGTCATTGGAAGTGTCTGAATTCCGAGTCACATCAAAATTTGATTACTATGTGCATTTAGCCTTAGGAAGGACATCAATATGGCTCAAATTCTATATGGTGATTATGTTTTGATTGTTACTTTAGGTTCCATTTAAGCACTTTTCCTTTGTAACTTGGACCAAATTCGACTTGGTACTTCATAATTGTTTAGTTAATGAACTTTGTTTGTTCATTCAAATCTTTATTGTTTGCTTAATTTTTTATGATGCTAATTCTTGTCAAAGAATTTTCCTTGCAAATTTACAATTGATATATGTATGCATTGAATGCTATGGTTAGGATCATTGGTAGTTAGGATCATTGGCGCTCCACATCCTACTGTCGTGGGATTGACTCTTCATCTCAAAGGGATCGGAGTTATTGTGTACATTCCAAAAGTCTTATTACAAGTGAGATTTGCAAGTTCACAAGATTTGCTAGTTGACAGCAAGAAATTTGGAGTTTTTAATTAACCTAGTTCTATAAGGTTTGACCTATTTCAGTGAAGCATTCTAATCAATCAAGTTTAAATAATAAAATTACTCCCCTTTCTCAAAGTTGATCCAAAGTATTATATAATATCGTCACACCACCACTAAACTTATCTAAACTAATTCCATGGAATAGAAATCAGACCTCACTAAGGTAAATAGCTTGTCCAAAAAAAAGAGAACTGGAACTATTGTATTATATATATATATGCAGTTCAAAACGGAAATATTGAAATAACTTCAGGTATCTATTTCTCAGAAGAATGAGTATCTCAAAACCCATAAATGTTTAGGTGAACTGGAACTAATATATCTGCCTTTGACAGGAAATATGACGACGAACAGATGATGTTACAAAATTGCGCTCAAAAAGCCACTGTGTGATGCAAAATACTCTTGTACAGCCCTTACAATTCATCCTGCAAAAACCATAATTCCACATTTTAGTTGTTTGTTTGGTATGACAAAAATTCTACTAACTTGTATATGACTGATTATCAAACAAGGTATGCATAAACAGCCACTGCTAATAATTGCTTACATGATAATCATCATCAAGATAGTCACGGCGATGATGCTGCAACAAGAACAAACAGTGTCAGCTATTAAACCGAATATGATCAACAGGGACAGCAGAGAGTTCTGAAACTGAACAAACTTTAAAATGATGCATTCGTACCCGTCTGTAACGCTCTCTGTGGCGATCCTTGTGTCGTGGATGTCGATCATAACCCCTTTCTCTTCTCCTTCTTTCACCTTCTTCTCTTGCTCTTCGAGATTCCTGCAGAGAGTACACAGAAATTCATGAAATTATTGTTTAGCATGATTTCAAAGCCGATAATGCTGGAAATAAAAATAATAGAGAATGGATCATTTCGCACCTCCTCCTCTTGCGCTTTTCTCACTTTCTCTGCTTCTTCAAGCGCCTCCTTTTCAATCTAGCATGGTAATGAACAGGATGAACAACATTTAGGTGCTGTCAATTCAGATAATTATTAAAGTGTATGTGCATTCATCTTAAACAAATACCTCTCTATTGGCAAAAACTTCATCAACTACTTGTTTTGCATATTCCGGATCATCACATATTAAAATGTTGTCAAACACTGATCCTGCTTTTACCTGCATTCAGAATGCACGTCACTAAAGCCCCGTTCTCTTCAACTTATTGTTAAACGAACTAATTTTAATAGAAATTTTGCTCGATTTTTACTCATCATTAAGACAGTTGATGGGTTAGTTTCCTACCTGCCAGACTTCTATACCCACATACTTGATAGGCTTCAGTACATAAAGATCAGGATCATCTTCAAACTCTGAAAACAACAAAATGTCTCATTAAATCTCATTGTCTTGTGGCTGTATTGAAATACGAGCTTATTGAAACTAAGGTTTGATTATACCTGGATTGTCAATCCATGGAGTCTTCCACTTTCCTTTGTAGTTGGGGTTCTTGATTTTCTAGTAAAAAGAACAAATTTTCAGAGCTGATTGAGAAAGAATGAAACACTATATCATAGCTAATATGCAGTCTAATTGAGTTAGTTTACTCTTTTCTTCCATGGCCCCCTGTATTCCGGGTTTGGTATTCTTGGAGGTTTCCATAAGCCATCCTCATCCTCATCCCAATTAGGGGGCTGTCCAAACACGAAACACAAACGAGACAAGATTTGTTATTCAGTTTTCGATTTCAATTATAACCAAACTTTGTTTGACCATTACCAAGAGGACATTAGCAAAATTCAAGACATTAGATGTTACTCTAGACAGATTTGTCTGATTACCAATATATCATTATATGACTCAAACAGAACTCTATCCAAATGATCCGTTTGCCACCTCTACATACTTCGTTTAATGTAAATTGGATATAAGAGACAATATTGACTTGTTCAACATTTTAATTGGTCCCAAATATGCTGTAATTGCCCTACATATGCTTTTTTTTAGACACTCCCACATAAAGAAAAAAGGTGTTAAACAGTCAAGTCACCTGTTTGGCATTCGGGTCAGGAATTTCGGATGGTATTGAATCATAACCCTGCAATTCAGTCATGATCATGTAATAATACAATTGATTAGCTTACAATAGTAACAGTTGCATAATACAGAAAATATTACAGTTTAAAGAGAAATGAAATCATTGTACCTCAGGTTTGACATGATTAGGATCATCAATATATTCTTTTTCTTCCCAATCAGCAGGCTACAAAAGTTAAAAGCAACACAGTTGTCTTAGAAAATGATGAATAATTTTTAAGTGTTATAATCCAGTCTTGTGCAATATTCATACAATGAAATCCTGATAAATTTCTGACCTTTTTAGCTTTGACATCCTTGATCTTTCGCGGAGGAAGGATATCCCAATCCGTGTAAAGACTTCCTGAGTCTCTCTCTCGATTGTCAACAAGGAGGCTGTAAGTAGCATCTGGCCGAAGTATGAATGTATAGAAATGTGTTAACTTGTCTGTTTCGCATTGCAGGTCCTTCTTTACAGGATAGTTTTGGCCTTGGTATGATAAGATAAGATGAAGCTTTTTTGTATCTGAACCACAAATGTCTGGTCCAAACATCAAACTGCCAAGAAAACAAAATTTCCAACTTATTATTCAAACTTCAAATATAATCATAAAGCTTTCATATATAGGTTATGTAATGTATGCTACATGATTTTTTTAGCTTAAACTTGAAAAAGATTTTGATCAGAACATAATATGACCCGACTCTAATGACCTTATTCCACCTCTAATAAACGGATGATTGATGTGTGAGGGCAAACCTGTAAGGAGTATCTCCACCAAATTTCTTCTGATTGACAAATCCAGATAGAAGCTTTATATAACCACCACCACATTCGATGTCCTGTTCGAATTTGATGGAATACTGAAGGACCAATGTTCTGTTCTTGTTGGTGAATTCTGGTATCTTTGCAGATATGGCAGAATGCTTTGCATCAATTGAAGTCTGAATACCTGCCAAACAAAAAAAAAAAAAAATCTTGGTATAAATGATGTTTTATGTTTAGTACTGTAGTTTTCAATGGCATGTAGATACCTACCTTTATCATCAGGATCAGCAGCCCATCTTCCTGCTGTATGTTTGAATGTGCCTGCTTTTCCCTCGCTTCGTTTCCAGTCTGATACCACCCACCTGCTCTTCCAACCATCTGCACATACAATCCGAAAGTTAAATTTAGACTCGAATACATCGAACACAGCAGCATAATAACAAAAGTAAAGCCCCTGTGCATGGACTCCTAGCTCATTGTGCATGTCTGCATGATCAATATAAGTTCAAGTGAAATGTAAAAAGAGAGTACCTTCAAATCGCTCTTCGAATATAACTTCTGAGAGTGCTGGATGGATAAAACATAACAACTGTAATACAAGCAGCAGAGAAAGTAGTAGTGATGGAAGCTCAAGTTTCGAAGGCGTTACGCCAAACCAAGCCATTGGCATACTGCTAGTGTTGTTGCTGCTGCTGGTGTGCAGCAAGAATAGCTAGTTATAGGAAATATATAATGGAAATGGCTCAAATTTGGCTTGTATTTACAGTCTTACCATTTGGCCTTCTATTTTTTTAGTAGGGTCCTAAACTATTTAGGAATATAACCAATGAGAATTGATGGAAATATTGCGGCAACCAATGAATTTAAGTCTCCACATCGTGTGGGGTTCTTGAGTTTCTTTCAAGTTGTATTCACATACTAATTCAAAGTGGAAATTTTCATGGCAAATTTTACTATTATTCACATACTAATACAAAGTGGAAATTTCCCTAACAAATTTTATTACTATCTTCGTTTCTTTTTAGTTAATATTATTTGTGAAACTTAAAAAATTACTTTGTTGTAATTAAAAAGAAACGGAGGTAATAGATATCTGTAAAAGAGTTTGTGATTTGAGAACTTTGTTATAAAACAATCCAATAAGGCTATGACGTTGTTGCCATATTTCGTTTGATTTTATGTTACACATGTTATCGATTTTCTTTTTGTTTTAGAAACACTTCATTAGAGCGGTATTGAAATTCAACTAAAATATTTCTCTATGCAACAATCATATCAATATCTGCTTTCAAAGACGTTGAATTTCTAAGATACAAGAGGAGAGTTAAATGACTGTTTTAGTTGTGAAATTACCCATCAAATGCAAACGAATATTTTTCATAGACTAAGACGAGAAGACTTGGGGCAACTTCTATTAGAATAGTCTACTTCAAAGTCTTCCCATAAAATCTTGACCTCTGAAGTATATAGCGGGGAAAAGGAAGCAACACGGCAAGCTGATAGAGATTTGAAAGAAATTTCTAAGTTGGAGGCTAACAAAGTGACAATGGACCACCAGAATAAATTATTAGCAGCAGCAGTGTTAAAACATGAGTTAATTGTGAATAACATAACAAAGCATGAATAAAAAGTCGATTATTACCTTGTTCAAGATGTACAACAATTATTCTAAACTCTTGGCGGAATGATACCATTGTAACACCAGCCTTGCAAAAATGGTCTCCAAATACAAGAATCACAAACGTAAAATGCATCAATAATGTATTTGGATAAGGGGGAAAAGACCACCTCAAGTTTAAGAGGGTATGACAAGCACGTTAAATTGTTTAAAAGTGAAAGAACAGCCCTAAATATTTTCTAAAGCAATATCCATATCAAACCAGAGAGCAAAGAAAAAGGGCCCTCAAAACTCTCCATCTATTTTGCCTGAGGGTGAGATGCAATGAAGTCAACCGCCATATTGATGGAGTTGATCTTGTCTGCTTCGTTGTCTGGAATCTCAAAGCGAAATTCTTCTTCAAGAGCCATCACAATTTCAACAGAATCCAAACTATCAAGCCCAAGATCATTTTGGAAGTGTGCATTGGGAGTAACCTGAGGGCATAAACAAGAATAAGTGATAAAATCTAAGCAAAAATGCAACACAAATCCTCCCAGTACAAGTCCTGATGTTGGAAGGGAGTCATGGACTCAAGGGCATAAAAACCTTAGGCATTAAAACCAAATTGAATGTAAGAAAAAGGTATTGTAAGACAAATTGCAAGTACAGCCAATATACAAATGCAGATATAAAGAGCAGAAGCAGGTGATTGAGGACCTGAATCCAGAAAATATCTTAAGCAGGTTCAATCTCTAATATTCCTTTGATACTCCAAAACGTGCACAAATTCTTGTTCTTGATAAGAGTATTACCTAAAGACTGACTGACTTTGTTTTTTGTGTTAATGCAGCCAACAGGTGCAGTTTCTAAAGTATATCAGGTTGAATTTTGGACAACACGCTGGGTAGACATGGGCATTCGCATGTCCGACAAGCAAAGAAATAGATAAAGAACCACATCTGTTTCTTTATAAAAACAAATGCTCACATACTCGCATTATAATTCTAATAGTTGTAATCTTTCCTTGCAATTAACAGGCCAGGCAATCAGCAGCATTAGCTGCCATAACTCACAACACACATACATTCACTTGACATGGGCAGTGATGAAACTCAGGCGAAAAAGATAATACCAGCAAGGCATTGAGCATTTCCTCTAGATTCAGCTGAATAGCTTATTGGGCTAAAGATTTTCAGATGAAGACACCAGCATACCTTGTAACTGCTCCAATCCAGTGGATTACCAGAGAAAAAAGGAAGAATCACAATAGTAAGCAATATATCTGGATGTTTGTTGAAAAAGATCAGAAATAGCTATTGGGGAAAGGGATGGTAAGTGATAGGATGGAGGTTAATATGGGAATTGGTTCACTGTAGAAGACAAGGAGCTACTGATGAGAGGAGCAGTATGAACCACTTGCATATAGTCATTAAAGGAGAGGAATAAGGAAGCCATTAGTAGGGATTTCTCTTACATCTAACCTAGGCAAGTATCTTGGTGTTTCATTACTCCATGCGCAAGTTACCAGAATTAGACATATACAGTTGATAGAGTTCGGGATAGATTGAGTGGATGGAAAATCAACCAGCATTCCTTGGCGGACCGAAATGACTGACTGAGTAAGGGTGATTTGGCCCTACCTACATATATAATGCAAATGTTAAGCTGCCAACATTGACTTGTGAAGAGATTGAAGCTCGCAGCAGATCTTTATCTGGGGGTATACGGATGAGAAGAAGCCCCATCTTGTTAAGTGGGAGCAGGTTTGCCAACCAAGGGCCAACGGGAGTTAAGGAATAGGGAGGATAAGTAATGGGGATACAGGCATATAGGGGAGATGAGTCGGAATAATGAAGCATTTCTTATGAAGTTGGGATGGGGAATATTTACTCTTCCTAATGCGCTATGAATGAAGGTGTCACGTAGTAATACATGAGAAAGAAGGTTGGTGTTCCTCAACCCGTGGCCAAAAGTAGTAATTCACCTCTTTGGAAAGGAATTTGCAAGGTGTAGGATTATTAAATGCGCTGATACCTGAAAGCGGTGACTCAATCGAAAAGATAGGGATGAAGTGGGTAGTTGGCAATGGGTGGCTTCTAAATTTATTTAAGGATTCATGGTGGATGGGAAAAACCCTTGGTAAAGCTATAGCTGCAATTCCTCAAGAGGACTTGACAAGATGCATAATTTTTTTTTTTACAATATATACCAATAAGACTATAAGACTACCTAGCTAATTCTCAAAAAATATTATTTCTATAATCATTCCGCCTTACATCATAGTCTTTTCCTTATAGAATAACTATTATCTAATTTGCTGAATGCTGATAATATGCACTATTCCAAATTGAGGACATGACTAACAGACTCAATTGCAAACTTGCAAAAACATATACCTCCAATCCCAAGATATATTACAAGTATGAATAATCAAATGCATTATGTGTGACCAAGTCTATCTATATGATTTCTCATAGTCCCTTTTTAAATGAAATAACAAGCTAACAGCACGCAGAACAAATAGGAAAAGACCAAAATCAAAGAAACATAAGACCACTTACAACCAAATACCACAAAACACATAACAGTCATGGAGTCACCCATAGCCATGCTGCTAAACAAGCAAATGGATATGGTTAAAAGTGAAATGGGGAAGATGGGTAGTCATGTGGGACAATTGTAAAATTATTGTAAGCTATAGAATTACATCCTTCATTCTTAAGTCCTAATGCCAGAACAACCAACAAATAACACCCACATACAAAAAACATAATTATCATTCATAGCTCTGAGGGATGGTCAAGGGTAAACATATATGCCAATCCAGAAATATGACATCCTAATAGAAATGAAATTTGTTAAAACACAGTGATACTGATATAATTCTTAAGACAAGCAATAGAAATGTGAAAATGTTCCAGACTACAACATACATAGGGAAAAAACCGAAACTAAATATGCTGGTCCTATACTCCTATGAGAAGGCTACATACAGGGCATCACATGCTTGACCATCTGGACAGCTCAACAATATATGATAAAGATTGTGCAATCCCCAAGTCTCATACACCCACCCCTGGCACCCTAGGATAGTGATGGACTGATGGTGTGGCGCAGTTGGGGGGAAGCTCTCTATATCATTAACTCGTGTAAGCAAACATACACAGTATATCCCAAGCGAGTGGAAAGAAATTCGGAGCCTACACATTCATCAATTGCCCCGAAAAGTACTTGCCCTAGATCACACAGCGAAACATTAACTAATGCACCTGCCCTCCTATTCCACTTAGAATTCCAGCTCCTAAGAGAACAATTCTTTCTTCTACTCTACTAGTTCCACATGAATGTGAACCAACAATCATCAAAATACACACAGAACACTTTCGATTTCATACCCAGTAATCAAAATTGACCCTGATTCTAATTTATAAGCAATTTAAACTCCCATTTCGATGCATATTGATGAAAATCATTTCGTCAACTCTTTACGATGGACACATGTAGGCAAGATCTCTAATTTATACTTATTCAAAATCAACAACAAATTAAAATTAATTGGAAAACCCTAATTGGTTTATTCGAAATCCAACAAACCAAAAATCAACACAATAAGATACAAATCCATATAGCTTGAATCAATTTGACCTAATTTACAAACATAAACAATCTAAATCAACAACATTTTAACCAAACAATCGAAATAGTCAAGATCGAAAACTGAAATTAGAATTCAGCAGATAGATAATAAAAATGAAAAAACCTTGGAAGGGTCAACTTTCTGGAAGTTCTTGACGACGGTAATGACACGATCAGCAACCTCGGACTTGTCGAGGAAAGAACCTCGTACCTCATCGGAAAAATGGCGGCGAGAGAAGAGTGAGTTGAAGGAAGATGAAATGGAAGGGTTTTGAGCGAGAGGTCTAACTGGAAGCCTCATGTACTTCAAAATTGCACTGCGAGCAGCCGCCATTGATGAGGGATGAGAGAGAAATGGAGGTGCGATGATGGTGGGTTTGCGGAGGGTTTTGTGGCTTCTTCTAGGTTCAGGTGTTCGACTCTTTGCCTTTGGTTTCTATTTTCCACTTTCCTCTTATGCTTATTTTCTGCACTTTTGTGAACAACTATCCATCAACGTGGCCCTCAACAACGGTTAAATTAAGGACTTATTCAGTTCATCTTAATTTCAATTCAGTTCCTCTTAATTTCAATTCAGTTCATCTTAATTTCAATTCATTTCAGTTCAATTTAATTTCATTTCAGTTCAATTTAATTTTAGTTCAGTTCAATTTAATTTTAGTTCAGTTCAATTTAATTTCAGTTCATCTCCAATCTGTTCAGTTAAGTTCAGCTCTTACTATCTCCGTTTCATATTATTTGCAACGATTTGGCATAAAGTAGAGGGGAAAAATGTCTAATCATTGTAAATAATATGAAACAAAGGTAGTAATTTCCTTCTCTCATAAAATATTCATTTCGGCTCAATTCAGTTCAGTTCAGTTCATTTCAGCTCTAATCAATTCGGTTCAGTTTAGTTTAGTAAATGTGAACAAGCCCTAAACGGAAATTGTTAGTGGATAATGCTATACATAGGAGGTGTTTGCCAATTGGCTTTTTGCCTAGCTTTTAGCTTTTTAGTTTGGTCAAACAGCCAAAAAATATGTTTGGGAAATAGCTTTTAAGTTGGCTTTTCCTCCAAAAGCTAATAAGAGTAGCTTTAGGGGTCGTTTGGTTGGGGGTAATCAGGAAAGGGGATAGAAATCTATTGGCCCGATTCCCTTTGTTGATATTTGTTTATCACTTTCTTTCATTCCCTTTCCCCTCTTCATTACCCGAAATCCCTTTAAGTTCATTCCCCACCCCCCTAGACTTTTCCATTCCCATTCCCTAGCCACCAACACACCACCTTCCTAGCTCCACACACCACCGAGAAACCCAACCACCACACTACCCACGATTCTCCGCCTCTCCGACGACCCTCGTCGCCAATCCCCCTCCCCGTAAAACTCTCTTCTCCTCACGCAAAAACACCCCCAACCCCTAGAAAATCCCTCCCTCTCCCCGCAAAACCATCGCTCGACCCTCCCCCACCCTCGAAACCCTAACAGCTAGGGTTTCGAGGGTGGGGGAGGGTCGGATGGTGGTTTTTCGAGGAGATGGAGGGATTTTCTAGGGGCTAGGATGTTTCTAGGTTTTTTTCCGGGTTGATTTTCGGGGAAAAGAGAGTTGCGCGAGGCTGGAGAAGGGCGACGAAGGTTCTGCGAAGGGTGGCAAAGGTGAGGTGACCAGCGGTGGAGGTGCGGATGGTGGTTTGGTGGACGGTGGTGGCTAGAAAAGGTGGAAAGTAAATGAATTAGGTGGTTGTGGGGTGGTTGTGTGGTGGTGGGATGATGGGATTGTTTCCCTTTGTTTTAAAAACAAACAACATAAAGAATATTGGGTATTTTCATTCCATTATCTTCATTCCATTATCTTCCATTTCCTTTGTTCATTCCATTATGTTTACCTCAGATGAACCAAACGACCCCTTATTCTTTTGGGTTCGCTTATTGGCCCACTTTTATCACTAAATAAGTGCTAACAACCATAAATAATTTTACCACACTTTTGTAAAAAGACAGCTTAAACAACTAACTTAAAAAGTCAATCTATACAACTAATGTTTCCAACTAGTCAAACAAGCGCCAACAACCAATAGCCAACCACCAATTGCAAAACAACCCCAAAGTTTTTGCATCTTTGGGGTAATTGTTTTCAAAACAAAATAAATAAAAAACGGATATTTGTTCACAAAACTGCCCATCTTTGACTCTTTGAGTAGTTCCTGCTAAATTTTCCTAATTATTTAATTTGTAGCCACTAGTCCACTACCTCGTCACATTCCTCACTGAAAGCCACAAAGGTTCAAATCGAAACATTTTTCCTTTCCCCCCTCGTTCATAGTAGTTGGTAGCTTTGAGCATAATCGGCTAATCAGGGCATGGTTTGATCTATAATATTGGAAAATGATGAACTTTGAACCATTAGAACTTAAAAAACTAATCTGAATCGACTAAAAATATAAATAACGAACTTCACACCCTTGGAACTTAAAAAACATAATCTGAATCGACTAAAAATCTATCAAGACACTTCCTTCTGTAAGTCTCCGGTGAATTCCCTGTATGCCACGAGACCGAAATTTCAAATCTCTCAACCCACAAGGCCACAATCATCAATATCCCTTTGAAAAATATCCATAAACCTTTTTTTTCCCTTGGGACACCCCACCATCTTTCCAACCATAGAAACAATCTCATTAAAGTCTCCAAATACAACGCACGATATTAAACTCTTCAACTTCAAACAAAGCATCAAACACCTAATGAGATGTTTATTTTCGTGCTGTGGCCACCTATACACCCCTATTAAGCTCTCCACACCAAATTATTGCTACGATCGCAAGTGGGAGTTGTGACTTATTCTCAAACCTTCTAAACCCTTCCAAAAACCTCACAAATCACAACTCTCACGTATCCAAATCAAAATAATGAAATATTCTCAATCAACTCCCAAAACGACGAGCATTAACCAACTTCACCCCAATCCGACGCCGTTTCGAATCCCTCTCTTGACTCTCTAGCTTCTTCTCCAAGAACCTTCTTCAACCTTGAGACAATTTCTTCCTTCTTCCTCAATTCATCAACCTCCATTACTTTCTCTCTCTAGATTTCTCCATCACAAACCACTGAAAATGTCGCTAACTAGGGTTTTGGGAAGAGCGTCGAGAACTACGCTTTCCCAATGTCGGGCCTACTTTCTCTCTCCTCCTCCTCCTCTTCATCAATTCAATTCTCCTTTTTCTGTCCTATGTAATCGATTTCACCCTCTTCCCCACGTTTCCAGCAAGGTAATTTACCGCCATTTTTGCTGATTATTTGTCTTTTTTTTTTTTGGTTAATTGTTTTAGCTATTATCAGATTTCATTTTGTTCAGCAGGGTTTTGCTAGGGTTTAAGGAATTACGCTAGATTCTTTGAATTCAGCTTAGTTAGTTGTTATTTGTATGCAAATTTTGCTTAATTATGAATTTCAAGAGCAACAATATTGTATTGAAATGCCAATTTTGAAATTTTAGGACTGATATCTTATTCTGCGATCAGTGAATTGAGGATTGGAGTAAAATTTTTGATATTATAACTCTTATTTTGCCGTTTTTCGCCTGCTTGTTGCTCTATATAATTGGTTTTTGCTTGGTAAGTATAAGGCTTTAGTTGTTATTTATCAATTTGGAGCAAAACTTCATGAAGTTTGGTCCCATACCGTGGTAAAATTTTGGGTTTAGATATTTGTAATGTACTTCGTATTGTTTAAGATATGCTGATTGATTAGAAAATCTCGAAATAGCAAATCGTTAGCTAAAACTCCATCCATCCCTCTTTGATAGGCTATATTTGGGTAGAGGTCATGTTGGGTGATATTCTTTCGATATGTCTTAAATGTTTTTGATGATACATACAGTTTTTGAGAACAAGCAACTTACTATAAGATTGTGGATCAAGTCTTTAAATAAAGTAAGAGAACCATTTATATGAGCATTTTCATAATTTAACTAGAAGATATGCGGCCTAAATGTGGCCTATTAAAGTGGGATGGAGGGAGTAATAGTTAGGCTTTGTTTAAAGGAAAAGAAGAGAAAGGAAGAGAGAGGGAAAAAAAGAACGGTAAGGAAAGAAATATTATCTTCCAATGTTTGGGTTAATGAAAGGAAACAAAGGGAAGAGAAAGGAAAATTGATTTACAACTTTTATTTTTCTATTTACACTTGAAATTCTCCAATTGGAGGAAATGAAAGCTAAAAATTTGTAAAGAGGCTTTCCTCCCACTTCCTTTTCTTTTCTTTAAATTCTCGTGTCATTTATCAAACCAAACATGAGAATATATTAAAACATTTTCCCTTCTTTTCTTTTCCAGCCAAATCCCTTCAACTAAAAGGGCCTTAATGCACTTGGCAAAGTTTAGTGATTAGAATTTAACTTTCATCTCTTTATCTTGCTCTTGCTAAGTGTTGGGGGCTTGGGGCTAGTAGCTTGCCAAATAATGATGCATATTAATTTGTGGCCTGTATTGTAGGCCGTAATCTGATGGGTTTTTTCGTTTTTGTGCATTTAGCAAGGGAAGTTTAGTGACATTGTCCAGGGTACCATCACGTTTTATATGGATACTTATATTTCATCACCACCCATTACTACTTTAGAAATGGTATTGAGTGGTAGTGGAAATTTATCAAGAAAAACTTGTTGGGGACAGAGTTGCATTACCACAAACCATGATATGGGACTTCTCTTGCAAAAAATACGCTACCCATTACCATTACTTTTTCCCCCCTTTTTTTACATGATAACTGCTTTTGTGACTGGGAATTTTGGGATCCTTTATTTTATTGACAAATTATTTTTCTTTCTTGTTGACATCCTGCCTTTTATTGCCTACTAGTAATGAATAATCTAGTGGAGTTGCTGAGTTGATAATTCTTTGATCAAACTTGGCTACTAGTATCATGGATTTGAGCATCTTAAGCGCAGAATGGAGCTTGTTTTGGGTTATCACTTGGGAGGGGGAATACATAGTTATACATTAAGGTCATAAAGGATATAATGTTTACTAGGGAAATTGGAAAATTTCCTGCTTATTGGTGCCTAGACTGTTAGTTTATTTCTTCGTTATTTAGGGAATATATTCCCCAGATTGCCAGAAGGTAGTGAATAATCTAGTTGGGTTGCTGCGGTGATTTTTTTTCGACCAAAGTTGGTTTTAATGTTATAGATTTGCTAATAGCACTCTACATTCTTATCTTACCCTCTGCTTTACTTTTTGTTCTTCAATGTAAGTTTGTGCGCCTTGTGATAAGCATAATCATGTAAGGATCAGAATGACCTTTGTTCTCTTCCTTGCCCCCATGTCTTTTACGGTATTAACTGTATCCAGAAGATGGGTGCCTGTGTTTTGGATTTCTTACAGGGTTGATAGCTGGGTTTTGATTAGACTTTGTAGGATTGAAAACTCAAACATGAGTTATTACATGTTCAAAATGAGAGTGATTTTAGATTTGCCGCTTAAAGTTGTTTTCAGTTTTTTGCCAAAGTATTTTCTACTCCCTTGTTATTTGCCATCAAACAGGTTAAGTATTGAGTGTCTGACATTCCCTTCTAAAGTGGAAGTTGTTATTTCTCTTAAGATATCTTACCTTGTTAAGAATTTTAACGCCTTTCATCACCATTCATACATCTATAATATAACTGTAGATTGCATTTTATGGGGAATTCATTGTGGAGGCATGAGGCGTGACTACTACCTGTGTTCCAGCCTTTCTTGTTTCAAAATTTTGTATATTACTTAAGTAACAATACATTCTTTACTGCTGAATTCAACTTGAGAGCTTTTAAGTTTTTGAAACTCTTCAAAGAGTTTTTTCTCAATTATCATTAAAATCTGTGGTGGCCTGTAGAGTTTATACTTGTAGATTATGTTCATATGGTGCTGCCATGAGAATTGGATTTTAGGTGTCCATGTATGATCATAGTGCTACTGCTATCTGGCTCTGTGATTTGTACATGTGAAGTCTGCTTCTCCTATCCTTAACACCATTGTAACTAGTTTTTAAAGTGAGAGTTGAGGGGCTTAAAACTTTATGTCTGATATGGACCTTACTAAACGCACATTGATGGTGAATTTGTATATTTACTTTTGTTTTTTTTAAATGCATGGTAATCTTGTCTTTGGCTCTCTCTATATTTTTTAATTACGAAATAAAGCTATTTTGTATGTTTTGGCTAGGCATCTCCTTTGCCAAATGGACTATGTAGTATTGTTGCTTTCCCACATCGTGGAATGTCAAACACTGCATCTCCTGAACTAGAGCAGGGGATACCTGCTGAGAAAGGAGATAATGGTGGTGCTGATGGTGCAAAGCAATCAGGTGAGGGATTTAATGCAGACAGTGAGACTTCTGCACAAAGTCAGGAAAAAGGTTTCACTTCAGAATCACAACCTACGTCTCAGTTTGTCAAAAGACGGAGTCGAGGCACTAAAAGAACTGCCTTTTCTGATTCAGATTCCGAGGAAGACATGGATGACCTTTCCAAAGAAGATCTGGTAAAACTTGTGCTGGAGAAGGAGAAAACCCTGGAGACCAAACAAAAAGAGTTTGCTGAATTTAAAGACAAATTTCTTCGTAGTTATGCCGAATTAGAGAATTTAATGGAAAGAACACGACGCGATGCAGAGAACTCAAAGAAATTTGCAGTGCAGGTTTGTGTCTATGATTCGGATACTTCATTTTCTCTAGTAGCGCTTCTGAAATACTTTGTGACTCATTGTGCGTTCATACTGCAGAGTTTTGCGAAGAATCTACTAGATGTTGCAGACAACCTTGGCAGAGCAGCTTCTGTTACCAGAGAGAGTGTCAATAAAATTGATGTCTCTCAGGATAATGTTGGAGCAATGCCACTTTTGAAGACCCTGCTGGAAGGTGTAGAAATGACAGAAAAGCAGCTTGCAGAGGTAATCTTTCCAGCATACAATTAATTTATTGTAGTCACCACCTAGTTATTTGAATCTTATTCCATGAGTTCCACTTCCTTCTTTCACCTATCATCTTAGTTTAAATTTTACCTGTTTATTTGTAATTTTATACTGCTGACTTTGTTGAATGTACTGGTATCATGTTTCTCCATTTGCCACATAAAGTTTTGGTAAATCTGATCTTGATCACATGATTGTATAAATTCATTTAATTTTGGTGTCCACTTCACTTGTACATATTATTCTTGCTAAGAGAGCATTATTATTTCAGGTTTTTAGAAAAGCTGGTGTTGAGAAATATGAATCTATCGATGAGCAATTTGATCCTAACAGGCATAATGCTGTGTTTCAAGTTCCTGACAATTCTAAGCCTCCTGGTACTGTTGCTGTTGTCCTCAAGGTAATGTCCAGTGCTCTGATCTAGAAATAATGTAAGAATGTTAGTTGATGTGATGTAATTTAGCTCCTATCTGTATCAGATTGCCTTGACTATGTGTGAAGTAAATTATTTTTGGCATATGCAGGCGGGGTACACGCTTAACGACAGGATCATACGACCAGCTGAAGTTGGTGTTACAATTGCTGTAGAAAATGATGAGGCCAATTCTTGAAGCTCAGAATATCTCAGCCAAGCCCCTACATTATACTTGAGAATTTTGTCAATGCTTGCGATTGTCTAATATTACAACACTTTTCTGACACTAGGTTAGCATAGTTGCCTACGTGGTACTATTTTTTGTCTCCGTCCCTTGAAATTTATTGCAACTATAACATAAATGAGCTTCAAAGCAACATTTTAGCTCTACTTTGTAATTTATGAAGTGATCGCAGGTTAAGTTTACTGGTTGCTTTTTGGATAATCTTCAGGGTGTTGAGTCAATTGGGTGAAAACTGAAAAGGTAAATTATTAGAACCTAATTAAGGTCAATTATTATAACCAACAACCATACTTAATTAAAAAAAATGTCCAATCACCTAAAGTTGGCGTCACTTGTGATGTCACCGGTTCACCACTTAGGGTCTGTTTTCTTCGGCTTAATTTCAGTTTAGTTTAGTTCAGTTTTTAATTTTCTTCTCTCATAAAATATTCATTTTAGTTCAGTTAAGCTCAGTCCAATCAATTCAGTTCAGTAAATCAGAACATACCATATGGCAAGGGCTTCAATTTACCCCCTAACATGTAACTAAATTCATTTCTTCATCTCTCTTCATCTACTGAGAACTTTAACTACGATTATGAAGAATTTTGATTATTACTCTGTACAAGATAAACGTATATGTGTGTTATCAAGTTTTCTTTCTTTCAAAATATCAAATATTAATATTTTTTACTAATGCATAAGTAAAAAATATATACTTATATACATAAATTGAAAATCGTAAAAAATAACAATTGAGACGAATAAAATGAAACAAAGAAAATCTGAATGTACTCTATATAACAAAAGGATTTTTCATTAATTTATAAACTCGTATTATAATTTTGATAAATTGATAATTGGCGGAAATGATGGACCTAAAAATTTGATAAAATAATAACTTACTATTTAATCTAATATTGACATACAAATTATTATATTTGTAGTTCATTTGGTTTAATTGAGTGATGTGCACAAAGAAATAAAAATTCCACAGTTACACAATTTTTTATAAAATTTTCGTACATACCGTCCATGTCATCTATCCTATTTAAATATGTCTTTAAAAAAAAAAACCCTGCTAATTTAGGGCTTGTGTGACATTGTTTTTTGTTTTTAGTTTCCAGTTTTTTTTAAAAAACAAAAAACCAAAAACATGAAATAAGAAAAAGGTATTTCCACTTTTCTGTTGTTAGTTTTCAAAATTATCATGATTTTAATAAGTTTGACTAATCATTGATTCATTATATGACATATACTCCGTATTATATGATTTTAAAAAACAAAAAACCAAAAAACAAAAACGTACAGTAATGTCAAACTAACCCTCAATTAGCGATTTATCTGAGTAACAAAAGTCACCTTACAAAAAAGTGTGAGTTTAATATAATATAAAAGCGCTAATTGAATTAGCGGTTTATGCAAGGTAAAACCGCTAATTCAATTTTAATATATGATGTGGATGGTATGTAAGAAATTTTAAAACTTATCCATGGAAATCACTCGGTTTAATTCGATATGATTTAAAATAAGTAATAAAATCGGTGAACCATCCGTTATACGGAGTACGCTTGAACCGTTGCATCCAATCCGAATTGAATCGTTTATCTAAATTGGCACCCCTGGTAATTTATAAATAGCCCATATAGCCATATATTGACTAGGACTTCAGAAAAGCAGGAGTGAGTTCGAGTTCGTTAGAGCGCAACAATGCTGTCTCTCTATATCCTCTTTCCTATTCTGGTGATCCTATATATCATCAAATTCGCCGTTATTGATGGTAATTCTTCTTCGTTAGTCCCAAATTATGCTATGAATCTCTTAATTCCGGTTTAATTTTGTTCAAATTCACTCTTTGCAGCTGATTTCACCCTATATTCGAAGAAACTTAAACGCCAGGAATTCGAAGATAAGGTAATTGTTTGTTTTCAATTGGGTTGTGAATTTGTATTGCGCATTTTTTTAGATTAGTGTAATTTTGATTGGATTCCATTGTTTAGGTTGTTTGGATTACTGGAGCTAGCCGCGGAATTGGTATGTGATCAATTTTGATTTATTTGTTTGATATTCATCAAAATTTGGAGTATTAAATTATTTGAAGTTTGTTGAAATGATGTGTATGATTTGAATAGCAAGTTTGAACTCTTGATTTGTTGATATAGTATTAGTTTATTTATTATGATTCTAGATTAGAGTTGAATTGATTGTTTGATCACAAAGTCTAGAATGATTCTATCTCACTCTAAATAATCTATAACAATGCCAAAAATCTTTCTATGTATGACTAGTATGAGTAACTATTCGGGTTGAAGTATCGTACGAGTATCAAGAGTTAGCTTATTGCAAGACCATCTTACCCATAATTCCATTAGTTGTTATTGGATTGATTGATCATTGTTATGTTTTAAAGTGCTCTTATTAGATTACGGTACATTATTTGGTCGTATCTCCAATAATTACTGCCCTAATCTGAAATAAATGGTTTACCATTATCCATGAGAAAGAGGAGGATAGGAAAATGTAAAGGCCCTAACATCCATCCCCATTGTGATTTTGAAGGAGAGGTTCTTGCTAAACAGTTTGCAAGCTTAGGGGCGAAACTTATATTGTCTGCACGAAATGAAGCTGAATTGGAGCGTGTCAAAAGCCAAATTAGCGGTATACTTCTAACACTTATTTTGTGGTATCAATAAATATGAACTTATTATATATGTTCTATCAGTTCTTTTAATTCTGTTTTAGGAAAGCATGCCCCAAACGAGGTCAAGATTTTACCCCTTGATTTGGCATCTGGAGAGGAATCCCTCAAGGAGGCTGTAGAAAAAGCAGAAGCCTTCTTCCCCGGTATTGGTGTTGATTACATGATTCACAATGCCGCCTATGAACGTCCTGTATGTAATAGTTAGTGTTGATACTTGAAACTGTCTTTTATATGCTTTTGAAAATGAGGTATCTCAGATAAATGAATATATATATGCTAAGTAAATACTATTTTCGAAACTAGTATGGATGACTGATAATGCCTTAGATAAATTCTCAATCTGTAAAAATTATAAGAACAACTATATTCAGTTGAAACTCTATCTTGAAAACACCACTTAGTGTTTCATAAAGTGCAGCTTGGAAAAGTGTATTGGGTGAACCTACCTTTTCTCAATATCCTAATTAGTAATAATGCTGAAGGGTAGTTCTTATTCTGTAATTATTAGACTACTCCCATCACCCCTTAGAATACAGTATTTACCTTATGCTACTTTGTAATACAGAATTTATATATGCCCTTATATATTTCATTTTATCTATAACCATGGTTTGGTTAAATCTTTGCAGAAAGCTGCAGCTGTAGATGTCACAGAAGAAAGCCTTAAGGTATTTTTGGTCAAACTATCACGAACAATCACAACCTTCCCAGCTTAGAACACATTGCTTCAAATAGTTCACTGTCATTGGGATATCTTCATTTTACAGAGCTGATTAATATGTTTATTCGTATAGGCTACATTCAATGTAAATGTTTTTGGGACAATATCTTTGACCAGATTACTTGCTCCCTACATGCTAAAGAGGGGGAGGGGTCATTTTGTGGTGGTATGTACCTTAAAACTTTTATTATAATTTAAGAGTGGTACTTTACTTTCAAATATCTCTAGAGGAGAGGAATTTGTGACTAAGTATACTAATCTGATTAGTTTACATCTGCTAGATGAGTAGTGCTGCTGGGAAGACACCTGCACCAGGTCAAGCCATGTATTGTGCTTCTAAATTTGCCTTGAATGGGTACTTCCATTGCTTGCGCTCAGAGGTACTCCACGCTTCCTCAATGAAAAATCCACAGTTCATGTTTATTTTTTTTAAAAAAATCACAGAATCACAGTTTATATATTCAACCCCCAGAACTTTTTTTCTTTTTTCCCTTTTTTTCCCCAAATGGTACATAATTTTTTTATGGGCTGATTATAGACTATTGCATTAACTCGATTTCTGAAGAACTTATAAATGTCTGGTTATGCACATGCAGCTATTTCAGAAAGGAATCAAGGTAACTGTTGTTTGCCCTGGTCCAATAGAGACATCAACAAATGTTTCTACTGAGGTCAGTGCTATTGTTCATTCTATGGTGCATTATATTATCATATTGTAGTTTTTTCATCTTTATTTTGATGTTTTCTCTTAGCACATATTATAAGTATATGTGATCACTTTTTGCCTTCTATTTGTATGCAAAATTAGCATGATTTCTGTTTTGTCGCTGACCATATTTAATTCCGTAATGAAAAAAGTTATGAAACTTTTTTTAAAAAAAATAAACATTAATATAAATCTAATAAGACCCCATTTTATATATTTTTTTTTATTTATTAGCGTACATATAAGGTCAAAGGTTGGTAAAATCAGACAATTTGATATAGCAGAAATAATAAGTTCGGAAGTAAACATAGCCTAAATCACCACAAGATGGATGGAAATATTGACCATACCGAATATGCTTGATGTGAGAATCAATTTATAATTTTGTATTTTCTCTTACTGCTACAAGGTCTACAACTGGTCAACAGCAGTGCTAACGTGCCACCCCCACAAGGCAGACAGACAAATTAGTTAATCACTTTATTTGGTCTCTGTTCTAGTTTACAAATTGTTTAATTTGCAATTTTTCACACTGATTAATGCCTTTCTGTCTAACCTTTATTGTTTTCCCCTAGCATTTTTTTAAAAATCAATGATTCAGTTAGCTATCATTAAATCATTTGAAGTCACCTTGATCCTATTTCAAAGACTTTCGGGATTTTGTCACCTAGCTTTGAATTTCCTGGCTCTAACTTCTAAGTGGTCGCAGAAGCGTCTCTCTGCTGAAAGGTGTGCTAAACTCACAATAATTGCTGCTAGTCATGGTCTGAAGGAAGTTTGGATATCATATCAAGTAAGTTATTTTTTCTGTTTTCATTGAGTTTGGGATGTCAGTTATAATGTTTTTTACACCTCAAGATGTGAATGGTATTCAGTTGTGTAGCTGTGTTTGTCTTTAGAAAGAATTATTGTACTAGATACTTTATTGTCCTTAAATACTTATCAAATGTTAAAATCCCCTAATCAGTTAGTAATACTAGTGTATTTGTCTTAAGGTTACAAATCCTAGGTACAGCAAGGTAGCCTTTTGCCTGACTCTATATCATTCAGTGTCGCATGAGTGCATGACCCACCTCCTCTTCTCTGGGGGGACCTTATAGGGCAGTGGACTGAGGTTTCAGGGTTATTCATTTGACACGTGATAGATGGATCTAAATGTCATTTGAAAGAGGAGACTCATAGAGTCATAAAAGATTAAATGTGTTTCTGTAGGGTAAGATGGTTACACTTGCAATTAAAAGAGTGCAATATACATGCAGCTGGTGCCTTGGAAAGGCATCATGTGTCTGGTTTTATGTGGAAGACTGGAAACTAATAGTAAGAATACACTTGCATCCAGACCTTACTGTACTCTTATCATCTATTTTGGATCTACACTGAGCACCTTTCGACTTGTATAGTACATTGTACATATGTATCTTTTCTTTGCAATAAGACCTAATTTTTTTTTTTGCACAATAGATATCATGCTTTTGATTGATGTCACTCATGTTTCTCCCTCTCTTCAATTAATTGGACCTTTGTATATTGGTTTGGCTTGCATGCTAAATTTTCCTTTACTTTCTCAGCCCGTGCTTGGAGTGATGTATTTGGTGCAATACATGCCAACAATTGGCTTTTGGCTCATGGATAAGGTATTGCTTTTTTCATTTTATGTCATTGGTTTCTCACATTGTCCATTCTTTTTGTGGTCGTCTCTGCGACACTTGAGATGAGCTGATGGCTCAGTTGCTGGTTAAATTTTTGCGTACTATAATAATCCCTTAATTAAACTGCTGTGTTTATACGACTCCCCCACACTAACACTATGAATTTGTTCCATGTTTTTAAAGTAAACTGCAACATCCCTAATGTGTAGTCTCCCTACCTCAAAACAATGAGTGGTCTTTCAGCTTTGTCCAAAGGTTCCATTTATAGACATTTGCATATTTTGACTTGTTAGAAATTACATCTGCAAGCCTTGCATGTCAAAAAGTTGGATAATTTCAAAGCTTGAGAGTTGAGACTAATATCTTATGTTTTCTGTTTGCATGTGGGATATTAGCAGGTGTGCATGTCATGCACTTGTAGATGTTGTAATAGAGACGATTCATCAATTGATTTAGTTTCCTTTCTACTCACTATGACTGTTGACTTAGCGTCTCTTTTTGGAGGCCGAGGACTCAGGAATTTTTATTTTCTTCCTTTCCCCTCTCCCCATTTCATGCTGCCATTTCCTAATTGCTGATCTGGCAATTTTGTCACTGCAAGATCGGTGCAAGACGAGTAGAAGCGACTGAAAAAAAGGGGAATATATATTCATTGGGATTGCTGTTTGGTAAGTCAAAGAAGGAATGAGTTTTTTGGTTGAATCTGCGGACTGCACCATCTTTTGCTGGGGCTGCTAGATGAGAGGAGTCAGATTTTGGACTTGTTTATTTTGATTCAGTGTTAAAACATATGGTGGAACACTTTGGTTTCATGTACTGATGTACTTAACCAGTATCTCCATGCAATTTGTAAAGTAGACTTGAATGTCTGCATTAGCACCATGTTAATACACATGGTACATGGCCTTGATAAGTTGGCCGATTGGCCATGCACTTATCTTAGGTTTATGAAACTCTATATCGTGTCTGCACGTATGATATAATTGAATCTCAAGACGGCCAACTAGTGCATCTGCATTGTTGGTATGGATGCTTACCTAAAGAGACTAAATATAAACTTGCTGTGCAACGTTGGGCGGCTGCCTAATTCGGAATTTTGAGGGCAGTCTGAGGTTATGGGACTGTTGCACAACCATTTTATTCATTTGGAGAGTTGGAGCTGATACATGTGGGTTTGCTACGGCGTCTTTTTCATATTTCTAAAAATTATTGTCCAGATAACCTTAGTGTCTCTAGTGGGAATTAAACCTTCAGAGGAAGGTATAATCTTTACCACTAAACCAAGTTAAGAATCAATGTAGCATACAATTGTATCACTTCATATTAGTTCACCAATTAATAAATCGTTGTCTAATTGTCTTGGATGATATGACGGAATCACTTCATATTAGTTCACCAATTAATAAATCGTTGTCTAATTGTCTTGGATGATATGACGGAATCACTTCATATTAGTTCACCAATTAATAAATCGTTGTCTAATTGTCTTGGATGATATGACGGAATCACTTCATATTAGTTCACCAATTAATAAATCGTTGTCTAATTGTCTTGGATGATATGACAGAATATCTTACAAATAAATAAGTACTTGGTATGTAATACAAATCTACCCATTGTATTATTTTTTTATTTTTGACAGAATTGTATTAATTATTTATTCCTAATAATTTTTTATACGGAGTAATTATATTTACTCCTAACAAATTAATTGATGACATTAAGTAAAAACTTTAAAACAAAGTTTCTTACTCTAATTAAATTATCCCTAAAAAAACAAAATCAAAATTAAACTAAAAACTCTATAGCAATTTTTATTACATAAGAGGGTTTTTTTTTTTTTTTTTTTTTTAACAAATAACTTGAAATACTTCGTATTTATACACCAATTTGGGCAATTTTACTGAAACTTCCAAATTTCATAATTTCAGAATTTTCCCGTCGTCCCAAATCTCCAAACCCTAAAAGACGAAATTCAAGCCTATGAAACAAATTAAAGCCCTAGACACTCAATCCCTTCTTCCAAACCCTAAATAACCTTCAATCTTCAAACTTAATTTCCTAATTTCCCGCTAATTTGAAAATTAGGGTTCATATATCAGTGAAATAATGGACGAAAAAGTGGCAAAATGGATACTAGAATTCCTCTTGCGAATGCCAATTGACGAGAAGATCATCAATGGCGTACTCTCAAGTCTTCCTTTCTCCAACAAAGATAGTCGCTTGAAGAAGACGATACTTCTGCGAAAAATCGAATCAGAGACTTCAAATGGTTCAGTGTCCGAGAAGCTTCTAGAATTGCTCGAATTTCTCGAGGAATTGAATCATAGAGCGGGTAAAACGGCGTCGGATTTGATGAAAAAGGCGTATTGTGCGGTTGCAGTGGATTGTACGGTGAGATTTTTGGAGGAAAATGTGGAGGAAAATGGGAAGTATTTCGAAGCAGTAGAGAGAATTTGGAGGAATAGGGTTTGTAAAATGGAGGGTTTATCGTCGGAGGAATCGAACCAGTGGTTAGCGGATGTCGAAGCTGCAGTTTGGGATGCTGGTGTTTGTGAGAAGATTTTGATGAGGAATACTAGGAATGAGGCTTTGAAGGCTGTTAGAGGGTATTTGAAGGAAGCTTGGAAGTGTATGGGACCGACATTTCTTGAATTGGTGGCGTCCAAGTTTGGGTATGAGGTGGAGAAGCTCGGCTTTTGCGAGGATGGCGGTGGTGATGTCGTGGGTTCGGATAATCCGTGTCGCGAATTGGCTGCTAGTCAAGGTAGAATTTGTTTGATTTTGGCTAATTGTTGGTTTTTCTTGTTCTGTTATTGGTTTTTGTTGTTTAATTATGTATGTCAATTTATAATTATAGAATAGCTTGTTTGATGAAGAGTTATTGTGGCTCTACTATTTTAGTCAGAAGTGGCATTGCATAGATCATCAAATCATAGAAAAAAGCCATATGAAGAACCGGTATTTGATCGAATGAAGTTTGTGATACTTTTGTTGAGAAATGAGGCAGCTTGAATGTTTACCAGATGCCTTTAGGAATTATAGACTCATAGTTGAATTCTGTTTTAGCACTCCATATTACATTAGAGTCAATTTAATGTGCCTACAGAAGTTGGAATCGAATGTATTCAACCTTTACCCTTGTGATAACATATACGGAGTAGCGTTTTTCTAGTTGACCCTTCATCTGTTTAATGTCCATAGTTGACTTTGTACTATATACGAAGGGTATTGTCCTATATAGCTCAAAAAGTCTGGTAGTAGGTATTCTTCAATTGAAATAGGCAGAAAAGTGGAATCCTAGTATTGTTTTGAAATATTCTTGTATGGTTACTACATCATTTTTTAAAAAATGGGGGTGAAAGGGAGTGGTACCTTATGACAATTCATGTAAGGCGACCCCAAATCATTTTGGGACTAAGGCTTTGATGTTGTTGTTAATGGGGTGAAAGGGATTAGTGTCATGTTGCTGCCTTTAGTGCTATGGTGCCTTCTGATTGCCAATAGAAGAGTCGGTTATTCCTCTTGATTTGCAAATAGAATCAGGCCACCAGCATACTATATTAATTACAGAGCACATCTGACTAATGGTATTGTACTATGAGGGAGCTTGTAAAGTTGATACATTTAATAACCTTAAACCAGCAAGGAGTAAATGTGAACACTACACATTATCATGATTTTCCAGCTCTATGCTAATCAGTCGGTAATTTTACTGGTTTTGTATCTGTTTGAGCTGTAGGTGATGGTTTTCTTCTCCCTTGAATTGGTTTTTATGTATATTTTTTTTCTTGGGAGGGAATGGTTTCCATGCATGCTTAGTACTCTGTAATTGAAAATTAGTATCATATGATCATATTTTTCAGAAAGATGAATTTGATGTCTTGCAGAGCTCCTTAGATACATTTCTATGTGTATTTCTCCACTGGTTTTTGGTCCCTTTTTGGGGTAATTTAGCCGCAATTATGACTTTGAAGCAGGCAGATGCTCTGTAATTCTGTTTTCAGCTCATGTGCTTGTTGATTATTGATCTTGAGTTCTTCTAAGGACCTTTTGTTTACATACTTGCGGACAAATGTTGAACTAAGATGGTTTTTCTTCCAATGCACGTGTTTCTGCAATATTGTGCTCTCTCTGTCCCAAAATAAAAAATTAAAGACTCATTTGGCTTTTGCACAAATTATTAGGAATGTGAATTGAATAAGAAGGTAGCGGGGTTTGTTTGATTATAAGTAAATATATAAAAAAAAAAAATTTAAAAAAAAGATAACCGGTTTTGTTTGATTAAAAAAGTGAATAAAAAAAGTAAGAGGGGTTTTGTTAATTAAATTTGAATAAAAAAAGGGAAGATAATGGGGTTTGGTTGATTGAAAATTAAAATTGAATAATTAAATTGGTAAAGGTGAAATGAAATTTTTTAGGGACAAGAATTTTGAGTGAAATGAGACTAATTTGACGGAGAGAGTAATACATTTTTCTTTACAACTTTGATTTTTGAAATCTTGTACTTCCTCCGTTTTTTTATTATTTACTATAGGGATTGGGTGCTAATATTTTGGTAGTTGGAAAAAGTAAGAGAGAGAAAGGTAAAAATACAAAATTGCCCATGTGACATATTGATAAACTAAAAAGTAAGTGTGAAAAGGCAAGGGTATGTTGGGTATTTATAGTGTGAACACAAATAAGTTTTTTCCTGAAGAGGAAATGGTGCAATATTTGTGAAACTTCCTAAAATGGCAAGTGGTGCAAAGAACGGAGGAAGTAATATTTTTCTCTGACTTTGATATAGGTTTCACTATTAAATAATCTGTATTTGTTTCAGGTGGGCTGCTGAAAGGTCAGACTTTAGTTCGGCGGAAACATGTTGCAGTGAAGACTAGACATCCCAGAGGTGCAAAGATTTCTGAAGCTAATGAAGAAGCTGAATCTTCTATGAACGTGGTTAACGATGTCCCGACCTGTGAATTGGAAAAAGTACAAGAAGCTTTTCAATCCAATTCCTTGCAGCCTCATGCTACTGTGAGTGGTTTTCGTGCTGGAGCTTCACAAGCAGCTCATAATGTGTCATGCAAGGACAATGATGTCCTGAACCATGGAATGGGCAAAATAAAAGAAGCACATCAATCCAACTCCTTGCAGCCACATGCTGCTGTAAGTGATTCTCATATTGGAGCTTCTCAAGCTGCTCATAATTTGTCATGCAAGGACAATGGCGTCCCGATCCACAAAATGGACGAAGTGCAAGAAGCACTTCAGTCCTTGCAGCCACATACTGCTGTGATTGATTCTTGTCTTGATGCCTCTCAAGATCATGACCCGTCATCTACAAAGGCAACAGACAACACGAGTAGCGTGGATGCTACAAATGAGCAGACACGACCACCTGTTGTACATGTAACACCTGAAGTGAGGAGAGTGCAAGAAGCTCTTAAGACCAGTTCCAGGGAGCTGCATGTGTCTGTGACAGATCCTCTTCCTAAAGCTCTTGAAATAGCTAAAACCTTGCCTTGTACAGGTGCTGCAGGTAACCATGATACTAGTCATACACCTGCTGTAGAAAATCATGACATGAACAATGATGCTGTATTACCAAAGCAGACACAACCAGTAATCCATGCACCTAGAGAAACCATTGAGAATAATTCTGAAAATGTAGAGAAGAAAGATAAGCTTACTGGAAATGCTCGAGGCAGTGAGACTCGTACTCCAAAGGAACGGCCTAAACGTTGTATAATGGAGCCCAATGGCACCAGTCATACATATGAATGGGATGATTCTGATGATAATGTGGGCAGAGGTGGGTTATGCTTACCTCCTAGTCCAAAGAGGAGTAGGCCGTCTGCTTTGGATCCGTATGCTGAGAAAAAATTTCATGCAATGAGAGAAAGGAAGAAATGGACACCAGAAGAAGAGGATAAATTGAGGGAAGCAGTAAAGGAATATGGTAAGAATTGGATAATGATCAAGGATATATATGAAGACATATTTAAGGGAAGAACAAATGTAAACTTGAAAGATAAATGGCGGAACATGAGTAAAAGCTAGCTTTGATGATATTAGAGATCTGGCTTTTACATCTAACCCTTTGGAAGATGCTTATGGCATCGTCACTTTAACATCTGTAATCTTCCTGTTTTTGTTGTTAATATGTAATCATTTTATTATGTATATGGTTTTGTACATGGAACAAATCCTTTTTTGTCGAAGTTTCTAACCAGCTTCTGAGAACTGAGAAGCTGTTGGTACCGATGTGGCAAGTATAGTGAGTAATGTTAATATATTATCATTGTGACAAGCCTGAAGCTTAATTTCAGTTGTCATATTTCTCAAATGCTTTCTGATTAATTAGATTTGGAGCTTGATTTTTGTACCCAGAGTTTCTTCAGCCAAAGTATATATTTTACTGTATCTGTTGCCCCTTAATTACTGTCATGTATACATTTTTTTTTGAACGATAGAGGAGATTTTATTAATTAAACAGAATCAAGTTACATCAATCTCTGCTAAGGTTACATAGAATGTTCTAATAAGCCTGTGCTTGGGTTAGATTCTAATAAGCCTGTACATAGAATGTTCTAATGGCCAATTTAAAGTTCGGTGCAAGTTAATTAAATTGCCATTGTAAACCGGTAAATCAGTGCAAGTTGTAAACCGGTAAGTTGTTCGTTTAATGCAAATTGAATGGTTCCACACACCCAATTGGACTCCTGGAAGATATTAGGAACCATAGTAAACATTTCGGCAATTTTTATTTCCGGGCGAAAAAAAGTCAAAAAATTCCAAAATTGAAGGCTAATATCCACGCTTTTTGAGAAATTTTTGAGGCTTCAGGGCCCGGTGTCGAAAAGTCTTGAAATTCTATGGGATACATCTCGAGGTCATATAATGTCGTTTGGAACCATATATGATCATTATTTGTTGTCATAAATGTTCGTGTTAGGCTTGAATTAATGAAATCGGTCCAAGTTGTAAACCGGTAAATTGGTCGTTTAAAGGGAAATTGGATGGTTTCACCCATCCAATTGGACTCCCGGAGGGTATTAGGGATCATGGTAAACATTTCGGCAATTTTTATTTTCGGGCGAAAAAAATAAAAAAAAATTCAAAATTGAAGGCTAATATCCACGTTTTTTGAGAAATTTTGGAGGTTTCGGGGCCCGGTGTAGAAAAATATTAATATTTTAGAGGATACATCTCTGGGTCATATAACGCCGTTTGGAACCATATATGATCATTATATGTTGTCATAAATGTTCGTAGTAGGCTTGAGTTAATGAAATTCGTGCAAGTTGTAAACCGGTAATTAAATTGGTCGTTTAAAGGCAAATTGGATGGTTCCACCAACCCAATTGGACTCCCGGAGGGTTTTAGGGACCATGGTAAACATTTTGGCAATTTTTATTTCCGTGCGAAAAAAAGTCAAAAAATTCCAAAATTGAAGACTAATATCCACACTTTTTGAGAAATTTTGGAGGTTTTAAGGCCCGATGTCGAAAAGTTTTGAAATTTTAAGGGATACATCTCGGGGTCATATAATACTGTTTGGAACCATATCTGATCATTATTTATTGTCATAAATGTTCGTGGTAGACTTGAGTAATGAAATCGGTGCAAGTTGTAAACCGCTAAAGTGGTCATTTAAAGGCAAATTGAGTGGTTCCACTCACCCAATGGGACTGCCGGACGGTATTAGGGACCATGGTAAACATTTCGGCAATTTTTATTTTTCGGCGAAAAAGGTCAAAAAATTCCAAAATTGAAGGCTAATATCCACGCTTTTTGAGAAACATTTGATATATGATCATTATATGTTGTCATAATATTCGTAGTAGGCTTAATTAATGAAATCTGTCAAGTTGTAAACCGGTAATTAAATTGGTCATTTAAAGGCAAATTGGATTGTTCCACAAACCCAATTGGACTACCAGAGGATTTTAGGGACCATGGTAACCGTTTCGGCAATTTTTATTTCCGTGCGAAAAAAGTCAAAAAATTCCAAAATTGAAGACTAATATCCACGCTTTTTGAGAAATTTTGGAGATTTCGAGCCCCGGTGTCGAAAAGTCTTGAAATTTTAGTGGATACATTTCGGGGTCATATAATGTTGTTTGGAACAATATATGATCATTTTTTATTGTCATAAATGTTCGTGGTAGGCTTGAGTTAATGAAATCGGTGCAAGTTGTAAGCCGGTATAGTGGTCTTTTAAAGGCAAATTGGATGGTTCCACCCACCCAATAGGACTTCCAAACGGTATTAGGGACCATGGTAAACATTTCGGCAATTTTTATTTTCCGGCGAAAAAGGTAAAAAAATTCCAAAATTGAAGGCTAATATCCACGCTTTTAGAGAAATTTTTGAGATTTCAGGGCCCGGTGTCGAAAAGTCTTGAAATTCTATGGGATACATCTCGAGGTCATATAATGCCGTTTGGAACCATATATGATCATTATTTGTTGTCATAAATGTTCGTGGTAGGCTTGAATTAATGAAATCGGTGCAAGTTGTAAACCGGTAAATTTGTTGTTTATAGGGAACATGGATGGTTCCACCCATCAATTGGACTCCCGGAGGATATTAGGGACCATGGTAAACATTTCAGCAATTTTTATTTCCAAGCGAAAAAAAAAAAAAAAAAAATCAAAATTGAAAGCTAATGGCCACGCTTTTTGAGAAATTTTGGAGGTTTCAAGGCCCGGTGTAGAAAAGTATTAATATTTTAAGGGATACATCTCTGGGTCATATAATGTCGTCTGGAACCATATATGATCATTATATGTTGTCATAAATGTTCGTAGTAGGCTTGAGTTAATGAAATCCGTGCAAGTTGTAAACCGGTAATTAAATTGGTCGTTTAAAGGCAAATTGGATGGTTCCACCAACCCAATTGGACTCCTAGAGGATTTTAGGGACCATGGTAAACATTTCGGCAATTTTCATTTCCGTGCGAAAAAAAAGTCAAAAAATTCCAAAATTGAAGACTAATATCCACGCTTTTTGAGAAATTTTGGAGGTTTAGAGGCCCGGTGTCGAAAAGTCTTGAAATTTTAGGGGATAAATCTCGGGGTCATATAATGTTGTTTGGAACCATATATGATCATTATTTATTGTCATAAATGTTCGTGGTAGGCTTGAGTTAATGAAATCGGTGCAAGTTGTAAAGCGGTAAAGTGTCGTTTAAAGGCAAATTGGGTGGTTTCACCCACCCAATGGGAATCACGGACAGTATTAGGGGCCATTGTAAACATTTCGGCAATTTTTATTTTCCGGCAAAAAATGTCAAAAAATTCCAAAATTGAAGGCTAATATCCACGCTTTTTGAGAAATTTTTGAGATTATTTCAGGGCCCGGTGTCGAAAAGTCTTGAAATTCTATGGTATACATCTCGAGGTCATATAATGCCGTTTGGAACCATATATGATCATTATTTTTGTCATAAATGTTCGTGGTAGGCTGTTAATGAAATAAGTGCAAGTTGTAAACCGATAAATTAACCGTTTAAATGCAAATTGAATGGTTCCACCCACCTTATTGGACTACCAGAGTGTATTAGGAACCATGGTAAAAATTTCGGCAATTTTTATTTTCTGGCGAAAAGGGAAAAAATTCCAAAATTGAAGGTTAATATCCATGCTTTTTAAGAAATTTTTGAGGTTTCGGGGCCTGGTGTCGAAAAGCTTTGAGATTTTAGGGGATACATTTCGGGCTCATATAATAACGTTTTAAACCATAAATGATCATTATATGTTTTCATAAATTTTCGTGGTAGGCTTGAGTTAATGAAATCGGTGTTATTTGTAAACCGGAAAATTTACCATTTAAAGGCAAATTTGATGGTTCCACCCACCTAATTGGACTCCCGGAGGGTATTTGGGAGCATGGTAAACATTTCGGCAAATTTTATATCCGGGAGAAAAAAATTCAAAAAATTCCAAAATTGAAGGCTAATATCCACGTTTTTTGAGAAATTTCGAACGTTTTTGGGCCCGGTGTCGAAAAACATTGAGATTTAAGGGGATACATCTCGGGGTCATATAATGCCGTCTGGATTCATATATGATCATTATATGTTGTCATAAATGTTCGTGGTAAGCTTGAGTTAATGAAATCGGCTCAAGTTGTAAACCAGTAAATTAGTCGTTTAAAGGAAAATTGGATGGGTCCACCCAGCCAGTTGGACTTCTGGAGGGTATTAGGGATCATGGTAAACATTTCAGCAATTTTCAATTTCCGGTGAAAAAAGTCAAAAAATTCCAAGATTAAAGGCTAATATCCACGCTTTTTGAGAAATTTCGGAGGTTTCGCGTAGAGCTGTCAATTCGGGTAAACAGGTCGGGTTCGGGTTGGAAAGAGTGGGTCGGGTCAACTCAGGTCGGGACAATTCGGATTAATTCCATAGCCTATGCGGGTCGGGTTTGGGTTGGGTCATGCTTGAGTCGGGTCACATCGGGTCATACTTCTTATCGGGTTTGGGTCGAGTTTAGGTCGGGTTAATAATAGATCAAGTTACATTTGGATCAGGTGAACAATAGGCCGGATTTAATTCGGTTTTTAACGGGTTTAAACGTGTTTGGGTAATTTTTGAGTTAGAGTCGGGTTTGGTTCAAGTCAATAATTTGCAGGTTAGAATCAGGTCGGGTCATTCTCGGGTTTGAGTCGGGTTCGGTTCAAGTCAATAATTTACGGATTATAATCAGGTCGGGTCATTTTCAAGTCGGGTCATTCTCGGGTTCGATTCAAGTTAATAATTTGAGGGTGATAATCAGGTTGGGTCACTTTCAAGTCGGGTCATTCTCGGAGTCAAGTCGGGTCATTTCCAAGCCAGGTCATATTCGGGTTCAACTAACTATAAATAGATAATTATCATTTTTATCAAGCTAATTATTTCCTTTAACTATAATATAAATGACAATATACTAGGGAGCTATAGTTTATAATTTAGGAAGATAATTATCTTCTTTAACCATACAACAATTATATATAATATTTCACTCTTAAATTTGCGGATGATGCTCCTTTCTTTTGCTGGCCTTGACCGACTTGATCTCCGTAGACAAAATGCTTTGATTAACAATAATAAGGTGGTCTGATTTGCATTTAAGGTGATTTGAAATCGTGTCAGGAACAATTTGGGTTGAATTTAGGTCGGGTCAATATATAACAAGTCATGTTGATTTTGAGTCGGGTTAGTAACAAATCGGGTTGAATTTTTGGGTCGGGTTAGTTCGGGTCGATTCACTAACAAGTCGGGTTGAATTTGGGTCAGGTCAATAACAAGTCGGGTTGATTTCGGATAGGGTTTGTAACACGTTGGGTTAAATTCGGGGCGGGTTAGAAACGAGTCGGGTTGAATTCAGGTCAAGTTAGTAACAAGTCGGGTTAAATTCGGGTTTTGACGGGTTAAAACGGGTTTGGGTCAATTTCGATTCAAGTCGGGTTCGGTTCAGGTCAATAATTTATGGGTTACATTCGAGTCGGGTCATCTTCAGGTCAGTTCATGTTCGGGTCTCACATACTCGGGTAACTTGGGTCTAGGGTTGGTTTCAGATCGGGTTTGGATCACCATTTTTCGGGTTCAAATGGGTCGGTTAATAATCGGGTTTGAGTCATTATTTCGGGTCGAGTCAACTTTTGACAGCTCTAAGCTAGGCTATGGAGGGACTAGACGCGGTAAAGCCACACCCCTAGCATCCTCCTCTAAAATACTTTGTATCGGTTGTTATTGATGGTCTGGTATACTCTGTTTTTTTAGTAGCTGGAATCTTCAGGAATTCTGTGTTGCTTAAGGTATCATGTTTTATGATCTTGGCTTTCAGATTTAATGCCGCATTAAGACTCGCTTTAGCTCGCCTGTAGTTGATTTTTGATACAATTGTTGTACCACAATGATCATAATCATTAAGTTCTGCACCCAACTACAAGTACTTGTTATACAAAATTCATTTTGTGACACTCTTGCTACCACAAATCAGCAAAGTACACAAAATCATCTCTAACTACTTGTTGAAAGCATCTGAGTGTACTTATATTTCAAGTAAGACTTGATGAATGGATCTAAATCACCATCCATTACTGAGGTGATATCAGAAGTCTCGTAACTTGTACGCACATCTTTCACAAGCTTGTAAGGGTGGAATACATAATTCCGTATTTGCTGGCCCCACTCTGCCTTCACAGCATCTCCCCTGATCTGCTTGATCTCAGACGCCCTTTGCTCCTCAGCAATGACTAAAAGTTTGGCTTTCAATCGATTCAGAGCCTTTACTTTGTTTTGGATTTGGGATCTCTCCTCTGAACATGGCTCCAATAGTATTAGTATTAAAAATTAATGGATTTTTCAAATAAAAGGATTGAGACTATTTTCTTTTTCTATCATTTGCAAGGATGTTTAAGTTGGATCTATTCTGGTTGCTACGGGATCAAGCCTACTTTTCTTTGCAAGTTAAAGAAATTACTACAAATAGCAAAAGGGTTATCTTGATTCGAACATGTAAAATAATTTGAGGGGCAGAATTTAACCTGAGCATCGAACCGCCACACCAGTGGGAATGTGAGTGATTCTAACAGCTGTTTCAACCTTGTTTACATTTTGACCTCCTTTTCCACCAGCTCTAGTGAAACTTATTTCCAAATCTTCTTCAGGTATATCAACATTTAATGACTCTTCTGGAAGAAGAGGCATGACTTCAACACCAGAAAAGCTAGTCTGCATGCAACATAAAAGTTCACTAATACAATTTTAAGTTTAATGCATGAAAAATTGTCAGCATTTTATGTAATGTTTACTCAGACAACACTCCAATTACATACGTTAACAGACTATGAAGTGGGAAGTAACAACTATTACTCCCTATTTGAGTATACTTTGCTCTCTATGGACTTTTGCAGTAAAAATTTGAACTTTCACCTTTGAGCCATCAAGTCCATATAAATGGTTTTAATTTAGGAGGTATTTGAACAAAATAGTCATTGCTAACATATAGCGTTGAGAAAGAAGTTCAATGTTTGACACTATGGACTCAAAGATCATTAAGTATCACAAACAATATGGGATGGAGAGAATATGATTATGTAATTAGTGTACTTAAATCTCCTCGAATGCAGAACAGACATGTGAAAAGAAAAGATAACCTGACGAAGACCCTTGGAATTAAAAGGTGACTGCCGCACTATACGATGCGTGCCCTTTTCTCCAGAAAGATAACCATAAGCATAACGACCGTCAACCTCAAGTGTTGCAGATTTAATCCCTGCTTCTTCTCCCAAAGATTTATCAACCACTCTAGCCTTATACTTCTGCTTCTCCGCCCATCTCATATACATCCTGAGAAGCATATCAGCCCAATCCTGCACTGAAATACATCAAAGAATTTACAAAAGACTGGAATACGAAAACCTGGACTAGCTTAACATTATAATCGACTGATCATTTTTGTTTGACAGAGGAGAAGGTCCAAGTGTAATAAGTTGACTGGTTTTGATTTACAAGCTCTGCATTCAAACACTTAGCTCATGTGCAGAAATAAGTAGAAGGAACAAGATGAATTACATGATTCACGAGCCGATTTAACATACTATAAAGCAATTCATCAATCAGTCATCTTTTATAGTAAGTATGTTACTGAACTTCCATACACTATACCAAGGGGAAAAAACAGACAAAATAGGGGGGGGGGGGAAGTGTAAAACCCAATATACGGAGAGAGAAAAATGTGTTGACAGTTAAAAGGATTAGCATACCTGAGCATCAGTCCCACCAGCACCAGCTGAGATAGTAATAACAGCACCCTCTTTGTCATAAGGACCAGAAAGAAGCTCTGTCAACTCAAAACGATCAAGTGCTTTGTTCAACTCCTTAATAATGCCGGCAGCTTCTTGAAGAAGTGCAGTATCAGTAGAATCCATCTCTTCAGTAAGATTAACTATCGTTTCTGCCTCTTCAACCTGCAGGAAATAAATGAAACCAATAAATCAGATAAAATCAGCAATACGTAAATAACATAACATGGTTGACATTTTGCATCTGTAGTATCAATGAGCCATGCAGTGTGATTCAACATCTATGTAATTTTTTTCCCGGTCAAATCATCTCCTCAGACAGAAGTGCCAGCATTAATTGGTTTGTTTTGCAGACTAATACATGTAAGATTCCCTTGGATATATTGTCTTTTAGTTTCATAAGATCAGGTTCGCTTTAGTACTGAATGGATCAGGGAGAGAGGGAGTCGAGACCTGCGTTTGGAAATCTTTGAGAAGTTTAAGTTTATCTTTGACATCAGTGAGAGCCGAAAGAGTTTCTTGGGCCTTAGCACGGTCATCCCACAAAGTGCTATCAGCTGATTTGGACTCCAATGCTGCAAGCTCTTTCTCCAAGTGTTGCAATCCAGCAGAGACTACAATCTCTTCCACACGTTTACTTGTATTTTCTACCTCTTTTCTTAATGTATAGAAATCTGCACGCAAAGCAAATTAAGACAATAAACCATTGATGTTATTGAGGCGTGATACCATTTCCTTAACTCTCCTCCATCCCTCATCTCTACTTCTCTTTCCATTTCCTTCCCTCTTTTCCTCTATGAATTATATTCACACAAAGCTTTACATAATACCACAATTTATCTAGTTTACTTGGAATCTAAACCAATAATGTGCAATTCCTACATAGAGTTAACACAAGAAAATTCCAACTAATACATTATGAGAATGAGAGTATCTTAATTATAATTATAACAATGCCCATGATCAATGACTCGATGTTCCAAGCCTTAAATCAAGGAACATGAAAAGTAAATCCAATGAATATAAGAGCTATAAACTAAATGATGGTATGTTCATTGGAGTTTATGTTCTTTTGTTTTAGTCTTCTTGTTCAACGTGCCATCGAAATCTACCAATGAGTCACAAGGCTCACAACAATCCCAAGCTTAAACTTATGATTCTATACTTGCATATTAAGCAATTGATCATAACATCAGATATATGTCACATACCTTGCATTGCCCACTCACTGGTTTCAGTGCCAACTTCAATGCTCAATGGACTATCTGGGGTTGCAAATTGAACTGCTCCCAAATTCAAACATACACACACAAAATAAACACATTTAGATAACATTATAACATCAAACAAAATAAAAGGCAGCAAATTTAGAGAATTAAGCAAAACCCCAACATAATTCAAACAATGAACAATCAAAATAACAGTCTGAATTATCATTACCGATATTTATTACCGCCTACCAAACGAGCCGTAAAAATTACTGCAACAGCAGTACATAGACAAAGCTTATGTGAAAAGGAAGCATCAACTAAAGAAATCAATACAAACCCACCAAAGCAATTCAATTTATAAACTCAATCAAATATAATAAAATACATAAACATACACAATTCAATTCATAGAGATAAAAAATATAGAAATAATTACCAAAAGAAGGAGGGAAGCGAGATGGCATAGAAAGGTATGAAGAAAAAGAGAAGGTGGGGTTTTGGGGAAGAGAGAGAAAATGAGGAGAGAGAAAGGGAGAAGGAGAATGAATAGAAAAGAGGGGCATTTTAATGGAGGTGGGTACTTTGAAATTTGTGCAGAAAATTTGCAGGGTTCCATCCATGGCACTCACCACTTCACCTAGGAAGAAAGAGAGGAGGAAGAAGAAGAGGGATAAATCATGGATAAGCTTTTTGTTGTGCTATTCTATTTTGTTTTTAAACGACAACGTTTGAGCTCATTTTTTACCAATTGTCAAATTTTTTTTTATGAAAAAATAAAAACTTTTTTACAAAGGTAAATCATCTTAACATTTTTTTTTTCTTTTTTCGATAGAGTTTCACATTTGACAATGTACGATTATACTAACTCTTAAAAAATAATAATCATTATATTTAATAAACTACAAATTAGATTTACCTTTCGGTATAAGTAAATAGCCCCATGAATTCGGATTTAGATTAATTAGACTAATTTTTTCCTAAAAATCTAGTGCGAGTACTATTTAATTTTGTGATTGTTCTACTTGATTCGCCTATCACAAGCACAAAAGCACCATACTATAGAAAAATATAGGATTATCTTCATAAAAAAAAATTAAAAATTAAAAAAAAAAAATCGCTTTTGCTAAGATCTAACATAGCTACATGTGTACCTATTGTTATGTACGAAGTATAAATCACAAATAGTAGTCAAATAAATTTGTGTAAATAGTGGGCAAATAAATTTAACTTCTGAGTATATACTACTACAAGTAACTTTTGTTTGGCCACAAAAAAAAAAAAAAAAAAAAAAAAAAAAAAAAAAAAAAAAAAAATCAAAACATAAATCAACTTCATTTCATTATTATAAAATATATGAGTTGTAGGTGGCTACTGGCTAATAGTTTTTCATGCAGCCTCACTACATACATGGGAACAAAATTATGTACATTCATGTACTCTTCCCTAGTTTGGATCACTATACATCAGAAAAGAAAAACAAAAAACCCATTTTAATTCCCTAAGCAAAACTGTAGAAGCTTACAAGTCTATAATGCTTTCTTTTAGGGACTTGAGAATAGCTTTACAGGCAATTTTTTTAGCCATCTTCTTATCAGAAGCAGTACATGTATGCTTGTGTACAATGCCATTTGCTTCAACCTCGAGTGTTATGGAAGCCACGCCGTTTTCACGAGTTCTAAACCTTCTCATAGCATAATGATGTGTTTGACATATATGGTTTAGCTCTCTCACAGGATTCAGCTTCAGAGTTTCTGGAGTGATGAGGGGATCCAAAAGAGGTGATATACTCTTGAATACAGCCTCTTTGTTGAATCCAGAATCGACAAAGATAGCCCCAGCTAAAGATTCTATTATATCTGCTAGAACCTGTATTATTCAACCAGAAATCACCAATGAGTAATTCAAAAAAAAGATAAGAAGGAATCCATCATAAAAGCAATTGTAACAGAAAAAAAAAAAAAAAAAGAAATCGACCACAGTAGCACTAGCACCCAAATGAAAATTATAAATCTTCTATAAAAGAATCAAACTAGGATTAGCTATGGGTTCAGAAAAAGAGTGTCAAATACAGGAACTAAAGACAAATACCCCTCTAATCTGCTGCTAGGCAATCATCCGAACTCTTGTTAAGATACGATTATGTGATTTGTAAATCAGTGAAACAGAAGCATGTAAAAGATATAGAAGTTTAATGACCATAGACAAGACATAAACTCGGCATTTCTTGCAACCCACCTTGGGATAATTTGTCTCAGACTCCCATCCGAATGTTGACTCTAAAGATAAATGCCGAAAACTTTCAACAGCAGCAGCCATCTGTTTGTATAGGATTTGCGAAGCATGAAGTATGTGCTTGTGAAGTCCAGCACGGATGGCAGATAGAGCATAACATTCGTTATTAACTGAGGCCGATCTTAGATCAGTCAACAGGCCAGGAGACATATCAGGATATTTAGAGTAAAGGTGAATTGTGATCAGATGATCCAACACCGCATCTCCCAGAAACTCCAAACGCTGCAAAAGAGAACATTTTCAGATAAACATGTCCTTTTCAAAACTGAAAAATAATTAAAAATTACTCCGTAATAAGTATAAGATGCTTAAAAGATCATAGTAAGGAACATCCACATTAGTCACCACCAGATAGTATGGTCCAAAAATTTCCAAAAACAAAGAGAGAAGAGTAATGCTTAGAAAGCACAGGTGTAAACTTACTTGATAGCATCGAGGAATTTCAGGTAACATATATGAACCATGGGTAAGTGCTTCAACTACCAGTGAGGGGTCCTTGAATGAGTAATTCAAAATGGACTCTACATGTGTAATGTTTACTAGCAAACGGGGATTTATAGGGATGTTCCTCTGGTATGTTATACAGGAAAGTTCCACCTCTATACCAAGCCAGTTCATAAACATCAAAGCAGCTACTTGTCCACCAGAGCTCAAAAATGCTCCAAGTAGTGCTTCTACAACATCAGCAACTCTCTTGCTTTTGATTTTCCGTATTCCACCATTGTAGACCTTATAGGTGTTACAAATTAACTCTTTCTTTAGTCTACAGTCTCCAGGATCACCGGGTATGATCCAATTCTTAGGATCAAAGGAATCATAACGTATAAAACCCTGCACGAATTAACTCGTATAAAAATTAAACCCCCAACATTCAGAAAGGAACTTGTGCATCATCAAGACATCAACCATCATTATCAAAGTAGCAAATATGGGAATATTATACAATTTATTAGGTAATGAAACAATTCTTACCGGAATCTTGCGTTGGCACCCTAGCTTGCACAGTGCAGCATTAGATATAATTCTATCTTTTTTTATACTAAGAAGTCCCTCATGATTACTTTGTTGAGTTTTAAACAGCTGTTGGCAGATAGCATACTTCAAAAACGAATCACCAAGGGTCTCAAGGGATTCCAGATGGAATCTCTCTTCGCAACGTTTAGTTGTAATTGCTTCTAGAACCTGTTAAAGCAAAAAATTGATAAATCAAGGGCACTCAGGACCAATAAAACAGTAAATAGAAAGATGGCACAATAAATATTTCGTCGCTGAGTGGAAATATAATCTGTTGAATAAGAAATGTGAAAGAACCTTGGTGGCTGGAATAAAAACATTTTGCATGCAGTGATCCAAGATAATGCCTCTCAAGTTGGCACTCAGTAGTAAAGCTTCAACTTGATGCATAATAGAAGGAAGAAATGAAAAGGTATAAATCGTAGCAACTGATATGGGCGACATGATGATGAGACATAATTCAGGAGGCAGTTCAACAGAAGCACCACTTGACTCTGCAACGGAAAGACACTATATCAGCCGAAAGCAGCAATTTAAAAAATTGAATGGCTTCCAAGAAGTCATCAAGTTTTTAGGGACAATAAATGGAAGAACTTCATGAAAACCACTAACTGAACAAAAGTTATTCTCAAAATTGTGATTCTTCAGAAAACTGAACTGTAATTTGACTAATCTTTGAATTTGGGATTTGAGCATAATATCAAAATTCAGAAAATAATTGCAGAATGCAGATAGATAACACACCCTTCTCCCTTCTCTGCTTGCACCTTAGAAGGTAATTCTTCAGCCGGAAAACCTGCCTCCCACAAAGCAAGGCTTGATTTTCATATTTCAGGTCAATCCCATGTCTGTATCATTATCATTAAACATGTTAACCATCTTACATGCATCCCATGATCCCAAAGAAACCAACTATAAGATGTTTAAAGACAAGAAAAAGATACATACCTCATTTTGTAGTAACTCTTGTAAGTTTTTAATGTACCATCACTCAAACTCAAATAAGAGTTCCCATTCATGCCATCTAAAATTCCAGAGATAGAATAGATGTAACCATTATGGGGTGTGCACACCAAACAATTTTCCAGAACACTACGATGTAAAAAGCCATTCTTGGTGTAGACATCATCTTGATGTGCACACTTGCGTTTATTGTAGTTAGAGAAGGAACCTTGAACAACATCGCGTAAAAAGGATGCAGAGCTTATACATTCCAAATCAACAAGTGAACTTCGATGAACCCATTGTCTGGGGAGAAGAATATAGTCATAATGTGAAACAGGCACATTAACATTTTTCTCCCATTTATAGAACCCCTTCAACGATTCCACTAGCTTATCAAAACTACGATCTCTTAGAACTCTCAATAAAGCAGCCTGATATTGTCTGCAAAGAGTTACCTGGCCACATAAGTAATGGAGACTTAGCTTAAGTAAACAGACGGATGTGTTTTTTATATTTCAACATCAATTAGAAGAATAGAACTTTTACCTGTTCATCACTGAGATTGATCATTCCTGCGTATTTTATGTCCACTGACATTTTCCCCCAGTCAACCTCCATGTCAAATTGCATGTTTCCAACATCGGAAGCAAGCTTAGATTTAAAAACCACAATTATGTCATGCACAGGAATGTCAGAATAGAAGTCCTGCTTCAATTCCATTGAATAGCTGTGGTATGTCAATGTGTCTAAACAACGTGGTCCATCACCGACAATTTCTGGTGGAATGTATCTTGCTTGGTCCTCGTCATATAGTTCACGCTCTATATCACAAAAGCACACATAAAATCATGATGCCAAGCCCATCAAGGGGCAAAAAATAAAAGGAGATCCGCCAGCCAAACTCACTCACATGCAAAAAACCATGGGTGCAAAGTACAGCAATACATACCAGTATCTTTCATTAGACCCTCTTCTACAACAATATCAGGAACAAGTGAATCTGTCAAAGCACCCTTCTCATGCAGCAACTTGCATGCTTCCAGGCAAGCAAGTTTCTTCAAAACTTTGACATTGCCTTTCACAGTAACTGACTGTACTGGACAACTATTTGGAAATTGTAGTGTACAGGTCTCCAAAGCCTCATCAATGGTGCAGCGAGGAGCAGGTTTAAAGTATCTGAGTAAGCAAAATGCTAATGGTTCAACATGTATGAAACCAAACACATGCGGAAAAGTCAAATAAATCAGAACAGATTGCAAAGTTTCATGAAACAAACCCATCGGAAGGGAGACGTGAGCAGTAAAAGTATATCAAGCTCACACTAGAACTCAGTGTAACAACTGCTCCTGTGCTCGGTACACGATAGGAGATCCCATCAAATTCATCGAATTCTACAGGTTGACAAGGAAGCGAAGCATGGCTCAAACTCTCCTTGCGCATCACATCACCAGAGGAAAGATAGTTTTTCATGCGCGATAGCTCATCTTGATCACCACTGTTTTACATCAAAAAATTACAATTTACAATGAATCTTGCTTGCATAAATCTCATTGTACAGTAAAAAAATCATCCTATTCAGTAAATGCTAATTCAATCTATATCAGGGACTTAAAACTGAATAGAAACAGCAGGTTTGTAAATTAGTATCCACTTATTAATGCCCAGTAAATCAGTAAAGCTGCACGACTGCAATAATAATTCAAATTCCCTTTACCCACAAAGTTTTCTTTCTTATTTCCCCCGTCCCTTTCTTTTAAATTTTTTTTTTTCTTTTTTGTGATGGGAATGAGAGGGAAAGGAGGTTAGTTTTTATGGTCTCTGGTTAGGGAGTAAAAACATGTTATATACTATCACAAAGATTGAAAAATTACCTTTTCACCATCAGCAAGAAATCAGAATTTTGCATCCTAGCGCGACCTCTAGACTGAATGAAACTGCAAATGTTGGCTGACGGATCAAAACGGACAACCAAGTTGCAACTTTGGACATCTAAACCTTCTTCTAGGATGGAGGTAGCAACAAGAATGTTCACCTGAATATTAGCAAAAACCAAATAAACTCAAAATCAATATCGTATATGTAGAACAAAGTACAGAGGATGTAAGTAAAAAAAAAAAGGGTAATACAAAAGAGAAAGAAACCCACAGCCCCTCGGCGAAATTCATCAACAAGATTGTTCTGCTCATTCCTGCTTTGGGACTTTAGTGCAGACTGATTTCCAGCAATGTATCTTGCCTTCCAGCCACTTGTTTGAGAAAGTAGTCGATCCAATATAGCCTCAAAAACCATTGCAGTAACTACCCTTTCGACAAAAATTATACACCTCAAATCTCTCAAACTCCTATCATACAAAAACCGAATTCATAATGTTAGCTAACAGCTGGGTAAAAAGTATGATCAGTCATTTAAATCAGAGATTAACTAATACAGAACCAGGTAAACAGAACAGGTTTACTCTCTCCATAAGGAATAGACTTGTCATTGAACAAGCAATCAATTATTTGCATGTTTCATAACAAATAAAATAAAATTCCGGCAAGAATATAAACAAATTTGGCTCAGTATAGAGCATGAGTTATGATCAATCACTAAAAGCTAAGCGAGAAGTTAATATACTCAGCAACTAATTAATAAAAACCAATAAAAATCCAGTTATATGATTTCAGCAGAAGATATTACAGAAAGTAAGTAGATTATTTTTAAAAGAGCTCTGAATTAACCATGGGAAAAAGAACAGCAACTACATAAAATTTTGTCAGATAAATTGAGAGGGAACAACCGAACAAGCATAAAATAAGAATTCATGTACAAGGTTAACAAAAAAGGGTAAAGTTTGTTGAAATCTCAATAATGACTCTTTCTAGTGCTTAACAATAGTTCCTATTGCACCATTTTGCTCGATAATCCTTGTAATAATACTTCAAGTTCTCTGCCTTGATGACAATTCTGTCAGAACTCAGAAGAGAACTCGGTACTTTTGGAAAAAAGAAAGTTGATGGAATTCAGTTTCTAGATGCAACATCAGGTGGATGGTGGGCCAGTTCCCAAAGTGTAATCCTATTCCATAAAAGTCCCTGAACCTTTTTAACCTTTACATTCAGGTACCAAAATATGAAGTATATCACAACAGTTTCCAGTCTTGCCACCCAAAAAAAAGAGGGGGGGGGGGGGGGGGGGGGATCAGAATGGTAGAGATAATTCCAAAAACTAAAATTTTGTCTTCCAAATGACTACATTACTTATATTACGAAATCGCAAAGTCTCACCTATACCGAAGGAGAGATTCCACTAGACACAATAATTTTGAAGATATAATTCTGGAATCCAAATTTGCCTTTATATCAGAGATTGACCAATTGCAGCCTAAACGTAAAAGAATAGCCGATGAATAATGCATTAAAGATATAGACCAAAATCAAAATGAAAATATTATATACTCCGTATATACATAGTGAAGCAGCATGTTAAAAAAATTGGTGCTTGTTTGAATAAAAAAGAAAATTAAACATAAATACCTCCAGATGGGTTGTGGAGTGCTAAAATATTATGCACATCAGAATTAAATGCTTTTATAGTCGTCTCACCGCGAACATCCAATTCACCCCAGCTGAAAATGTCGGTTTCATTGCAAGACACAATTTCTCCGGCCTAATATCAAAGGATATATTCAGATGCCTTAACAGTTACCAGCATCTCCAAAAGACATAGAATGCAAAGTTATGCTATACCTTTATTGCTGCCCAAAGACCAAGCTCATCCAAACAGAAACGGAAAGTATTGGTCAGCTTCTTTAATTTGTTACATATAGATAATTCTGTCGATGCTTCAGCACCCAACTTTCTAACAGCAGATATGTGCTGAAGGTGAATATGGCATTAGTATTATTCAATGACTAAAAAAAGAAAAAGAAACTACAAAGAAGTAAACAATAAAGTTCAATAGTTCATTAGTCATGCATTAAAATCAGGTATACATCAAATAGTACATATTCCTAATAATAAACCAAATTCAAAACTCATCTGATGACTAGAAGATAGAAAAATAACAATAAATAAATAAAATGACACCTTTTCTCTCAGCGAGTTCAAGCCATTGATCAGATTTGTTTGCAATGCATTTGGACCATCCTCATTATAAAACTGAGCCTTAGCATTTGGGATAGGAACATACTCAGCCAAGTCTGCCTCGCTATTACTGGTATAGACCTTCATTTTAGCGATAACATTCATCAAATATGATAAGATAAAATGAAATGGAATGGGGAATGGACAAAAAGCTGCTGCCTCCAAAGCTAAACAGCAAGGTAAATAATTATAACTAAGCAGTAACCTTAGAATGCATGAGGTTTTCCAGGGCACTAATATCTTTCCAGTAACCATTTGAGTCAGACGCGCCTACAAGCAGGAACGAATCAAATTAAAAGTCTCCAGAACAAGCATGCTCAATGTAACAGTAAAAAGTACAACTTGTCCTAAACTATACTTCGTATGTACAAACTAATCCTACAGTTCACCTTTAGCTTTCGCTTTGATTGGAGAAGCAGTCATGCCAAAAATTCTGGGGACGTCATTAGTATGCATTTGTTGATGATAGAAGTCCTGCAGTATAAGAGGTTCCATCATTTTATCTATATTGCATGCCTCGTACAAAATAAAGTGAATTTCCCATGAACAATAAGATATACACCCCCCAAAGAACAAGTGATCCATTACTACGGGAAGGAAAAAATAACCTTAGATCCAACATTAACTACAATCCATTATATCAGGTGCAAATGTACAATATCATTGGGGTAATAAAAGAGCACTGTAACAAATTGCTAAATTATGCGCCACTCGAAATAATATTCTAGAGCTAATTCATCCTTTTCATTATGCACACAGTTGGTTTATAAACATTTCAATTACAGCTAAAGAGCTAATAGCTCATTAATCGATAAATTTAGAGGTCTACATAGGTCCCCCATTAGTCCATTACAGAACGAAAACATAAGGTACAGCAAGTGATAAAGGAGAAAGAAACATCCAGAAGCACATTTAAGAGTTGAAAGCAACACAGAAACTTCTGTAATAATTAATGGATGGACATGCATAATCACCTTCATGATGCGAGCATAGGGATGATTTCCCCTGGCATTATGGCATTCATCAAATATTAAAACTTTTATCTTGTCCAATTTGATGTAAGTATGACTCAAAGCATCAAGCAAGATCTTTGGTGTCATCACAAGAACCTACAACACAAAAGACAATCTAATAATTCATCCCAATATGATATCAGGTGAAGCTAAAGTACAACTCCAAAGTAAACATATATATAACACCGCTTTCCCTCCTCTTAAGCAATGCCAACTGCCAAGTCTTACTCAAATTAATGTACTACGTATTTTCTCATCCCCTTTCCTACAAATGAAGAAGTAAAGCTTATTTGATCCTTAACTGAAAAAGGTACAAGTGACTCACCTCATATTCATCCAGCTGTTTCTGCCAAATAGCAGCATCCCAAAAATCAACACCCATGTCTCCCCAATACTTGCCAACTTTTAAGTCCGTATGCAGCTCAATAACTTCGGCTTGCTAATCATAGTGACAGGAAAGAGAACCATTGAAACATAACACTGATCAACTTGAGACATACTTATACAGACCACTAAAACTAGTTTCTTCCAATCAGTTTAAGTCATTGTACTTGTGTAGATACATATTTTTTTAAAAAAAAAATAAATAATAAACCATACTTGTTTAACCAAAACAACAGTAGGTACTAAGAAGACTGCAATATTGGACTGTGTAGGCCGGCGAAGGAAATATGCATAACTACGAAGAAGCATGACCGCAATCAATGTCTTCCCTGAACCGGTCTCCAAGTACACAATAGTATTCTGCTTCATGGCTTTCTCCAAAGCATCAAGCTGGTAGCTATAATTATAAACAGTTGAAGTTCAAAGTCACAATTACTAAGAAAGCCAAAAATTATAAATATAACATATAAAACATTACAAAAAAACAAAATCAGCACACAAGCAACCTAAGCATATCAAAAACTGACCCAACACGAAAACCTGACCCCAAAATCCTCAATAATCTAATCTAGAACTAGGCTTATTACCGAAGTCGAAAAAAAACTAGATAATCAGTATCCGAAACCGACCCGGCCCGAACACAAATTTGCACAACCCTATTCAATAGGGCTACTAACACCAATCTCAATGGAAGTTTTCAAGGAAATACCCCCAATAACAACATCATCAACCAAAAATCATCACACACATACAATATAAATGTATATATGCTGAAAACAGCAAACATAGAGAAAATTGCATTAAATTCACAACAACAACAGCAACAATAATTGAATTGAAGAGATGTAAACTACCTTCTTGCAAATGAAAGAGCGGCAGACGAGTCATCTTGGGTCCCACAAATCTCCATACTCACTGCTCCCATTGTCTGCCCTCCTCCTTCTTCTTCTTCCCTTTACCCTGAAAATAAAAAAATCAATCTTTCCACAAATTTTTTAACCAAAATCACAGATTTATTTCAGAATGTCGAAAAACAGGGATATGAACAATTTTTATTTTATTTTTTGACCCCTCTATGATCAAACTACCAATAAATATTCATGATCTATGCATTACTTGGAAAATTTAAAAAATTCGCAATTACCCAGAAGATAAAATTACCAATTAAATTACAAAATGCATGAATGTAACACAAAAAACTAAGAAAATTTTTAATGGGTTTTTTTTTTTTTCAATGGATAAATAAATAATGCTAAGATTTAGCAAAATACTAACCGTTTACACAAATTCAAATTCTGGGTATTCTTCAACTTCTGCACTCGGAAATCATCAACATTAAATTGAATGATGAAACAGAATTTAAAAATCTGACTCTTTTGATTCTTGTTTTGGTACTACTAGTATTGGAATGAAATTGAAGAAGTAGTACACATTTAAAAAGGGGAGAGTGTGGTGTGACAAAGGCTAGCTGAGTCAACTCGGCCTTAGTGTAGTCTTCGCAAGTACACTTTATTAATAGGATTATTAATTAAGGAATAAGTGATTCAAAAAAATATATTAAAGAATAATAATGAACTTACTTTTAAGATATCAGAAGACAAAGAAAGTTAGTAAGAAACTCTTAAAGATGGAACTACAAATGTAAACAAGAAAAAAAAAAAAAAACACTAGTAGGGCATTTATTGGTTATGTTTAATTAAATTGAGGGTTTTTGTTTAAACTTAAACTATCTTGAGTTATTAATTGGTCAAATATTAAACTCCTATGTACTTATACAATTTCTTGGATGTGTTGATTCATACTTCTTGTTTTGGTTTAATTTCTAGCAATACATGTATACATTGTTAATTTTATCTCTTAATATCACAAATGATGCGTATAAATCTTGAACGATTGATTTGGATATAATTGAATGAAATCCAAACTGCTACGGTATCCCTTGTATTATTAACAATCCGCAAAGATTTAATCCAAGTAATTTTCCAGATCATACAGTGCCCACTTGATCTTCATCATGTCTAGAGGTGATCAAGATGATCCCAATCTGATCTTCAGTGGGACGTGGACATAAATATCGGCCCAAAATTGGGCCTAGCCCGATCCAAAATTAGAAGTTATGTTGGCGGAACATGACATACATTCTAATAAGTTATTAAGTTGCATAAGGAAGTTAAATTAGTCATACTTATTCAATAGATCAAATTTTCGGCCAGGTCAAGCATTAACATAATATCACGTGTGCAACCCGCAAAAAAAGTAACATGTTTTTTAGGCCAAAATCTAGTTTTTTCCCATAAAAAATGTGCTTTAAGGCTTGCCCTAACCGCCTTATTTTCGATTCGGACAAATGTGTAATCACCTTTACTATGCGATTATACGTAAATATGAAAAAGGTCATATGATGTTGTTTTAAAATACGATTAACTAAGATTGCAATCTATACATAGTACTCAGTATTATAAAGGAAGAATCAATATTGTGAATGTTAATTAATTTGGTATTTTGGTTAATTAAATTCTAAAATATGGTATAGTTAATTTACAATAGTAAAACATGTAGAATGATTGAATCTCGTTTATATTCTTTCTCGTTAATAACTTTCTCTGCATAGTATGAACAAACAAAATACAGAGTATAGAATAAATTCTCACCAATACATTTTGTACAAGTAATACTATTAAATACGGAGCAATGTAATTTATCAATCAAGAAATAGAAGTTCGATTTTTATTCAAAGAATGATTAAATTGTACGAGGAATAAAGTGACGGATGCTAAAATATTAGCAGTGTAAATTGTACAAGTAGCAATTTGCTTAGTGATGAAGGAAATGGGAATAACAATTTGAATTTTGAAGAATGACACTTTATGATAATTGGACCAACAAAAGCTTGTGGAATTCAAGCTTTTCTGTCATTACTTTAATGTACTATCACATTCACTCGCCTTACTTCGCAATTTTGCTGTTTTGCATTTTGCAGTTTAGCTAGGTGCTTGGGTCCCAACTCATATATTTCCAAGTTTAAAGATTCCAAGAGTTTCAACTTATAACAATGACTTATTATAGACTAATGAAAATAACTTACAACTCCCAATCTCTACTTAATTCTCTCTTACTTCATTGTGAGGAATCAAGCAAACCTCCGCATGATTATAAACGTTATATTGTCCTACACGGCTCGACAAACGTAATTACGAGTACTTAATTAGAATACCCAAGCGGAAGAGAAAAGGTCACAATTTTAAAATTGTTCAATCTCTTGAAGGGTAACAATCACCTTCCTTATCTAATTGAGTTTTAGTAGCTAGGTAGTAGATATAATACCTCGTATTTTTAAACCCATTTAATTATATACTAATCATATTTATTAATTTAATTACGTATGATTTCTTCCCAGAGTATTTTAAATAACATTTAAATATACTTTTAGATAACACAATAACATTATTTAACTTGTCATTATATAATTTTACGGAAATAATCATTAAATTTATAAAATATTTTTATTTATACGTATGAATTCCGGAAATATAATACTCGAAAATCATATTTTTTCTACTTTGAGTATTTCTTTACTCCAAGTCAAAAGACTTAAGTCCATTTTTTACTCATAAAGCATGACCAAAGTCATAAACTTCCTCGACAAGCTTGAATTCTTGACCCCCAAGTTGTTGACATCATGATGTCAATAGTGTTCTCAAACTCTATAAATAGAACCCAAAGTTTAGCCATTTTAAGCCAAAAGTCTCTTGATCTCAAAGCTCCATCTTCCTTTTCTTTTTTCTTTTTTCTTATGCCTCTCATTTTCGTATTAGTTCGGCCCGTATATGTTCCAAGCCATTTTTTTTACCATTTTTGATCATTTTTAGCATTTTGCTGTTTGAGACAAAGTCGTTCCTCTCAAAAAGTCATTGAGATTAGGCTCAAGAATCACCCAATTCGAATGATGATTATTCGAATCAAAAAGTTCAAATCTCTTTGTATGCATTTTTAATTAAGATCACTGGATGTGGCATGACCAAAAAGGTTGTTGAATGATGATGTGGTGCTATACCTATGTAAGAAGGGATACACGTGTCACATGTACCATTTTATAAACGTAACTGCAAGACTCTGTTTTGAAAAGTCTTACATAATCACGCCGCGATAATATCCCTAAGTTACTTTCTAAATCCTGTTTTATAATAATTAATATTGGAGAGTAATTTGGGGGTGGTATAGTATATTACAAATCCATACTTAGTTTCAATGTAAGAATGAAACAAGCCAACTACCCTTTCCTTTTAATTAGTTGGATTATTTTTAAAATTAAATCATTTGAAATGGATCAAACTAGACTTTGGGCTTGTTCACATTTACTGAACTGAACTGAACCGAGCTGAATATTTTATGAGAGAGGGAAATTAAGAGCTAAACTAAACTGATTGGAGCTGAACAGAACTGAAGTGATTGGAGTTGAACTGAACTGGAATTAAGTAAATGTGAGTAGGCCCTTTGTGTGTTACTGTTTTGATATATGATGAGTGGAACGATTCAATCTAATATTTTAAATTGAAATCAAAAGGTAAAGTTTAACTAAATTTGTGAATTAAAATGAGTCTTAAATTTATACATTACCAATTATATAATACTAATGGTTATATTACATAACCAAAGCCCAATACCAAAACGTTTAGCTCAACAATACAATTGGACAAGAACAAAGACCAATTTGGTCCAAATCAAAAAACCCAAAACATAAAACCCAATAAAATAAACCAGGAAATTAAAAAAAATAATAGGGACAAAATCGGAAACAACCAAACTTAAAACTAGGGTTTTTCACAGTCACAACTCACAAACCCTACATATACTTCTCATCCGCCGGAAAAGCAGAGGAGAGAGAATTCTTCATCAGCTCTAGCGGATTCCTGGGTTTTTCGAGCTGAGCAAAAATGGTATAATTTCTCATTTTTTCTATTTATTTTTTATTATGCTGTTCTTTTAGATCTGTTAGAACTGATGAATTGTTTTTTATTTCATTAAAATTTATCTGATTGTTTGTTTATAGATAATGGGTGTTGATTATAAGCGAAATTTGGGCATTTACTTGTTTAATTCATACATTTGTGAAATGATTTATTGTAAATTAGAGCTTGATAGTGTTATTGATGCTGTATTTCATGGGAAATTCACAACAATTAAGCTGATTTTTGCTACTTATTATTGAAATATACTTCGTGAATAATTTTGTAAATTTGTTCTGGGCTTTTTTTGGGTGAATATGGTTGAGCAATTTTTCAGCATTCATTGATATTAATTTAGCATGATCATAAAATTTGTGCAAATTACTGCGTCAGATCGAGTAGTTTTCTTCTTAAATTAAAAGGTAGTTTTTTTGGGCTTTGATAGTAATGAATCTTATTGGGAAAAAGGTGGTTAGCTTGTACTGATGCAATGAGCTTATTGATGAGTAGCATTGGTTTTATCTAAAATAGTTGAACCGATTCAAAACTTAATTTAGAGTGTTGGTGTTTGATGTTAAGATTAGAAATGAGATTTTTATTTTAGTATATTGATTAAAATCATGGTGCTCTTAGTTTAGCTTGATGAAATGTAATGCGTCGAAATACTGATTACTAGCGTTTAACTTTATAATGGGCGTTATGTATGAGCCGATGCGAAATTGAGCTCCATGTTTGAATTTGTTAGGGAGAGGTTGTATACTCTTTCCTTTTCTCATTCAGGGATACATTTGTCAATTAATCATTTCTTCACTTGTTTGTGATTGGTTTACGTATTATGTTACTATGGAAAAATTTGATTTTTTGATGTAGGGTAAAATTTGGGTGCTGTTGATTGAGTTTGATGTATTGCAATGCGTCAAAATACTGATTACTAGCGTTTAACCTTATTAATGGGCGTTATGTATGAGCTGATGCAAAATTGAACTCTGTGTTTGAATTGGTTAGGGAAGAGGCTGTGTACTCTTTTCCTTTTCTCATCCAGGGATACATTAGAACTCATTGCTTCCGTTGGGGAGTAACACTTGGCTTGCTTTTCAGACTAATGGGAGGTTTAACTAGTTTTACAAAGATTAGAGATTTGATTACTTTTGTTGATTCAAATTTTGATGCTGAGAATTGTTTTATAAATGGGATGTAACACAATCCGCTTATTGCGTCAAAACACTGATTACTAGCGCTACAGCTTAATGGGCGTTATGTATGAGCTGACGCAAAATCAAACTCCACGTTTGGATTCTTTTCAGGGAAGAGTATTGGTCACTCTCTCTATTTCTTCAATCGAGGATATATTTATCACTTGTTTTCCGCCACTACAATTATTTTAACTTATTCAGTTTGTTCCTTGTTGTGTAAACTCACCATGCAATAATGATTGTCCTTTGGCTGTGCATTTGTGAAATGCTGTTACAAGTATTCTTAATTTCTAAGTCTGCATTGGCTTCTAGCTGTAATAAGCATGTTTTCATGTCAATTCAGTTTGAGGGTTTATACAACTGCAAGTGATGTTAATGTTTAATCTTTGTTTGATAGCCGAAGCAGATCCATGAGATCAAGGACTTCCTTCTCACTGCCAGAAGGAAGGATGCACGTTCTGTCAAGATCAAGAGAAGCAAGGATGTTGTGAAGTTCAAGGTTCGCTGCTCCAAATACCTCTACACACTTTGTGTGTTTGACTCTGAGAAGGCTGATAAGTTGAAGCAATCTCTCCCCCCAGGTATTTTTTTTCACATACATTACTCGTTGGCTTATCTGTTAAATGATTAGAACAAGTCTGAATTCTTTGATTATCCATTGCTTTGTGGACTAAAATTTCCTTCCCTTGGCAGGTTTGAGCGTGCAAGATCTGTAGATTACATGACAATGGAGTGTGATACCTGCAGTTGAGACTCAGAAAGTTTTTATTTTTTGCATCGCGAGTTTAGAAATTTATGTTAATGGATTACTGTATTCCAGAGAAGAGAGTATTATAGGTCTTTTTGTTACATGGATGGTTGCGATTTTGCGAAAATACAATGGATTTCTTGTAGGATGCTGTTAAGTTTCTTCTTGTGTTTTGCCATTAATCAAGCACTTCTCTTTACAAAGTTTTCCATACCTACTTGATGATTTATAGATAAAAGAGTTCGACCTTGTAGAATTCGTATTTGTAGCTTCATTCGTGCTGTTAAATTCGTGTTAGGAGATCTAGACCCCATTGTTGGCACTTGTAGTTTCATTTGTGTTGTCAAGACTTGTAGTTTAGCTCAAACTTCGGATATTCTTTTAGTCATTTAATGTTAGCCAAAGCCATTGATATTTGGTATAAGTCGTACAAAAACCGAACCCGAGCCCAATTATACACAAGCATTGTTCATTTGTTGTAATATACGATTGTTCTCTAGTCTACTATCATTCTCTTACGTAGTTACGTGCAAGGATGTGCTTCATCTTTACGTGGCTTGGGCAAATTTAGTTGAAGAAATTGTCTTTCTATGAAAAATTCTCGGATATTCTAATCTAAGATACCTGTCACATACTCACATATAATGTATACCTAGATTTTCTGATTTTTTTTACTCTTTTAGTATTATTTTATCAATTGGCAAAATTTCCAGAACTTTGTTGTGTAAATGACTGGATAAGTGAATAGTGACACCAATCATTATCAAATTTTTTGACCATTAGATTATTAACTTCTAATCTTTTCTAACCATTCCTTCAAAAACAAAACAAAATAAAATCTTTCCTAACCATCCATCAAATTTTTTTGGACTTTATGATATTTCAACTACTCTTACAATCTTTAAAAAACTTAAGAGCTTATCTTCTGTCGGTTCTGCAAGCATTTTCGTCTAATCTTTATCCACAATTAGTTATTGTGTTTTCATAAACCATAATTTCTCGTTATGAAAGATACATTTCTGTTTCTAAATACGTGTTCACAAACATTTAAAAAAATTAGGTGTACAATAATTATTATACATACATTATAAATATAGCTTAAAGTGATTAAAAGTTACCTCTGAAATGAATAAAAGTTACCCCAATATGCGTAAAAGTAACCTAATTTAAATAAAAATTATCTACACTTAATTAGTAAAGAATCACATTTTAAATGACTAAAAATCAATTATTAATATTTGAATGTAATTAAATTACCTTTATAAAACTTTTCTTGTTGTTTATTTATATAAAAATTGTATTATGTTTAAAGATACCCAAAAACGGGCAAAAAGTTACCCTAAAATTAGCTAAAAGTTACCCTTATACTGCTCGATGTACACTAATATTAGTGTAAACCGGATGTATACAAAAGTTTTTGATACTTGTTACATTTAACCATCGCATGCTGAGTTATGGTGACTTAAAAATATGTAATGGGTCAATATAAGACATTTCTCTTACACTTTTACAGTCTTACCTACCAAAAATTTGCTAGGGTACAACTGTGTACAAGTGAATATTTTGAAGGAAAAAAAAATGTGAAATTGATGAAGAAAGGCAGATAAAACATGGAGAAAGGAAAGTGGACACGCGGATCACGTGGCACATAAATACATAATGTACTAGTTCACCTTTATGGCTCATCTAATCTAATCTAATCTAATCTAATCTAAGTTATGCTTCTTTACTCCCTTGCATGATTAAGAACCAAGTTACCAAGCACCTAACATTAATGACCTTCTCTATTTCATCAAATATTTTAACCAAAAAAATTCAAATAAAATCATAATACCATCACACAAAAATAAAGGGTGTACAAACAAAATTTGAATGATTTAAAATTTCCTCAAATATGAGTATGACATTTATTATTGTTTTTTTTTCTATGGAGAAAGTTTCAATAATAATAGGCAATGTATACAATATTCAATCTCAAAATATCAACTTAAACACATTAATCAACTATAGATAGTTAACTTCTACGGCATGTCTTAACTTAAGGCTTGTTCTCATACGTTTATTTTCAGTTCAGTTTAGTTCAACTCAACTCAGTTCAGTTTAGTTCAACTCAACTCAGTTCAGTTCAGTTCAATTCTTAATTTTCTTCTCTTATAAAATATTTATTTCATTTCAGTTCAGTTCAGGTCAGGTCAGCTCATTTCAGTTCAGATCAGGTCAGCTCAGTTCAGTTTAATTTAGTTCAACTGATTTCAGTCTATTAAAACAGACCGTTAATTCTCATATATTATAACCCTTGCATTAAAAAGTTATTTTAACGACTCAATTGCCACCGCCACTATTGTAGTATTTGTAAGACGGGGTTAATACGTAATAATTTTACAAATATGACAAATGTAAGGGTACCAAGAATAAACTCCGTCAAAAAAAAAAAAAAAAAAAAAAAAAAAAAAAAAAAAAAACTTGTACATGGAGTTTGTAAGTTTACCGCTTTATTAATACACAAAGCAAAGGATGAGAAAAAATGGCAAAAATAACCAATAACAAACCACCATTACTAGACTAGACTAGACTATACTACCACCTTCTTCAGTCTTCCTACCATTTTCCATCAAAAATGCCGAGCCATATTTGCCCCTGTTTCTTTGGTAGCCGAGTCACTGACTCGGCAGATAGAGACCCGGTTGTGCTAGTTTCCGGCATGGGTGGGTCCATATTAAACTCAAAGTCCAAGAACAGTTTTTTCAATTTCCAAACTCGTGTTTGGGTTCGGATTTTCTTGGCTGATTTGGAGTTTAAGCGCAAACTTTGGTCTATCTATAATCCCAATACTGGTTTTTCTCTTTTTCTATCTCTTGATTGATTTCTTGGATTAATATTATAATATTTAATTCGACTTTTATGTGATTTGGGGTGACGGATTATGTTGTATACAATACACCCGTTTGTACACGAGTTTTTCGTGTTTTGAAAAATATTGGGGGTTTGGGAATCATTTTTGGAGTCTAGTGTTTTTGGTTGTTAAAAAGATTTAATTTGGCAATGTTTGATCAGGGTATACTGAGGAATTGGACAAAAATTCTGAGATTGTAGTACCTGATGATGATTATGGATTATATGCAATTGACATATTGGATCCTTCACTGGTAAGCTTCTTAATAGTTCTTGATTTTTTTTTTTGGCTTATATGGACACTTTTGGCTCATATATTGATTTTATCTTTTTGACCAATTTTGATGATTTTTATCTTTTTGCTGATTGTGATTGTCAACTCTAGTATGTTGTTAAAATTGATATGGATCCAATTAGTATAGTTTAAATTATTTTTTAAACTTGTGGTAATTGATGCCTTTTTGGTTGATTTACATATTATTTTTCCATGATTTATGAAATGTGAAGTAAAAATGTGAACTATGTTAGTTTATCTCTAATGAAAGTACGGTTGGAGGAATCGGAATGGAATGGAATGGAATGAAATCGAATGAGAGGGGTAATGATAATCATTATTACTTTATTGTAATGGGATGGTAGTGTTTTTAATGAGAGAGGGAGGGAGATTGAGGCCTAGGTAAATATTTGATGTGTTGCTACTGGTTTTGGGAGTGTATCGAGTTCGTGGAATCAATTAGAAATCTTCATGCCAAACATGTTGTTAGTATATGAATATGGTGCACTAATGATACAAGATGATCTGCTGTTAGCTGCAATGAACCTGTGCTCTTATACCGTAATTGGCTAAACAATAACTTGTTGTAAAACAAAATGTACTCTAGGCTCGCTTTTCATGTTAAGCCCCTTTCCCTTTCGATCATTTTAAAGGAATAATTGAAAAAGAAGTACCTCTGCTGTATACTGTACAAGGGAGGTGGATGCTCATGACTGCTTAATGAATTAGTATGGTGGTCTAACTCTTCAATTATCTGACAAAGCTGTCTTCTTTACTGCTTCAGTTTGTGAAATGTATCAACCTGACAGATGTGTACCATTTCCATGAGATGATTAATATGCTTGTTGATTGCGGATATAAGAAGGGCACCACATTATTTGGCTACGGTTATGATTTCCGACAAAGCAATAGGTGAGTTCAGGTTTCAATTGATGGACTACGACTACCATTAGTAGAGTGTGTTCTACTTGAATTTCTAACAGTTTTTGCGTGGTTATTTTGATGATTTTCTGCAACATATTTCCTGCAGGATTGACAAGTTGATGGATGGTCTTAAAGCAAAGCTGGAGACTGCATATAAAGCTTCTGGAGGAAGAAAAATTAACCTAATTTCACATTCTATGGGTGGAGTATTGGTCAAGTGTTTTATGGCTCTATATCCTGATGTGCGCACATATTCTCTTGGTGACAAGTTGAACTATCACCCATTTTCCCAATTGATTTTCTTAATTCTAGATATCATATATCTGATGTATGTTTTCAAAAGATAATGCTTTCTCTATCTTGCAGATGTTCTCCAAGTATGTTAACAAGTGGATTTGCATAGCTTGCCCTTTCCAAGGTAGTATCACTAGCTTCCTTTAAAACACGCCCTCATGTTTCTTCTTACTAGAATTTGTAAGTGACATGGTAAGTGGTAAGGCTAGTAACCATAATTATATTGGTGCATTTTTAACAGGTGCACCAGGATATATCAATGATGCACTCTTAACTGGGGTGCAATTCATTGAAGGTTTTGAGAGTTATTTTTTCGTGAAAAGATGGACCATGCACCAACTGGTAACCTTATAATTCAAAGTTGTCCAGACAAATCTGATTATCTACACTTGTATGATAAATTTAATCTGCCTTTAGGTAGTTGAGTGCCCGTCAGTCTATGAGATGTTGCCAAATCCACTGTTCAACTGGAAAGAGGTCCCTAAAATTTGTGTTTGGCGTAAAGTTTCTTCGGATGATGAAGATGACTCCTCAACTGCGAAGCTTATATCATATGACCCACTGGAAAGCATCAATCTCTTTGAGGAAGCTTTGAGGGATAATGAGGTGTGTACTCTGAACTTATGCAGGCTCAAGCTGAAGCAACATAGAGGTTTTGCTGTCCAAATAGTTGTTACTGCATATATAGTAATTGTAGCTTGGGTTCATTACAGATTTACTGGAGTATTAGTATTTAGTAATGCTGTTATATGTAGGTGGGGCATAACTCGTTAGATATTATGACTATAGGCTTAGAAGGGGGTCATTTTCTACTTATTCTACACCTAGATGCAGACTAGTTACGAGTCTTATGACCCAAAATTCGTTGTTGTTTGCTTTACCTTCACTCTTTATATACTTGAAGTAGTTGTGCATTATCATTAGTAGGTTTGACATACTGTTGTCTTCAAATTTGACCATATTAGATGGAGAAGTTTATACCTAATTCAGTAATCTACTATGCAGCTTAACTACAACGGTAAAATGGTTTCTCTTCCCTTCAACCATGCTATTCTCAAATGGGCTGCTGGCACTCGTGAACTCCTCAACAAAGCAAAATTGCCAGGAGGAGTTAGCTTTTATAACATTTATGGAACTTCATTTGACACCCCTTTTGATGTTTGGTAAGTGACGAGTTAATCCAGAAAAACTAGGGTACTTTAAAAATTTGTTATGACTGAGATTGTAACAAGGTAGGATGAGCTGATGTTGGTCATGTGGTTGGTGGAAAATATTTTAAAAAATGTTTGAAAAAAGAAGAAAAAACAGAAGAATTTATCATGAATTGGTCTGCCCTAAGTTAAAAACCTTGAGATTAGTGTTTGAATTATTACGTCTAATTGCCTGCATTACTCCATAAGTCATGCTAGAGTTATCTTATTTAAGTAAGACCGTCATTACTAAGAGCAGATCAGCGACTGCAATAGCCTATATGTCAATAACCTGGCTGCCAGTTTTGGTATCAAAGTACTCTTTACAACAGGTTTGATTGTAGCTCAATTCGTGAAATGAATTCAAGTAAATGATCAGTAATCTACAGCAATAACTTCATATTTTCTTCTAACCATTTAAAACTTGAAAATCTTGGCTGCTTGTTTTTAGCTACATGCAATGCATCTCCCATATTTTGATTTTTCTTCTCTTCTGAAATTAACCCATTATTTACATGCAGCTATGGTTCCGAAACTTCTCCTGTTGATGACTTGTCCGAAATATGTCATTCATCGGTGAGTAGGCTTATTATTCCACAACATGCTTCCGTTGTCTTATGTGCATGTCAATGTTACTAATCTCATAGGGATAATGATTACTGATTCTCCTTCCATTAATCAATTCCCCCTTTCTCTCTTTACACCTTCCCTTACTTTCCAGGCTTCCACTATTGTTATGTAACGTGTTTGAAGATTTTAAGTCTCATGCTCTGTGTTTGTGTAACTATACAAGGGATAATGGGTCATTCGGTTGGTTTAAAGAATCCGAGTTGCATAATTTGTATATATTTTTTTAATAATTATTGTGTTTATTGGCCTTTTTTCAGCCTGAATATTCTTTTGTGGATGGCGATGAAACTGTTCCAGCTGAATCAGCACAGGTGCAATTTCTCTTCTTTCAACCCTTCATCCTAAACACTTCTTTGTAGATTCTAAATTGTATTTACACCTTGGATACCCCTTCTGAATTCTGATTTACCATTTTGGAGTTGGGGAAACGGCAAAAGAATATCATTTATCAGAATCATCACTATATTTTTCACTAAAAGAGCGGCAATATTAGTGATCTATAATGTCAAGACTCCTCCTAATAGGATGGTTAAACTTAGAATGTTTCATACCTTTATGGACAGAAGAAAGGGGCAGGTTTTGGAATGTCACTAAGCGATTTCTTTAAAAACAATCTTGTATATATTTCGAAATCCATATTCCATATTGGATATGGATTAACGCCATCAACCAAGTGGATCAGTATTATGCAATGTTGCTCCACCCTTGACAGCTTGATAGGATCAGTATTATGCTTTACAAGTTTACATGGTTATAAAGCAAGTATAATACGTAGTACTTTGTATGGTGGATGATTTTGTTATGTAGCTTACTACTTTACAACTCTATGAACAGGCTGATGGATTTGATGCTGTAGAAAGAGTTGGAGTTGCTGATAACCATCGAGCTCTTTTGCAGAACGATACAGTGTTTGAGCTCATTCAGAAATGGCTGGGTGTAAGCAGCCTCAAGCATACGAAATCTTCGAGAACAGCCAAAGTCATGGATGCTGCTGTATTATGATCTGTATTTTTTAAAAAAAATGTAAACTCTTGTAACTGTGTAACATTTACTAGGAGTCTAGGAGGCATAGTCATATATACATATACACTCAACCATTTTAGGTGGCTATTATTATTCAGATAGGAAGTGAATAATATTGATCCTGGGAAAAAAAATCTTGTATAAGACGATCTTAATTATACTTATTGTGTTAATACATGACAATCATGACATGTTACATTTAAGGAATAATGATTTACGAAGTATGTGACAATATATTGAGTTGGTCTCATCTAAGTCTTGCTCTTTATACTTCATATTTTCTAAGATTTAAGTATGTTTTGGTGAATAATATTAGATTAAAGGGGATAATTGGATAAATTAAAGGGAAATAGTATAATTAGGCTATGTTTTGACATTTGGGCTATAAATCAACAAATTACCAAACTACAACAGTTGGGTTGTTTTGTGGCAGCCCATTTCTCATTAGAAAGTACTGTTACCAATGAGACAACAGCTGTTTCTCTCTTTTCTTATCTAATACGTAGTATTTGGTTTGGTTTGCCAAAACCTTATTTTCTCCAAATGTGATTTACAAATATGATTTTATGATGATAGGACGGTGTTATACAAATATTTCTCACGTGAATGAAAAATCTTTACGTATAGATGATGAGAAATAATACAACGCTATCATCAATAATATGTGTCTAGACTTGAGTTCAAAAGGTGACAACTTTATCATAAATTTTAAAATAGTACTCTGAATTATATGAAACTATGAAGTATTACTTTTGAATAAAACGAGTACATACGATAATGATAAACCATTATTTGTAAAACCTCTTGTATGGTGTAAATAATCCCAACGCAAAACTTTTGGTGCCGAGACTCGAGATACAAACGCTATATGATGCAAGTACTAGCTACAAGGTAGAATAACAATCCTACAATTTCAAGTCGTTGATTAATCAATAATTAATCTTGTCATATAGCTAATTAATCATAAGGATTATCAAATTAATGCACTATTATGCAAAGCTCGAAGTTTGAAAGAGAAGTAAATATGGATGTCTGATTATGAATGAACATCGATGTTTGAATAATTTGTTTGTCTTTTATCAAGCAAACAAGCAAAAGCTGAAAACCTGGAATAACAGTTCCTTGACTTCTTTAATCTCGAGTTTTGACCATTATTTAGCACTCATGGACGTGAAAAATAGTGATTAGTGAATGCTACATTGCTAGGACATTGATTTCATTTTTGTTTCTGTTTTTAATAGTAATTTAAAAAGGGCAAGAAATAGTATAATACGAGTACATCTTTAATTTGTAAAGTTAGAAATTAGGGTAAAGAAATTAAAGAACAAATAGAGCCGAGGACAGTTAATTCACTTTTCTCTCCATAACGCGTGAGGTTGGGGTGGATAAGATTTCAAAATCAAACTACTACCAGAAAATAAAGTTTCATTTCAAATCTTCTTTTACTAGAACTTGAATTCTGAATTAAAAAACAAGACCAACGACGTACAAACGTACAATTATTAGTTCTATTTTTGTGATAACATAGACGCAATAATCGTTATAGTAATAACTCACTTGAATTATGAAGGCCGCGATTTTAGCTCATGGCCTCAATCTCTAATGTACATCTCTACACCATACTCACCCTTGTATAATTGCATGGGCGTAGAATAGGGAGTGCAAAGTGCTCCTTAGCACAGGCCCCGATTATTAGAGGGCCTTTTTTTTTCAATTCTTATTTAACTTTTTTTTTTTTTAATGCTACAACTCTCAAGATTTGTAATGCACAACATGTTCCATATTAATTTCTAACACTTTAATTTTCATATTCTTCTATCAATTCAAATTAGTATTTTCACAATTACATCAATTCAATTCCATGAAATTGTACTGTATATTTTTCCATTTTAGAATTTTCAACGTAAAAAAGTTAATTTCAGCCAAATTCAAAATTAATCGATTCGTATTTCATAACAATGGCAAAGCATTTAAGCAATTAATTTTGATTTTTCATAATTATTCTTATCAAGCTGTTAAATATCTTCCCAATACATAAGGGTTATCTAATTGTGTATGGTGTAAATAATAGGTTAAAAATTAATTTTGTATGTTTTCAAATTATTAAGGGCCCATTTTTTCATTTTAGAACAGGGCCTCCAAAATCATTGCAACGATCCTGTATAATTGTATGTACTCCGTAATAGGATATCAATCAATCTAGTCAACAATTAAGAGATGCAAAAATTGGATACAAATTAACAAAATTACACAACCTAGACCAAAATCAGATTCACGTACAATTTCCAAGAAGAATTACTTTCTCATATATGTTCAATAGTTATCTCACGAAATTAACATTATAAATTTGAATTAAATCTCTCGAACACTTCATTCCAATTTGGATTATATGAATGACAAAACTTGTAGATTTAATTAGTGGCAAGCTGCATTATGGAACGGATCTAGCACACGTGACTTTCTTCATCTTAAATCACACGCAACTGAATGTGTCTAAGCTTAATTATAATTTATAATACCCAATTAAAACTTCAATAATTAAGTTTCTTTTGTGGTTAAATTGCATGGATCAATGTATGAATGCAAATTGCATTGAGAGCTCATATGCCAAGGGAGATCAACTTAGGCCCCGGGATATTCAACAATATATAAGATATACATATTCAAATATCTTATAGTAATAATGTTTAAGATTCAAATCAATAAGATTGGTACAATTGATCTATGGATTGCAAGATCAAGATTCAAGACTTATTAAACAATGGATAATATTTTTTTCGACTTTCCAACATTATAATAATTTGGAAAATATATAGCTTTGTCGCGTAATTGTTGAAGGTAGGGCTCGCTATATACGTTTAGGATGATTGTTTGAAAACTAATAACATTCTATGCAGTATTATCTACATTCACAATAATTTCAAATCTCTTGAAGTATACAACAACTTTTAACAACGGACATGCATACCACTAACCACAATACATACAATCATACAGACCCAGTGAAACTCTATATTAAATTTAACGAATTGACAATAGGTGGAGCAACCATCACTAGACTTACAATATACTATATATCTATACTTGATCAAATTCATCAATATGGGATCTTAGCAAGCACAATATGATTAATTTATCAAATAATAGGAGTAATTCTTGGAGAAAAACCCTAGTAAAAAGGAGGTTTGAATCCCAATTACTGTTTCCCGTTGGATTATGAGCATTTCTAGGGCAAAATGTTAAGCAAAAATATAAATGAGAAGAATTAAGTATAAAATTATAAATATTAGAAGACAGCCCTAGACAAGCATGAGGCAAAGTGCATGTTATTGATTAAATCAAGAAAAATATAAAAATAATAATGAAGCTCTAATCCCACACTAATTAGCTTAATTAGCTTAGCTTTAATTTTGTCTCTATTATCTTTCATAGAGCCACAAGACCTAGCTACCCTCTATGAATTAGCAGTCATAAGACTCATAACTAACCTTGCTTTGTAATTAATTAATTAATTTAATTAAGTAATTGAGTGTACAATATTAATATTATGTTAAAAATATAATTGCAATTAAAAACCCTAGTATTTTTGCAAATAAATAGGGTATTACTTTAATTTGTATGATGATCTACAAGTTCTTTATCCGCCTACCTTTTCGATAGGATGTCGTGACAGAGATTGTTCTTTTACGTGCAGAAGATTTTCATGTAATTGTTTGAGTTTGACCGTAATTTGGCCAGGTCATTTTTATCATGCATTATTTAACATTTTTAGCAGATATTTTTGTGTTTATTTAAAATAAATAATAATACTTCGTAGCATGTAATGGGTTTTTATTTTTGCATTGATTGATGATTGCGATTTGATTTGAGGTACGGGTGATTGGGGTTATGTAAGATAGCCTCATAGTTGATGTAATATAGAGTAGTGTACATGACAAGAGTAAGTGTTCGGAAGCATATACAATGTAACCTAGTTTCTAAAACTAAGAAAATTAAGGAATGAAAGGAGTAAAGCGTCATCAATTGATATATTATGATTGTATTTGGAGCTACTTTAATTTGTTATGTATAGGGTAAACTTTATTGGGCAAGCTCATATCGGATCGGAGGAGATCAGTACGTATGATCACATATACGGAGTAATACTTAACAGAGTTCTATTCTAAAATCAATTGACAATTAATGGAGTAACCCAGGCCACATTATTATAAAAACCAAAAAACAACTGTTATGTGGGGCCCATGCTCGGAAAACTGGTCGGAGTATAGGTCGGGTGGTAAAACCTACATGTTTTGTAAAATATGGGTGGTTATTTTTAATTTCAAAAAAAAAAATGGGTGGTTATTTCAATACATTGTACATTTCGGGGTGGTAATTTACAAAAAGTCCAAGACTTACCGTACTTGGAGCAAACACTGAAGAGGTTTATCAGCGTGCGATTCGATGCACAAGCATGGAGCCTGCCAAACAAAAAAGTCGATAACTACTCACACATTTTCCGTACCACTATGTCAAGAAATCCTGAGCATACAACCCACAACCACAAATATGATTGCAAAAATTCGTCGAAATCCCTCAACTAGCACCGTAAGACGTGAAAACAACAATTCCAATCGTTAACTCAGGCTAGACTCACTACTACGATGATTTCATGCAACAATAATGTGAAGAATTGAACTAGTCACGAATACTAATCGTCCTCTTTCGTATCCGATTATTATAGTCCATCATCAATCCACCTTGAAACACTACATCCTCATCGGTTCGCGAATACTTTATGTAGACGACTAAAATAAAGCAACATACAGAGTTCCATTAGTTCACCAAGGTTTTCCAAGCCGTGCAACCCCACAGCCACAAACATAGTATCAAGAATTTGTCGGAATCCCCAAACTCACATAGGTTCACCGTCAACGAATAATTGACGCGTTACCACTGCTTCGCCAAATGAATCCCCGAACTACTTATCCTGAAACAACAAAAAGTTGTTACAAGAAATAGTTGAAAACACCCTAACTAACATAAAAATCAACGTCAAAGGAGGGGTAATTAATCGAAGGCAAGACGAAAAATATCGGCTTCATAGATACGAGGTTGCGTTTGCATCGTTCCTAGCTAATGACCAGGTCAACATTCCCGGCCTCGAAGTTATGATACTGTCATAATTTCTACCTCGCCCCTGGTGAGATTTTTGTGTGCATTCTACTAGTGTCTGGCAATGCACACAACCTACCTCAGGTTCGGAGAAGGCCCCAAAGTTGAATATAACTAAATTTTAGATATTCAAGCTTGAGTTGCCCACCTTCCCCTAAAGAGATTTATAATGTACCCCTTGTAAAATTGAAGTGAACACCGACCCGACTAACAGTAACACAATAATGGGACAAAACTTCTGAAAATGTGGTAATAACACCCAATTTGTTTTGGTGGAATCCAAAGAATGTGTATTAATCTTCATTTTGACACTTTTTTTTTCCAAAAAATAATTTTTGTGGGCCCCAAAAATGGAAAATACGGGAAAAAGGCGATAATTGGGAAAACATGGAAAGTTGCTGAAGCAGTCCTAGAAGATATATCGGGAAACACTTTGGAAAAGTAAAGGGATAGATGGATTTTTGACACTTTGAAACATCCCATATTACCCTTATTGCTCGTGTTTCGAGGTTTAGGGTTGTTTTGGACTGAGAATGTGTCAATTGACCCCGGGACATGGTGATTGAGGGACAATTTGTGTTAATATATATGGAATAAGAGATGAGATGTGATACTTAGATTACAAACATGAATAGTAGCATAATTATTATCCATAGTCTATCAATCAACGTACACATCAATCAGCACACATGTGAATAGTAGTATGATTATCCATAGTTACATCATATATAACATGTATTTTTTTCCAATTCCAAGTCATAGTGTCAAGTCATATCACACCAATATTATGGTTATATGACACCATTTTCCTTATATGAGATTACTATACTCTTATGACATTACTATTGTCAAGTCGCATCATATTATGGCATCACATCATTATAAATAGGCAAAATTGGCCTCAACACTCTGAACTTTGGCTTGGGTGCAATTACCACCCTGAACTAAGAAAAATAGCCAAAACACCCTGAAGTATTATCATGGTTGCACTTAGCACCATACAAGAAAAAATTTCGGCCAGAAGTGGCTGGATTCCGACGACTTTTTTTTTTAATAATTTTTTTTTTCTTCTTCTTCTTCTTCTTCTTCTTCTTCTTCTTATTATTATTATTATTATTATTATTATTATTATTATTATTATTATTATTATTATTATTATTATTATTACAAAAATACCTCGATTTGTGTGTTGTTATTTATTTTTTTAACGGAAATTAAGGTTTCAGTGGTCATTTTTACCCTTAATAAATCCAAATTAAGCTCGAAATTCACAAAAAAGTAATGGAAATACCTCGTTTTGCATGTCGAGGAATATCTCGATTCGCGTATTGTTATTTCTTGTGACGGAAATTATTTTGGTAAGGTTTTGGGGTCATTTTTACCCTTTATGGGTCCAAATTAAGCTCGGAATTCGCAAAAAAAATAATGAAAATATCTCGTTTTGCGTGTCGAGGAATATCTCGATTTGCGTATTGGTTTCGGGGTCATTTTTACTCTTATTGGGTCCGAATTCAGCTCGGGATTTGCAAAGTAAATACATCTTTTACGTGTCCAGAAATATCTCGATTTGCGTGTCTTAGCTACTTAGATATTTCTCGACACGCAAAACGAGGTATTTCTATTTTTTTTGCAAAATTTGAGCTAAATTTGGACTCATTAAGGATAAAAATGACCCCCGAAACCTTACATGAACAATTTCCGTCAAAAAAATAACAAGCAAATCGAGGTATTTTCGTAATAATAATAATAATGATAAAAATAATAAGAAAATAAAAAAAACATTTTTTATAAAAAAAAAAGTCGCCGGAATCCGGCCACTTTTGGCCGGAAAATTTCTTGTATGGTGCTATGTGCACCCATGCTAATACTTCAGGATGTTTTGACTATTTTTCTTAGTTCAGGGTGCTGAGTGCACCCAAGCCAAAGTTCAGAGTGTTGAGGCCAATTTTGCCTTATAAATATAATTACATAATATGACATCATTACACTTATATGACATCATTATATTAGATTCATATGAAATCATAATTGTCAAGTCACATCACTTCAATATACTTTTATGACATCATTATATTTATACATATGACATCATTATAATTATACGCATGACATCATTATATTCATATAAACATCATTTTTGTCAACTTATATTACTTTAATATACTTTTATGACAGTATATCATTATATTTAAAAATTTCATGAATTTCAAAATAGAAACATAACTCATTCTTGGTACTTTATAGACATCTTTATAGGCGTGTAATGGTTCCGAACCACCTTATATGACCCCATGAGTCACCTCACGCATTCAGTTCATTTTTTGAAAAAATGTCAAAAACTGACTCGAAATCGTGTATTATAGCCTTCAATTTTGAACAAATTTTCACCTTTTTAGACCCGAAAACTAAAATTGTCGAGATGCTTCCCATGGACCCCAATACACCCCGAGAGTCCATTTGGGTGGGTAAAAAACCATCAAATATGCCTTCATACTGTCAATTTACCCGTTCACAACTTGCACCCATTTCATAAACTCTAGGCTACCACGGACATTTATGACAACATATAATGATCATATATGGTTCTAAACGACATTATATGACCCTGAGATGTATCCCCTGTAATCTCGAGAGTTATCGACACTAGGTCTCGGAACCTCCGAAATTGGCCAAAAAGCATGTATTATATATAGCCTTTAATTTTGTCAATTTTTGACTTTTTTTTACCCGAAAACAAAAACCACCGAGAATCTACCTATAGACCTTAATACCCTCCGGAAGTCCAATTGGGTGGTTGGGAGCATCCAATTTGCCTTTAAGCATCCAATTTACTAATTTCCGTACACGCTTCTTGTATTGGCCATAAGCTTCCATGGGGCTTTTATGTAGTCGACATATGGTCTGATATGGGTCCAAACAACATCATATTACCCCGGGATGTATCCTGTACAATTTCGTGAATTTCTGACACTGGGTCCTGACACCTCCTAAATTGCTCCGAATTCATGTATTATAGCCTTCAAATTTGGCATTCGTACATCATTTTTTCACCCGACAAGATTATGCATCCAAGTACTTCCATGGGTTCCCAATTGCCCTTGGGAGTCATGGATAATGCCCAGAACCATCTCATTCATCCTTAATCATCATATCTTAAGGCAACGACAGCATGCCCTCAGACGACAAAACTAGTTGTCTGTATTATGCCTTGTCCTTGGGTGCACATGTCTTGTGCACATGCCAAACGCCCCCTTGCACCATCCCACACCCCAATGCTTTGGCTTTGTGACTTGTATCAATCCACTACTTAGCATTTTTTAGCATATAAGAAGCACTGCTAACCTCATTTTCCAAAATATATATAGGTGATTTTAGGGAATAGGGTGGGGGGGGGGGGGGGAGGACGAATTGAAGCGACATAGGGATGAATCTTAGTGGATCGTGGAAGCAAGACCACTTTACCACTTACAATACCCTGCCGCGTATTTAAGTCGTCTGCAAAGGATTCAACTCGCTACTCGGTAGAAATTGTACTTCAAGGCGGCTCTCACGACGCATCCACCGCGCGAGCTTAGCCTACGACACGTGACCTTGGGGGCCGAAGCCCCTTCTGTAGGACGCCAATTGGGCGGCGGGCGCATGCGTCGCTTTTGGCCCAGATTCTGACTTAGAGGCGTTCAGTCATAATCCAACACACGTACGGTAGCTTCGCGCCATTGGCTTTTCAACCATGCACGATGACCAATTGTGTGAATAAACGGTTCCTCTCGTACTAGGTTGAATTACCATTGCAACACTCTCATCAGTAGGGTAAAACTAACCTGTCTTACGACGGTCTAAACCAGCTCACGTTCCCTATTAGTGGTTGAACAATCCAACACTTGGTGAATGTTTCACAATGATAGGAAGAGCCGACATCGAAGGATAAAAAAGCAACGTCGCTATGAACGCTTGGCTGCCACAAGACAGTTATCCATGTAGTAACTTTTCTGACACCTCTAGCTTTAAATTCAAAAGGTCTAAAGGATCGTTAGGCCACGCTTTCACAGTTCGTATTCGTACTAAAAATTAAAATCAAACGAGCTTTTACCCTTCTGTTCCACACGAGATTTATGTTCTCGTTGGGCTCATCTTAGGACACTTGCGTTATCTTTTAATAGATGTGTCGTCCCAGCCAAACACCCCACCTGACAATGTCCTCCGCCTGGATCAGCCTGCAAACTCACATACGTGTCCATTTCTTAATCATAGATGGGCGGAGCTGAGGCAAGGATGGATTTTAAACACATCTATTCATATATTGTTAGATTCGTCAATAAATATGTATTTTAAACACATCTATTCATACATATTAATGAAGAATGCAAATAGAAGAGATAGATAAGGCTTAGGTTGCCAATGAGGCATTGCATGGACCATGCAAAAAAGGCACCTTATTATATAAAAAAAAGTGTAACTTTTCATTGGGGAAGCAGTAGCACTTGAGTTATGGAGATTGTGTTTGTGTTTATAGAGTTATTCTTTTTCTTCTGAGTGTAATTATGCATGTAATTAATTAATTAAAAAAGTAATTAAGCATGGATAATAGTGTTAAAGAAAAGGGGAGATTGACAATATTCGCTAATTTTGTTCCCAAGAAGGCACGGGTGCTCCGCTGATTTCTCCCATGCAAATTCCCACTTCCCACTGCCTCCCTTCCTCTCTCCCTCACTTTTTTTTTTCTTTTTTTTTTTCATATCTTTTTTTGACCATACTTCTTGGTTGATATTACCATTATAACAGTCCGTCTTATGTGTGTGGTTGACTGGCTGACTACACTACGTGTCTGGTTGTAAAAAAATAAAGTAACTCATGTAATACGGATCGTATAACTCCTGTATGTAACACTGATCGATTCACTCATATAACACTAACAGAGTAACTCCTATAAAATTGACGGAGTAACTCCTATAAAATTGACCGAGTAACCCTAATAACACTAATGAAATTACCCCCATTATGATGAGGCCAGTCACATATTAGAATTTGGGTTCTGATAATTTTACTCCTACTTTTTTAAATTTTAAGGTAATAGGGAGTAATGTTTAGAATGATTTCGAACATAGGTTAGCTGAGTTAAGCAAAATATAGGAGAGGATTGTAAATTAAGGTGATAGAGGCATTAATAATGGAGAAAAAACATTATATATAATCCAATTCCTTAATTTGCATTCAATATAATTAAGTCAAACTGACAGCCAGGTTGCTCTGAAGATCTTTTCACTTGAAAAATAGCAAATAAATAAAAATGCTAAACTTTGTATTAGCCAATCCACGTTTATGTCATGCAATTGCAAAAGGAGTTCCAAAAATTTATGTTTCTAGCTTTAAAATTAGGGATACACTATTTTTTTTTATATGCTGAATCAGGGATATATATTCTTATTAAAATGCACCTCAGAAATTGGTTATAATTTGCACAAAACAAAATTGAATTATTTATGAAATATAACAACCAAGAATGTCCACCCCTGCTCCTTTTCCATATAATAAAGAATTAAAAATACTTAATCTACTACGATTTGTTGATTAAACTTATAGTTTGATGACTTTAGGGCCTGTTCTCATTGACTGAACTGAACTGAACTGAATATTTTATAAGAGAAGGAAATTAGAAGCTGAGCTGAACTGAACGAACTGAACTGAACTGAGCTGAACTGAACTAAACTGAATTAAACTGAATTTCAACGTAAGAGAACAGACCCTTAATCCAATTTACATATTTTTTTGAAACAAATCCAATTTACATTTAATTTAGTTTGATTTGATATGAAATTAAATAATTAGTACATAGTTCATCCCATAAGCAATGAATATTGAACTTCCTTTTTCCATCTAAGCCTTACACATTTAACACTTGTATGATCATAAAAGACCACTAATGCCTGCATTGCCTGCAAAGGTCAACACTTCAAAGTAAAGGGACGGGAAAGGTAAGGAAATTCATCGCTCCCAATCACAACAAATATAATAGATGATAATAAGGCTTGAACTCGTGATCTCAAAGTCAAAAGGTGAATTTTCCAATCCAACCATTTTCAACTGCGCTTGCTTGATTGGATTGCAATATCAATGATTTGCAACTTCCATTCCATGTCTACAAAGCACACATTGACACATACACCCGCTTAATAATAATGTATGTAAGAAATTAAATTTGTAAATGGAGGTGGACCTATAATAATAACTCTGCAAGGCAATAATAATAATAGTAATGTTGATGATGAATATTCCTATATAATTGAAGAAAAAGATTTATAATTGAAGAAAATAGGGGGGAATGAAGATGAAAGAGGAAGAGGCATGCTGAAATCACATGGCACAATGCATGAAATCAGAAAAAACAGCCCCACAAAACAAGTGTGCATGCATCCACAGATGATGATTAACTAATAACTGGCCTATGTGAGCCGTTTCATATGACAGCCCTTATCCTACTTCTTTGTATCACCTCTATATCATATGATTGATCATTCACATTATGGGTCTCTCTTAACTCCTCCAAGAGAGAATGTCCTCCTTTTCGAGCTCGAGTCGTTAGCTGCTACTTACCAAACACTTCATTAGAAGAATTGAGAATATGTTATTTTTATGATATAAAATTCACGTTAAAAGAATACTACTCCGTGTCATCTTTAAGATGAATAACGCGATAATATACATTACTTTTAGGATCAAGTAAGAGTTTTGTAGGGATGGATGATAATTTGAAGCAATAATGAAGTGCAATGGATGCTCTCTCTGCAATATCATCGTGCAATAATAATAAGACAATAGCCACCTACTCTTGATTAGCTTGCTTCATGTTAAATAAATAAGCATAGCATATTCTAAAAATAAGACGAATACAATGATGAATGTGCACCTTCAATTCCACAGTTAGCCTCCTTAAATTGGACACACAAATGCGTCGGTGTGAAGCGACACTCAATCGAACAAAAGCCATATGGGCATGGTATCACATGCATGTTTGTAAATTTGATTGCAATGTTTTGGGGCGTAAAAAGTCTTACAATACATTAGGCATGCACTCGAACTTGCATTTAAACAAAGTCGGATGCATTTTTCAAAACAAGCTAAAGAGTAGTGTACTAGTGTGTGTCAATAAATGGTGTAGAACGATGATAAGTAGGTCAATTTCCCATGAAAGTGAACTAATTTACATTTCGCAATTATCATCACTAAAGAAAACCAAAGGGTTGAGCATGTAAATGCTAACTAGGAAGTAAGAGACTAAGAGTATGTGAGCTATCATTTAGTTGCAAGTCATTATTGGACTCATAATTTATATTTGAGATCCTTGCTCAGCTCATTCTAATAGAAATAAAAGATGAGAGTAACATTTCACGACAATGCTATATAGGGTAAATATGATTGTACTTGAAATTGTTATAATATGTTAACTACAACATATATATTGAGTAAATCGCTCTTTTATATTATTGCCATCTTTTGATATACAAAGATTATACAAGCACACAAAGAGAATAAATTCAAAAAACCTGCTAAGCTTCTCTGTATGAAAACATTATGCTATATACTTGTACTTGTACATGAATCATGATGCATCATATCCATCTCAGGTGACTTGTTTCCTTAAAAAAAATGGAGTATTATTCACTACTTTACTCATACTAATGTAATCTATTTTTTATCCGTGTACGTGGTAATATAATGGTAATTAATAATAGGACGGTGAAAAATAAAATAAAATAAAAATATAAGTGGGTGAGAAGAATGGTCAAAAGTTGGTGCAACTCTCTTTTTTGTCTATAATGGCAACCTTCTTTGTTCCCCCCAATAGGCTTAAGTTTTTGGGTGTATGATTACGATGAGATTACCGAGATTTTGTCTTTCTTTTGTTTTTACCGTTATTCATTTTAAATAAATACATCATGCTACGGAGTAACATTTTTTTTTTAATAATTACTCCCTATTAATTTTGACAATATTGATCACATTTATATGCAAATGCGATCAATATTGTCAAAATTAAAAATTATTATATAAATGTGATCAATATTATCATAAAATTTCAAAAATATATGAAATGCGGAGTATTAAATTAAAAAAAAAAAATACATTTTACGAGTATAATGTTTGTATACAACTTTTAAGGTTATATACATTTTTTTTTGAAAGGCTACATACAGTGTATATCATGTGATTTCATAAGAATCAAAATTTTTGATTAATAATACTCCGTATAATTTATTCTTAATTAATTTCACAATACTTCTTAATTTCAATGACTTAGTTTCAAAATCATCAAATTTTTTATTGTTTATAAATAAATTCACACTAGGAAGGCAAGAATGTTTTTACTCCTATAAGGCAAAACCACATGATTTTGATTGATTTAAAATTAATTTTACTAGTGGAAATTGATTTTATGTACTGTATGTTTATTGATGTAGAGTTTATATTTGACCCATTAAGTTATTGAATTTAATGGATCTAATTTAAATTTTACTAAATAATACTCCATATTATTTGAAGAGAAATTTCTACTATAAGAAATGAACACTATTAAACCTTTTTATATTATACCGAGTAATATAAAAGACCAATTTCCCTTAATTTAATTTAGTTAAATTACGAACTAATATTACTGGTATCATTTATCAACTAGCAAACTCGTAATTTAGTATATATACAAGGTATTATATCAAATAATCAATCTAAAACCCTAATACTACTGCTTGCTTAATTATTTATTTATTTATTTTTTTTATTTTTATTTTTTTTTATTTTTTTGTCTTTAACTAATTATCACATATCATTATTTGTACTCGTAGTTGATTAAGTTGAATAATTTACTTCATGTACAAACAAAATGATACCATGTTTATTTTTTTGCACGAATTTATAATCTTTTACTCCGTGCTTCATAGATTAAGAGGATAGGGTAAAACCGTTTTTCCATATTTACTGCAATCATATCGAGACAATTATAGATAAGATAGTAAAAAGATACTTTCCTACCATTGGAGTGTAAACGCAACTTCACCTTCCCATAGAGTGTAGTACGTGTTTGTAATGTGTAGTGTGATTCTATGAATGTAGTAGAAGTAATAGTTACTACAATTAGTAAAGTTAAAAATGGAAAATAAATTATAAAGAGAACCGTCGTCCCATGTGAAAATTACCGTGTGTGTTTCCTTTATTGACGGTCAAACTCAGTGAATTTGAAGGAGAAGAGTGCGGGTTTGGTCTTATGCTTGCTCCCATCGAGGTTTACACCTTACTTTAACTATTGTATTGTTTTAAGCTTAATTATTATCTACCTAAAATTAATTTAATTAAACCTAATTTTAAAAGTTACACTAATAATGTATATTATGCATATTAGACTATTAGAGGGTGAGGAAGATTTGATCTTTTTAAGAGAGATCGAGATCAGATGTTGATACAAAGGTACGAGGACAAGCAAGTAACCAATTAATTAATCATCACAAGTCCGCCGATTGGAAAATAAGATAGCACGCATTAAAATAATTAGTTCTAGTCTTGTAGGAGATTGTCTCACAATTTCGTTTATTATGTTAATATGTTATAGTCATAATAGGTTAGTAGGTTTAGTAACAAATGTTGCATGCTACGGAGAAAAATGTTAAACTAATAATTGTCTCTACTATTATGTTACGAACTATGACACTATCTAAGGGATCAAATTGTGTTATCTGTTATGTGGCTAACATATACTTTTTTGCTGCGAAAACTTAACCTTTTGTAAAATTATAAGATTCGCTGATTTTGCTCTAAATATTTTTATGTTATAACTCTATTTATGATCAAATAGTGTTTCATAATCAACTAGCTTAGTGATGCTATATTTTTTTTCCTTGTTTTCATTAATTAAATTTTGGTCAAGTCATTATATAATAAGAATGGTATATATATAATATATGTCAACCATAATTATTACTACAAATTTTATAATAATGTGTAGCAGTACAAAAACCATTAATCAAATGGATCATCAAGATATCATGTACCTTATTTTATATGGTATTGCATTTGTCCGTATAATTTAGGTTCTTTATTAAAAAGGGTGTACGTAGATGGCAATAAGCCAATTATTAACTATTTCATGTACCACAAAATAAACCAAATCTTTGATACAGCTATACTTTATAAAATTAATGAAAATTGAATTGTAGATAGATTATGAAGGCTAGTTACTATAAACCGTAATACAAGGTTTAATGTCTCAATTTAGGGGTGCAATCCCCCTAGTTTAAGTCGTAATTACTTCTGATTCTTTTCCGCTCTTGTCTTATCAAGTGAGCCAACACTTTTAACACAGTTTGTTGGTACATGTACGTACATACAAAGTACTGCGTAACAAAAATATAGTTACATAGCATATGTGACTATTACTTTCGAATAAAGCGAGCTATTACCCTGAGCATATATAGTATCTACAGTTATGTGAGTACATAAACACATACATAACTTAAGTCGTACTTGATTTTATCAGGTGCAGTAGTTTGCATAGTGAAAAAGTGTCAGTCATGCATGCATTATAGATATACGTGCACCCATCACAGAGACTCCCGGTTCAACCGGGGGAGCACTGCAGATTTCACCAGGTTGGTTGATGATTAGAATTAATTGAATCATATAATAAAAAATATATATATATATATATAATAAAGTTGAGAAATACTGGTATAACAGCAGCATTATATTACTGGCATTTAGCATGTATACAAATAATAATAGGCAAGTAAGATATGGGAAAGAATGTGATAAAGTTATGGGTTTTTGAAGGCTGTTATTGTGAATTTTTTTTCTGCCTTTCAGGAGGTTGTTATAAAAAGTATAATAATTTTATTTGTAGTACTATAGTATAGTTTTATATATCATGATTTTATATATGAATGAATGAATGAATGCATGCAGATTTCAGAGCTCATGTATGTTGATGGTATAAGTATACTGACAAACTGATGAAATAAAGTAGCTAAGAATTGAACTTGATGTTTTCCAACGATATTTTTTAAATTTAATAGGTGTGGGATGGTTTGCTTCTCTTTTGCATTTTTGCATGCATGCCCCTACGGCCCTACTCAATAACAACTTATTAATCCATCTAACTCCGTGTTTTGAAATAATGGTTACACTTAGGGCCTGTTCTCTTACGTTAAAATTCAGTTTAGTTCAGCTCTTAATTTCCTTCTCTTATAAAATATTCATTTCAGTTCAGCTGAGTTCAATTCAATTCAGCTGAGTTCAGTCAATGAGAACAAGCCCTTACACTGTTTTTCTATATTAGCCTTTTCAAAATAATGGTTACGCTCTATATGTTTCTATTCATCTAAATTGTTACTAGAAAAAAAAAAAATCAAAATTGTCTACAAGACCACTTTTCTTTTCTTTTCTTTTTCTTTTTTCTTTTTTTTTTTATAAATTTTTTATTAATGTGTGATTTACTCGCACATTCGTGAATTAGACCCTGTTTTTTTAGTTTCTAAGCAAAGCCGATTTCAACAGAATAGAGCAGATTTTAACATAGTAATATTGAGCAGAGCAGACCACAAAAACTCAAAAGAACAGGATCGTAATACATCAAAGTATGTATTACAGGCCAATCTAAAAAAATTAAAAGATGCATATGTCAATATATCTTTACTTTTATTTAAAAATCTGTTATAAAATTTGGTGAGTAGATCGAAATAGTATTAAACTGAAGTCTCACAAGTCTATTGAGCAACCAAAGCAGCAGGCTGATTATATTTTGAAAGCTTGAACCCAACCCCGGGAATTGAAGAACTGACCATAGTTGACAGAATTTGAGCCAATTACACCAAATTATATGCACATATTTATATATGCTCTTCTCAAAAAACACAAAATATAATATTAGAAAGAATCAACCATCAATCATTATCTTAATTTCGTCCGTTTTGCTTTGGATTTTTAGCATGAGTTGTTGTCACTCTGTATGATAGAAACAACAATCAAAGCTTGATCTGATAGTTTTGCCAAATCTAGAAGTGTAAGGTGCATGTTCATGCCTTCCTAGAAGGTGCATGGAGGGAATTGTCACCATGATAATTTTGAATATTCGGCGATTATTAAATTAAATACATTTATGTGTGGTTGATATATATAATTAGCGTAATTAGATAAAAGATACTCTACTAAAATACTAGTACGTACTTCCTCCGTCTCTAAATTACATTCCTCTTTCTCTCTATTATGTGAGGAATAAATGCTAGAAAGAGGAATGTAATTTAGGGATGGAGGGAGTAATAATAATTCTTTCTAGATTGTCTAGATAAATCGACTTTATAGTTTATATATATATATATATATATATATATATATATATATATATATATATGTATTATTAAGACATAATTCCAACTCAAATTTCAATTCATGAACAAAATAATCTTATCAAATGGTCCAACTTATATCCAACCAAACTCGTTAACCAGATTGATCCATGAATCCATCCAATAACCATGCCTAAACGTTTATACTATGTCATTTTGGTGCAATCTGACCTCATAATAAGCTATGGTATGTGTTAAAAGTCTATGAAATGTTGCATGTTGCTACTAGCAACATTATATATTAAGGTTTACGATAGCACAACATGGTTGTATAGTTTGAGCTAGCAAACCCATGTGTTAGGCTTACTAATTAAATTAAGTTTATTACCCAAACATACATTGCAACGTTCTCTACTTAGCATAAATTCGGCATGCGATAAGCTTAACTTGTCTCTATTTTTGGGCTAAGCTAGTAGACCCAAAAGGTGATTAGAATTAATAAAGCTTAAAATATCACTACGTACATATCTTCAATATTACCAGCAATCCAGCAGAGTGGTGTTACTTTTATTCTATCTATTTGTCTGTCTATGGTCTATCTATTTATCTATCTACTTACTTTTAGACCAGAGTTAATGTTACTCGTACTTTTCATTTTACGGAGATTATATACCTCTATCAAATCTTCGACACTCTGACTAATCATATAGATATGAACCCTTTAGAAACTTAATTTTAGACTATAGATTTATCAAATTATTAAGGCCGATACTTGGATATGAACATGAATTAAAACAAAGTAGTATGATAATTTAGTATCATTTGAGTAGAGAGTTATTTTTATTTTAAGATCATACTACTAGCACACCTAGCCAAATAACAAATTAATTACGGAGTAATTTAATTGCTGCTAGAGTACCTTTCCTTTTACCTCATTTTTTAAATACACGTACCTTAATTTTCTGATAGACAGAAAGTCTTTATTGCACTTCCCTCAATAGACATAGTACTTTGTATAAAAATTTGCATCCCCTTCCCCAATCTCTCTCCTCCAACTTTTTTTTCTCTCTCCTTTTATTTTCAAATCCATTGAATTTATATTTTCAAATAACTAATTAAGATAATTACGAATAGTAATCTTTTTTTCATCATACCAGTAATATTTATGTACATACTTGGTACTCGTAGTATTAATTGATTTTGTAAACAATTAATACTAGTTCAAATCTAATCATGACGGAGTATTTTAAATTTTACAGCAACAAAAAAAGTTGTAAAAGGGTGTGATAAGGGATACAGTACTACATTTCTGGTTGTTAATTAAATGATTATATATTTAAATTTTAAATTAACAAAAACATTGTGATAGGGTGTGACTATACATTTTTGGTTGTTTAATTAAATAATTATAAAAAATACTTATCCGAGATACGAGTATACGGAGTATGTAGTATTATTTATCTTGCTATACGAGTAATATTTTTTTTGTGTTTCAATTTATGTTTTATAACCGTCAAATCAATATCAATAATTTAATCGTAAAAACCAAATATATACAATTTTTATATGTGTATTCAACATGCTTACATGCATAATTTTAATTTACGACAAAAGGAAAGTCAAATATTAGTTACACTTAATTAAGAGTATTATACTCCCACACAACTCGATTAATTAATAATAATGTTCATAAACCATTTCCCCTATTTTTAGCAATTTTTTTCATTCAAAATTAATCACTATTAACCAATAAACACCAATATGTATACAGTGACATATAGTAAGCTATATGGTACCACAATAGGGCGAATTTCAGGCTACAACTAGTTGTACAATTTTCAATTACACTTGACTTGTACGGGTGCTACAAACTTGTTTAATTAAACTTACAAATTGAGGAGAGAGAAAGAGAAGGAGATTATATAAATGCTACAATTGCTTTGAAACAAACAATTTTCTCTTCATAATTTTGACCATTCCTCTTCTTCTCCTTCCCTCTATCTTCACCCTTTTAATATTTTCCTTAACAATGGTTTTTTCTTCTTCTATTTCTTCTCCTCTATTATTAACCCTTAAGTTTTCTTCTTCATTTCATGCATGAAACTAAGCTAGTTTGAATCTAATCCCTTTTTTAAACACTCTCTTAACAAAGAAATTAAACTAACCCTAAATACCTTATATTATAAAGTTTAGTTTATTTTCTTTTGTTGTCTAATTAAGATATTTATAAAAAAAATGGCTTCAATGAATTGGTTAGGTTTTTCTTTATCTCCTCAAGAAATTCCTTCTCAATCTCCTAATCAAGATCATCATAATCCCTTCACAAGCACCACCGGAGAGTGTTTTGATCTCGGTACCGACTCACCGCCCGGTCATCCTTCTCTCAATCATCTTCCTCCTCCCTTTGGCATCCTTGAGGCCTTCCATAGATCAACAAATAATCAATCCCAAGGTAATTTTTATTTTATTTCAAAATCTAGTATTTTTTTTTTTCAATTTTTTTTTTTTTGTTGGTCTTACATAACAAACCTACAAATTCATGCCCTAGATTAACTAGAAAATGATTTTTACCACTTTGATTGGTTTACAATGTTTATTATTCTCATTTTGCAAAACCCTAATCCAAAATAAAAAAGGATTAAATGGTGTTTTAATTTAACCAACCTCATCTTTTTTTTTTTTTTTTTATTGTTTGTAATTAATTATTTTTTATTTTCTATTTTTGAAAAATGAAAAATGGGAGAAATTTAAGAAAGGAAAGTTTGTGACTTTTTGCAGATTGGAATTTGAAGGGAAACTCAGAGATAAGTATGTTAATGGGAAACCAAGAAGTTGAAGAAGAGCCAAAACTAGAGAACTTTCTAGGAAGCAGCCATTCTTTTAGAGATCATCAACAACAAATTAATGGAGATCACTACAGGTTTAACACACCACAAGAAAATAATAACAATAATAATAACATGGCAAACCCTAAAGACACTACTACTACTAGTAACAACAACAATAATAATAATAATGGACTCAATGTTTCCATGATCAAGACATGGTTGAGATCAAACCACCCTTCTCAATCAAATTTAGTCGAAGGTAGTGGTGGCGGTGGTGGTGGTGGTGGGGCCGGTTTAACAAATGCGCAAACATTGTCCCTTTCGATGGGTACCGGTGGTGGGTCACACTCCGCCATGCCGCTACTCGCGACAGGCGGAGGTGGTGGAGAAATAATGGAAAGTAGTTTGTCCGATAATAGTAGTAAACAACAACAACAACAAAGTGATGGTACGACGGGTGTATGCAATAATACGACTAGTAATACGACTACTATTACTAATGTCGAAGTTCAAAGTGGTGCACTTGTTGAATCCGTTCCTAGAAAATCTATTGATACTTTTGGACAACGTACGTCCATTTACCGTGGTGTAACAAGGTATGTATGTACATTATTCTTTTTTTTTTCTTTTAAGTTTATCGAAAAATAAAAACAAAATATCTATTATCTTTCTTCATATAATAATATACTTGTATTTAATTATTATATGGTTTAAAAAAATTTCTTAAACTTTGCACCTTGGGTATCCAATGTACTCGATAATCGATCTTTAACCATTTGTTTTTGTACTTAATTTCTTGGTTAATTGATAATTGAGTTTTTTTTTTTTCTCCCAAGGCTTTTGTTTTCGTATTTTATTTTATAAAATTATAATAGTCCAATCAAATTTATAAATTTGAAATATTGTTATACTTTTATCTTATTATAATTTATAATATATGGTTTTTCAGACATAGATGGACAGGAAGATATGAAGCTCATCTATGGGACAATAGTTGTAGAAGAGAAGGGCAAACTCGTAAAGGAAGGCAAGGTAATTATTTTAAAAATTATTAAAAAGAATTTTAATTAATTTTCTCTTCATAAAATTAATTTTTTTTTGTTCTGATTAATCAGTAAATTTGTGTATAATTAAAGAAACTAATTATATGTTTCCTTTTTGGGTGTACAACAATCGTGTGTTTGATGGTGGGCAATCTTGCGGAATGTTGCAGTTTATTTGGGTAAGTAATATATAGTGGAGAACAAAAAGTTCCTTTTTGAGCCCTTTTAATTGTTAATTATAGTACTTAGATACTCTTACAAAATTTTTATTTTTAATAAGAATAGAATCTAATAGATCTTATTTTATGTATAATTTAATTTATATACTATGGTATATAATTTATTTATTTTTTTTCTGATTTTATTCTCTCATTTTTGTGTATATATAATTTTTAGGGGGTTATGACAAAGAAGAAAAAGCAGCTAGAGCTTATGATTTGGCTGCATTAAAATACTGGGGTACCACTACCACCACCAACTTTCCTGTAAGTTTTTTCATTTTACATAATTATTATTATGACTCTTGATTAATTAAATTCAATTATTTCATCTTATGCAATCGCATTTTAAATTTAGATCGAGTATGGAGCAGTTTAGGGTTGTTCGAGTTGAGATCGAGATTTTACAATTTTATCATACTTGCATATCGAAGTTATAAACTTAGATGTACATGTATTTGCTTGCATTTAAGCTTGATTATTTCTACTTTAGTGTCTTATAGACTTAAATGCATGGTTGTGTATGCAATTAACCTACATAATAGTACTTTTTCATTTCAAATATGGTGTCGTTTGAGGCTAAAATTTACATGCTAGAATAAAACTTTGGCAGTTGTTACATTAATTATAATATCTAACGTGATTAATAATAGTATTGCATGAGAAATCTAAAAACACAATCAAGTAATTATGAAGTATATATTAATTGAAGTATGTAATTGAAAGTGAAAAGAAATGGAGTCATTATTATTTGGTTTATTATTATGTTTTCTACTAATTAATAAAGTTTAAATTCCACAATATCATATCCCGGTTTTTCTTAATTTATCTTTCATGAGACAATATTTATGCAAAAGCTTTACTCAAAGTGCAAGCATTTTCACTAATTAAGTGCACCATAATTAAGGATTTTATGTCTCTATTATCTTAAACAATTAATTATTTGATTAGGGAACATGCTCCGGTGCTAATGGTGATAGTTTTGCACTATAAACTCATTGTTAGTGGAAGCATGACTCAGGAATTTTGCATTGCATGTCCATCCTTTTTTTTTTTTATCAATAACATTATTAGCATTTTTTTGTTGTTATTAGCATTATTATATACTTGTAATTTGAGTACTAATATTATTATGATTATAATTATTTTTATAATTTTCTTCAATAATTCAGATTACTGATTATGAGAAGGAAATTGAGGATATGAAGCATATGACGCGCCAAGAATATGTTGCATCTCTACGAAGGTAATGTGTTTGGTTTATACTTTGTACATTTTAATCGATCAAATTTTGTTAGAGGGGATTGGAAGATCGAATTAGGTTTAATTTACATGGTTAATGGTTATTAAACATTACATAATTCTCTTAATACAGGAAAAGCAGTGGATTCTCTCGTGGTGCATCGATTTATCGAGGAGTAACAAGGTATTTAAATTTTCATTTTGTTATATACAAAATATTCTTATTGTTGTTTTAACCTAAAAGTATAAGCTCCAAAAGAAATAATTAAGTTTAAATAAGATCAAATAAGTTTAGTTAAGGACTTAAAGTTTTCATATATTACTAATTCAGATAAATTCTGATACGATCTTTTAAGCGTAAAACTTAAATAAAGAGAATTCATATAAAAATAACGAAGTCATATTGCATCAAGCTAGGTTACCATCATTAGAGAAAACTAATCTTCCTCAAATAATTTAAAGGAGCTTAATAGTTCAATGCCCTTTGTAATTACTATATAATATAACCTAAATGACAGTAGACAATTCAGAAAGTCACCTTATTAATTAGTAATTATACTCTCTTTTGGAAGTTCATGACATAAACAGGTCTGACTACTTGTTTTAAGCAGGAGTAGTGTACAAGGTAAAGGCTAATAAATACACACCAAATTATTGTTTTTATGATAAGATACAAAAGCTAATGACACCAAAACACTTTAAATGTTCACTAATAAAATTATATTATGTCAATTAAGCTGATTCCTTTATTAATTTTGCAATGTATTATTAATTAATCCATTATTGGAATTGCAATTAATTAGAAACATCACTTAAAGTAGTATTAATATTCCAGAATTAGTAAGGAATTTCAATTGAATGCATAATTTTTTTTTTTAGTTCCGTCTAATTAACTATAATAAAAATAATCAAATCAAATCAAATCAGAAGCTTCTTCATCTTTAAGTTATATAAATAGATTGAATTATAATTTTCAAATTTTGACCACATTCTGCAAAATGCAATCTTAAGTTGGATGTATGCATATGAGAATGTCATACTACCCCTATATCCAAATCTTAATTAATATATTCCACAAAATAAAAAATAAATTATTTAATTGAATGACCAAATCTTTAAGTCTCATTATTTATTTAATAAAACTTTATAATATAATGATTTTGATTGTATTCTACTTTTACTACAATACGTGTGGATAGGACATAATTTATTCACTTAGTTCACATGTATTCTTTTAAGTACTTTATAATATAAAATTTATAATATTAATATAGTTTAGAATAATATGAAAATCTTATTTGACTGGAATAAAAGACCAAGTTAAAAGGATACAGTCTCATGTGCCCATGTGAACTCTGCCTGCAACTGTTGCAGGAATTTTGTAGCCTAATGTGCCTACTTTTACCACCAAACATGCACATAATTAATTAATTAATTATGTAAATTCTAATAGTAAAACCCTAACAAGTACAAAGTTATTAAATGTTAATTATAACATTAATGTATTAATTATGCTAAGTTTATGCATGTCTTGACTAATTGTTATTGTTTATTTTGGTTAGGCATCATCAGCATGGTCGTTGGCAGGCTAGGATAGGCAGGGTTGCTGGTAACAAAGACCTCTACCTAGGCACTTTCAGTAAGTAACAATTATCTTTATATTGCTTAAGCTGGTATCGCGTAAGGGATAAGACTGCATACACCCGATAAGGTTTTAAAGGGAGTTGCTGAACATTGTGTTGTTGTGCATTAGTATAGATCATTAGATGGTAATGAAACGGGCTTAACTCGGAACACTATTGTACATTGCTCCAAAACCATTAATGCCAAGGCCATGATATGCAACATTAGCTATACTAATGGTACTATACTAGGAAAAGAAGAATGAGGAGATGCCCCCGAAGTGATGAGTGTTCGATTCCTCATATCCCCACATTCCTGTGATACGGTGGGGGCCCTTTTTGTATTTTACCGTTTAAAAAAAAACAAATGTAAAACTAGGAAAAATTCACTGATGTATTATCAAACTACAATTGTGCTCATCATTACAGAAATGTCCTGCATATACTAAAAAAAACACCCTGCATCAAACTAGCCTTTTTGTATATTCTCTACATGTATATATACAATACTTTTCGGACTCTAAATCTTGTTACTACTTTGACGGTAATTGTCTCATAAAAAAAAATTCGCTAGAGGGCTGTAACATATTTTGCAACATTATACTAAGGGCTTTCAACTGTTATAGGCACACAGGAGGAGGCAGCAGAAGCATATGACATAGCAGCAATAAAATTCAGGGGACTAAATGCAGTAACAAACTTTGAGATAAACAGATATGATGTGAAAGCCATACTAGACAGCACCACACTTCCCATTGGTGGGGCTGCAAAGCGGTTGAAAGATGTTGAGGAATTGACAGCTGCACCAGATAAACAGATCATAAGGGCAATTGCTGCTGTTGATGATCATGAAACTTCTCAGCTTACTAATGCTGCTTATGGTAATGGGACTCCTAACTTCCATTCGTGGCCCGGGATCGCCTTCCCTACAGCTCAAGCTCAACCATTGGCAATGCACTACCCTTATGCTGCTGCATCACAACAGCAGCAGCAGCAAAGGATGTGGTGTAAGCAAGAAGTACAGGACACTACTCATGACTACCAAGATCATCTTAATCAGCAGCTTCAGTTGAATAATGGGACTCATAATTTCTTCCAGATGCATAATTTGATGGGGTTGGAGAATCATTCCTCTAATTTGGAGCATGCCTCAGCAGGGTCAAATCCCGGTGTTTACGGAAATGGGAATGGGAGTGACAGTGTTGGTGGTGGTGGTGGCTATGGATTGCCATTTGGGATGTCTACAGTTATAGCTCATGAAGGGAATAATGGGAATGGAAATGAGCAAAGTGGGTATGAAAATTACTACTATTACTCACACCAAGGAAATAATGGTACTAACAATGCTATTGGTGTAAGAGGGGCTGTTGGGACTTATGATCAAGGGACAGCCTGTAACAACTGGGTCCCAACCGCGATCCCAGCACTCGTTCCGAGGCCTAATAACATGGCTGCTGTTGGTGGTCATGGAGGAGGTGCAATCCCTACATTCACTGTGTGGAATGACACATAAAATCAAAAGGAAAGAAAGGGTGAAGAGTAATAAGATGGAAGGAAAGGATTAAGAAGGTTTTGGGGTGTACACAACTCATTTCCTAGGTTTGAATATAAGGATTAAGAAGGTTTTGGGGTGTACACAACTCATTTCCTAGGTTTGAATATTTTTACTAGTATTTATTTCTCATTCCTCCCATTTTGTTATATTTACTCCATTTAACAGAATTAACTAATTAGGAGGATCAAGTTAGATTTTTTTTTTCTTCTTTATTTCAGATCTATATTATAAGGAAATTGCACAGGGATCTAGCCTGGAGTTCAGTAATAGCAAAGGTTTTGAGTTTTTAGCTCACTTTTGCTATGATTTTGAGAACTTTGGGTGAATTAGATCCTCGGAAAGGTTTTTTAATTTATTTTTTCTTACTCCTTTAACAACACCATGCTTTGTAATTTTGAAATAACTAACATTATGATACAAAGAATGGGCTCTCATTTCTGTATACTTTCTGTTTTCAGCAATATTTTACTTTGGTCTATATTTATTTCTGCTTGAACTTTTCATTATTCACATTTCCATTGTGTACATATAACAGCAAGCAGTAGTTCAGAGAATGTACTAATGTGCAGTAGTTCAGAGAATTTTAGCAAACAGAAATAACAGCAAGCAGGAATTGAATCTTCCCTGTTATTCTGACAGTCTAAGACAAAGGTATAGGGAAGTTAAAATACTAGTTTCCTTAATCATGCTATAGATCCTTGAGTGAAGACATGTTATTCATATTTGATTAAATTAAGACTTCTATTTCTAGCTTATATAGAGACTCTTACCTCTGGGGCTAGGCGGCGTGGCACGTACTCAGCCATTGTGGCGTACTGTTGTGCTTGTCAACCATCTCAGGTTCAGGCAACATGCCTACTTTTGTAATAAGTGTGACCATAGCACATGGCTAAGTGTTGGGTTCAATTTGGCTCAGTCATGGCAGGGAGACCTTACGTTGTGCTGACCTATGTGCCAACATGGCTCACTCCTGTCCACTTTAGGTTTGACAGTAGAATGAATTTTCTAAAATCAAAATACAGCCTATTATATAAGTTGCTAAAATCATCTTATATTTGAGCAAATTTTTGCAAGAAGCAAATGAAATGTCAATCCTTAGGTCAACTGATATGATAAGTACAGTTTTGTTGAGAACTTTTCTTGAGCTGTGATCACTGACGAAGGATGACATTTTAAAAGTTATGTTAAGTTGAACCCACCAACTCTCTAACATACATGATAAACTCTCAATAAGCATCCAATTGAAGCTTTTCAAAAGTAGATTATAGTCAATCATACCAAGCTTAACCCGTAATATATAAGTAATCCTCATAATGCACAAGTTGAAAAAAGACAGATAAACTTGACCATAAATACAAGTCAAGAAATGAAGTGGTATAATCAAAATACCCTGCATAGACTAATGATGCAAGTAAACTTGCTAAAAACTTTTGAATGATAAGTAAATATGTATGTGCCATATTGGCACATGCGCCATCTTGGACCGAGACAAAATGAGCCCATCACAAGCCCGACATGGCTCGAAGGGCCAATACAATTTAGCGTTGAACTGTTATAAATAACCAAAAAGCAAAAATCTGAGTTATTGAAAGGGGACCGTCACTCCACCAATATAACATGACATGTGAGTCAGGTCGTGTATAGACCTTGTTGAAAGATTGGCACACCACGAAATTTACGTGGCCCGTTTAAGCACATAACAACCCCGCTGGCAGCCAAACACATGAGTTGTACGACCCGCCCCATCCCCACCTCTAATAAGAATTTAAGAACATTAAGGTAGAAAAGATTGACCTGGGTCAGATTCCACAAGTCCAAATCTTAAGCATTCTCCAACTGACCCGGGTCCACGCGCCCACCCGCTCAACTACTTGGAATGAGAAGCTCTCAAGGTATCATTAGAGTAGGACCCGCCGTATAATCTCACATTCTCACCTGCAACATGATATAGCAGGATATATTAGTTTAACATGTGTATTTGTAGTATTAAAACTAAGATCTATTGATTCAATTGTCCTAATCACATAACTACTCTACTAAATTAAATCATACAACAGCTAAATAACACATGAAACTCATTATTAACTGTTAAAAAATGGAATATAAGCATAAATTTTACAGCAAAAGTTCTCAGAAAAATCCAAGAATACAGCAGATACAGAATGTTTTTCTTTTCTTCAATCAGAACCGAGTTCTGATTCCCATACTTTAAGAAATTCTCCAAATTACAGGTAAAAGTTGCTTCTTTTCATTTCTTGCAACTTTTATATTTTTGAGTTGTCATGGAAAACATTAAGAACTTGATCATATTGTTATTCTTCTGTGTTATAACTGTTCTATTCAATACTGTTTCTGCTTTGAGCTCTGATGGGCAGGCTTTGGTTTCGCTTTTAAACGAATGGGCGGTTCCGAAATCTGTTAAACATAGTTGGAATACTTCCCAACTTACACCTTGTTCATGGATAGGTGTTGAATGTGATAAAAAGAAGAATGTTATTACTCTAAACCTGTCCAATTATGGCGTTTCGGGTCGTTTAGGACCCGAAATTGGTTTGTTAGATCATTTACAGACACTTGATCTTAGTTTCAATACAATTTCTAGCTCCATCCCTATTGAAATCTCCAACTGCAGCCTTCTTCAGCTGTTGGACCTGTCAGTAAACAATCTCACCGGCGAAATCCCAGAAAATTTTGGGAACTTGCAGAATCTGCAGGCCCTCAACTTATATCAGAATTCATTAGTGGGTCAGATTCCTGAGTCTTTGTTTCAGATCCCAAATCTTCAGTATGTTTTCCTCAGTAGTAACCGGCTTAGTGGGTCTATTCCTTCAAATGTAGGAAATGCAACTGAACTTTTGAGTTTTTGGGTTAATGATAATCAGTTGACTGGTACTATACCGCCTTCAATTGGACATTGTTCAGAACTGCAAGAGGTTTACCTTACTGATAACCTCCTGAGTGGTAAGTTGCCATCGAGTTTGATTAATCTCGAAAATTTGGTTAATTTAGATGTAAGCTCAAACAACCTGAAAGGTAGCATTCCTTCTTTGGGTTCTGGTAGCTGCAAGAGTCTGCAGACTTTAATCTTGTCAGTAAACCAGTTTACTGGGGTCATTCCACATGGCCTGAGCAACTGTAGTAGCTTGACAACCTTCACCGCCATGACAAACAAGCTGACAGGAACAATCCCATCTTCTCTAGGGCTGCTCACTCAACTGTCAATACTTTATCTAGCTGAAAACGCGTTGTCAGGGAAGATACCCTCAGAGCTTGGTAATTGCAAGTCTCTGACAGAGTTACTTCTAAATGATAATAAACTTGAGGGTGAAATTCCAAGTGAACTTGGGATGTTATCTAGTTTAAGCCGCCTTCAGTTGCATAATAATCACCTTATGGGTGAGTTTCCACTTGGTATTTGGAGGATACGGAGTCTTGAGTTGATTCTTATATACAATAACAGCTTACAGGGGGAGCTGCCTGCTGAGATTACCGAGCTCAAAAACCTCAAGAATCTTTCGATATTTGATAATCAGTTCTCTGGGATCATACCTCAGGGATTGGGGATGAATTCCAGCTTGGTCATGATTGATGTCACAAACAATAAGTTTACTGGGGAGATACCGCCCCACCTTTGTTTCAATAAACGATTGCAGGTGCTTGACATGGGCAACAATATGCTCAGTGGAAGCATACCTCCTGATGTTGGACGTTGCACTAGTCTGACAAGGTTAAGATTTGAACGAAACAACCTCACAGGGGTGCTTCCAGAGTTTGAAGAAGATCATAGCCTTTTATTCATCGACTTGAGTGGAAATAAGATTGATGGAAAAGTGCCTGTAAGCCTTGGTAACTGTCAAAGTCTCACCTGGATCAATTTCACCATGAACAACCTTTCTGGCTCTCTACCTTCAGAGCTCGGAAACTTGACAGAAATTCGTTCTGTTTATTTATCTCGTAATAATTTGGAGGGCCCTTTGCCACCAGAACTAGGCAGTTGGGGTAAGTTACTTAAGTTGGACTTGTCTTTCAATTCTTTGAATGGATCAATTCCATCAAGTCTTAGAAGTTTGACAGCCTTGTCTTACTTAGATTTGAGTGAGAATCGTCTCACTGGTGGAGTTCCTCCTTTTTTGTCTGAACTTCAAATGCTCCAAGAACTTCATCTTGGTGGAAATTTACTGGAAGGATCAATTCCTTCCTCAATAACTGCATCAGAGAATTTGATCCTGTCTTCCTTGAATCTTAGCAACAATCGTTTGACAGCTCACTTACCGACTGAACTTCAGAGATCGGCCAATTTACAGCAGATAGATTTATCTCACAACCACTTTACAGGGTCGTTGGAAGCTCTTGCTCATATGCCTAGTTTAGCTACTGTGAACATATCTTATAATCTCTTCTCTGGTCCAATTCCCTCAACTTTGTTGAAGCTGCTCAGCAAGTCGCCGTCTTCCTTTCTAGGTAATCCTGAGCTTTGCATGGACTGCAGTCACTCCAGTGGTTCTAACTGTGAAGCAAGCGGGAATATCAAAATATGTAATGCAATGCAGAATAATCACAAGAAAAGACTCCGCGGCATTCAGATAGCAATGATAGTTCTTGGTTCATCGATCTTCACAATTCTTGCAGCACTTTCTCTGTTTTATGTACTTGTCAAGTGGCGAAAAGAACAGAAAAAAGATGTTGAAGCTTCAGGCAAGGGAAATTCCTCTCACTCATTTGGAAAAATAATGGAATGTACAGGAAATCTTGATAACTCGTACATCATAGGGAGAGGAGGCCATGGAATTGTCTACAAGGCAGTACTAGGCTCAGACGAAGTTTATGCTGTCAAGAAGCTTGAACTTGGTGGAGAAAGGAGAACGAGTATGAGCATGATGAGAGAAATTGAGACATTGGGGCAGATCAAGCATAGGAATTTAGTGAAACTGAAGAATTTTTGGGTAACAAAGAATTATGGCCTAATACTGTACGAGTTCATGGAAAATGGTAGTCTTGGTGATGTTCTTCACAGGAAGAGTCCACAGGCAATAATAAGGTGGGATGTTAGGTACAAGATAGCTCTTGGAACAGCCCATGGATTAGCTTACCTCCACTTTGACTGTGATCCTCCTATTCTACACCGTGACATTAAGCCTGAGAACATACTCCTCGACTCAGATATGGAGCCACACATCTCTGACTTTGGCATTGCTAAGCTTCTACATCAAACCTCCATTTCAACACAATCATATGCAGTTCCTGGGACAATAGGCTACATTGCTCCAGGTAATAATGCTATGTATTTTATGTCAAGAAAATTCCCCCTTTAATGCTATGTATTTTATGTATTAACTTTTGTCACCCAATATTTATGGTACAGAGAATGCCTATGCAACTACATGGAGTAAGGAGTCGGATGTATACAGCTACGGAGTGGTTTTGCTTGAAATGTTAACCAGAAAGAAAGCTGTGGATGCAATTTTCCCAGAGGGAATGGATTTAGTTGGATGGACAAGATCGGTGTGGCACAGCTCTGAACAGATTGATAAGGTGATCGATGTCACCCTCCTAGAAGAGTTCCTGGATTCGAAAGTCATGGAGCAAGTTTATGATGTTTTCTTCATAGCTCTAAGATGTACTGAAACGGAGCCAAGAAAAAGGCCAACCATGAGAGATGTTGTGAAGCAGTTAGAAGATGCAAATCCTATTGTAAGAATGAAAAAAGAATCCTAGCAGTTCTTTGTTAAGGTTTCACATTATTCACATCTTTCCAACCCTGTAATTTTCTAGCATCTCTGAATTGTATATAAATACATAGTGTCTATAACATACGTGTCAAATTTTATATTTCTTGTCAAACATTGACATGGTTGACAAGAAACAATTCAAACTGTTTTCTAGATTTTAGTCAAGTATATACACAGGAAAGTGTTGTAACTAGAAAGGTATTGGCTTTGATGAAGTAAAACAAGAGACAAAAAAAGGTTTTTTGAAGGTGGAAATTTCCTCAATTGAAAAGACTATAAAAACCACCCTTTTAAGAGATCTACATTTCTATACTGAATCAAAAGGGGTGTTTACAACAGACTTCACATCTGCAAGACTACGGTGCTGAAACTCGTGCATCAGTCAGGCAACCAAAGCAATAATGATCGATTATTGCAACAGATGACTTCCTTCCTGCCTAAGTGCCTACTGCCTAGGCAGTAGGCACTACAGCACAGCCTGCTCAGGCAAATCATCAAGACTTCAAAAACCCAATCAGCAACTCTGTTTCAATAACATCCCAAGGTTTTCGCGCTTGTGCAAGTTGTGCAAGTTGTGCAGTTGTGCTTCGGCACATAACCACAAGTCTCCAAGTTGCACTCAATCAACTCCCAACTTTAGTTTTCCCGTTTGTATTTTCTAAGATTCTTATGTCATCAACATTTCGGTATAAATAGAGCATGTACTCGTTCTAGTCCTTGAAAGAGTCAAGTGAAACGCCAGTCTTTAGGTCATTTAACCAATAGTCTTTTTGAGAAACAACAACATTCAATATACTGCGTTGATAATTTTGGTTTTTGTGAAAAAATGATCTGCCCTTTCTCACTAAGCAGGACATTTAATAATCTAGCATACCACTAGTCCACTAGAAATATGACGCTTCAAAGAAAACATAATTTAAGGCAAAACAATACCTCCAAGATACATGACAATCTTCCACAACGCTTCCAATCAGAGCTCGTCGAATGCACAGCAAAATCAATTATAATCAGCTTAAGGCATACATGACGTTCCATACACCTGCTCATGATAATAAACCAGATTAGATAAGTCCAAAATACCAGTATTCAAAATCTTACAAAACATTAAAGTAAGATAACAAAATTAAGAAGAGTAGATTTAAGATTATAGGAAAATTTTAAGCCATGCATAAAATTCCACTCTCTATATATGGACTCTAGAATCTATTACATCCAAGGCTCCAAGTGCATGAATCCTATCGGAAATCAGTTATACCACGGGTTCGAGCCATAGCACATGCTTACATAAAAGCGTATGACAAGTAAGAAGGATGAAAACTTTTGATAAGCATGAAGGGTAACTGAACAAGAGAGGCCTGAACCAGATGACAGATTTTTCTATTTTTTTAATGTTGACGTGAAAACTCCACATCACCAACACACTTCAAACGACCGTAATCTTTTTCTAAAGATGTTGTATGACTTTTGATTAACGAATTGATTTTAGTTCCAAAAAAAAAAAGCCCGTGGTTTCATTAGAGTGAGACCCACCTGCAACTTGATATAGTAATAAGCAGTACTACTTTGAACAGGAAAGATTAGATGTCCTAATCTTATCCCAGCTCATCACACTTCATCCCACCAACTAAACAAAATGCTTTAAATATTGTAAACGACTAAAAAATACACATGAAACTCATTGACCCATATAAAAATGAAGGAATAAAAATAAAACATTGAATTTGCAAAGTCCTTTCTGTTGAATTTCTGTAATATAAGCATTCATTGAGCAGCAAAGTTCCCAATAACAAGAAGACAGCAGACACAGAATGTCATAGATTTTAATCTAATTCCAGGTTAGATTCTTATTCTTTAACTTCTCTTCCAAACTTGAAACTTCTTATATTTTTACTTTTCATGGCAAAAATAAGGAGCTTCATCATCTTTTTATTCTTCTGTATTATCACTGTATTATTCAGTACTTTATCTGCTTTGAGCTCTGATGGGCAAGCTTTAGTATCGCTTTTAAGCAAATGGGAAGTTCCGAAATCTGTTAAAAGTAGCTGGAATTCTTCCCAGCTTACCCCTTGTTCTTGGATAGGTGTTGTATGTGATGAAAACCAGAATGTATCTACTCTTAACTTAACCAATTATGGCATTTCTGGTCCTTTGGGGCCTGAAATTGGCAGATTAAGTCATTTAGATACACTTGATCTTAGTTTTAACGCTATTTCTGGTTTTATTCCTGTTGAGATCACCAACTGTAGCCTTCTTTGGCAGATGGACCTATCAGTAAACAATCTCACTGGTAAAATCCCAGAAAATTTGGGAAACTTGCAGAATCTGCAGGGCCTCGGCTTTTATGAGAATTCATTAGAGGGTCAGATTCCTGAGTCCTTGTTTCAGATCCCAAATCTTCAACTTATTCTCCTCAATAATAACCGCCTTAGTGGGTCTATCCCTTCAAATATAGGAAATGCAACTGAGCTTTTGAGTTTTTGGGTCAACAATAACCAATTGACTGGTAGTATACCGCCTTCTATTGGAAATTGTTCAGCCCTCCAAGAAGTTTATCTGTTTAACAACCTTCTGACTGGTGTGTTGCCATCGAGTCTGATTAATCTTGAAAGTTTGGTTGAATTAGATGTAAGCACAAACAACCTGAAAGGCTCCATTCCTTCTTTAGCTTCTGGTAGTTGCAAGAATTTAACGAAACTAGCCTTGTCAGTAAACCAATTTGATGGGGTTATTCCACAAGGCCTTGCCAACTGTAGTAGGATATCAGAATTCTCTGCCAGGACTAACAAACTAATAGGTACAATTCCATCTTCTATTGGCCTACTCACTGAACTGTCAATTCTTTACCTATCTGAAAACTCACTGTCAGGGAAGATACCGTCAGAGCTTGGAAATTGTAAGCTTCTGTCGGAGTTGCAGCTAAATGATAACAAATTTGAGGGTGAAATACCGAGTGAACTTGGGATGTTAACTAATTTAAGACACCTTCAGTTATATAATAATCGTCTAACAGGTGAGTTTCCACTAGATATTTGGAAGATTCAGAGTCTTGAGCTTGTTCTAATTTATAGTAACAACTTATCAGGGGAGTTGCCTGTTGAAATAACTGAGCTCAAAAACCTCAAAAATCTTACTTTATTTGACAATCAGTTCTCTGGAATCATACCTCGTGGCTTGGGGATTAATAGCAGCAGCTTGGTGATAATTGATATCACAAACAATAAGTTTACTGGGGAAATTCCGCCCAACCTTTGCTTCAATAACAAGCTGCAACTTCTGCTGATGGGCTACAATATGCTGAGTGGAAGCATACCTCCTTATGTAGGAAGCTGCACTAGTTTGACAAGGTTGAGGTTTGAACATAATAACCTCACAGGAACGATTCCAGAGTTTAAACAAAATCATAGCCTAACCTTTATTGACTTGAGTGAAAATAAAATTCATGGAAAAGTTCCTTCAAGCCTAGGTAGCTGTCACAATCTCACCTGGATCAATTTCACCAGGAATGATCTTTCTGGCTCTCTGCCTCCAGAGCTCGGAAATTTGACTGAAATTCAAGCTGTTTTTTTATCTCATAATAATTTGAAAGGCCCTTTGCCATCTGAACTTAGCAATTGGAGTAAATTGCTCAAGTTAGATCTGTCTTTCAATTCTTTAAACGGATCAATCCCAGAAAGCCTTAGAAGCATGACAGCCTTATCAACATTAGATTTGGGGGAGAATCGTCTGACAGGAGGAGTTCCACCATTTTTGTTTGAGCTTCAAATGCTCCAAGAACTTCATCTTGGTGGAAATTTATTGAAAGGATCAATGCCTTCCTCAGTCACTGCATCGAAGAACTTAATCCTCACTTCCTTAAATCTTAGTGACAATCAGTTCACAGGTCACTTGCCCCCTGACCTGCAGAGCTTGACCAGTCTACAGTGGATAGATGTATCTCACAATCATTTAACAGGGTCCTTGGATGTTCTTGGTTCTATGCGTAGTTTAGACACTGTAAACATCTCATATAATCTCTTTTCTGGTCCGATTCCCCCATCTTTGTTAAAGAAGCTGCCAACAGCCTTTCTTGGAAATCCTGATCTTTGTGTCGACTGCAGTCACTCCGGTGGCTCCACTTGTAATGGAAGCAAGAATATCAGAATTTGTGATTCTAAACAGAACAATGACAAGGAAAGACTTCACAATGTTAAGATTGCAATGATAGCACTTGGATCGTCACTCTTTACAGTACTTGCTGCACTTTCTATATGCTATGCACTTGTCAAGAGGAAAAAACAACTGCAAAAAGATGCCAAAGCTTCAAGCAAGGAAAATTCTGCTTACACAATCAGTAAAATACTGGAATCTACAGAAAATCTTGGTGAACAGTATATAATAGGGAGAGGAGCCCATGGAACTGTTTACAAGGCTGTGCTCGGCTCAGATGAAGTTGTTGCTGTCAAGAAGATTGAATTTGGGGGAGAAAGAGGCGCAAGTATGAGCTTGGTGAGGGAAATTGAGACACTAGCACATATCAAGCGCAGGAATTTAGTAAAATTGAAGAAAGTTTGGTTGATGGAGAATTATGGTCTAATGCTGTATGATTTCATGGAAAATGGTAACCTTGGTAATGCTCTTCATAGGACAAGCCCTCTGTCAGTTATCAAGTGGGATGTGCGCCACAATATAGCTCTTGGAACAGCCCATGGATTAGCATACCTCCACTTCGACTGTGATCCTCCTATTCTACACCGTGACATCAAGCCTGAGAACATACTCCTCGACTTTGAAATGGAGCCTCGCATCTCTGACTTTGGCATTGCTAAGCTTTTAGATCAATCTTCCATTTCAACACAATCATTGGCACTTCCTGGGACAATAGGCTACATTGCACCAGGTAATACTTTTGAGTATTTGATTTTTATTTATTTATTTTTCTAATATTTTATGGTGAAAATCCAAAGCTTAGAGAACTTAATTTAACTTATTTCATGTACAGAAAATGCATATGCAACAACAAGGAGTAAGGAGTCAGATGTGTACAGCTATGGAGTGGTTTTGCTTGAAATCTTAACCAGAAAGAAAGCAGTAGATGCATCTCTTCCTGAGGGAATGGATTTAGTTGGATGGGCGAGGTCAAAATGGCAGTATTCTGCACAGATTGATAAGGTGATCGATTCCACCCTTCTAGAGGAGTTTCAGGATTCCAAGGTCAAGGAGCAAATTTACGATGTATTTTCCATAGCCTTGAGATGCACTGAAAGGGAACCGAGAAAAAGGCCAACTATGAGAGATATTGTGAATCAGTTAGAAGATGCAAGAAGTAGGAACAAGTCCTAGAATTTCTTAAGCTGTCATATTCATCCAGCTCTGTGTGCTATCCTACCGCCTCTGTATGTACCAATGTAAACATACATTGCAGTTATTTTGCGTCAATTATACATATTTATACGGAGTACTAGAGTCTGTTTGGTACATGGTCATGTGACTTGACTAAAGCATATGTGTGTTCCTATTGAGTATTGACCTATTTGATTCTAAAACTAGCAAATGAGATCATCAATCCTAATTGGACATTTAAAAAAAATGAAAAGGAAGAAGATTGGTTAACACACCCGACAACTGAGAGGTACTGAGAACTTGAATTAAACGATGCTAGCTTGTGCACCAAAACAGCAAAGCTCGATCACTCCACCAGAAGGACTAAAATTCTATCAATGAACTGAAAAAAATGGTTACTCATTAGTCATTTTGACATTCAACTACACAAAACTTAGCTAGGGGATAAGTATCAGTTAATATAGTTTATTACAAGCTCTAAAAAGTACGGTCATACAATTACAAGAACACAAGAATATGTATGTCAGTCTTACGTGCATCAAATAGGGGAAGAGACCTCGGCCTCTTCCCCTCTCCCCCATGGAGTGAAGGACAAGTCACAACCACAACATCACAAGTCAAAACCACAACACCGGTGGTAAGAATGTAAGATCCCAGGGTAAGTGATGTGAATTCGAATTTCACGAGTCACAACCACAAATACCGGTGTAAGATCTATGGCTAACAACTGAGCTACCCTTATTCGTGATCAGCCTACAAACGCTATTAACTTTATTTATTGAAAATAAATCAGAAAGAAATTAACATGTCAATATGTTTCAACAGTCATTGAAAATCCAGCTGTGGATTGAACCTACTTTGAATATAAGTGTATAACTTAACGCCAAACAAATTAATCTAGTTATCAAATCCAATTAGTTTTCCCTGTAATGCATAGAATCAGTCGCAGTGTCATACAAGCTCAGTCACTGTTACAGTTCCCCAATGCAGAAATCTTCTATTATGTCAAATACTCGTGTACCATGCTGTGGCTTCTGTTCCGGTTCTCCAATGCAGAAATCTTCTATTATGTCAAATACTCGTGTACCATGCTGTGGCTTCTGTTCGGTTCTCCAATGCAGAAATCTTCTATTATGTCAAATACTCGCGTACCATGCTGTGGCCTGCCAAGCAAACATGCACACGTATGCATGTCAAAGTGCCAGAAAAAAAAAAAAAAAAAGTGCAGTAACAGACTAACAGCTATATCAAAACCAGCTAAATGTTCACAAAACACAGTTGCCAAAAGCATCAATTAACAACAAATAACAAAATATGAAATCATAAATACACCTGATTTATGGAACTTCAGAAAGTCCACATGACGAGGATCCGTTCATATATTAGTTATTTTTCCTTGATTGATCTTGATCCTTGTTCCTAGCCATGTTATACTACTACCTCCATTTCTTTTTATTTGCAACGATTTAACATAAAGTGTGAGTAGAAAATGAAAATGTCTACAACGCAACAAGCATTTCCATTAGACCATTAGCATAAAGGTGTCAAAGCAAGGCCAAACTAGTCAAGTACACCAGAAATAAGCAGATTACTTCTGAACAGAGAGCACAGAGCAGTCCATACATGATCACACCATATTGGCATTGGAACCTTAAGTAAGGTACATTAAGACTTATTGTTACTTATTCTCATCAATCACATATATACTGTAAAAAATTCACCTTGATATAACCTAATACTACCAAAATTGTTGACAATTTACATAAATTCATAACCAAATAACAAATTCAAACACAAATTCATAAATACAAATACTAGCAATTAATATATAAATTATACTGTTGTTTCTCCTTACATTGAAAACAAACAAACAAACCCATCATTTGTAATCAAAATTAGGCATAGGAGTAGGCGTATCAAAGCTCTCCAACACCGATTCGCCCCTGCTTCCACCTCTACTCGAACCACTCCCCTCCTTCTTCCCTTCACCACCAAACCACCCATCAAAAAACCCACCACTTTGACTCCCCTGCTCAGACCCACCACCAGCACCCGCACCCGCACCCGTTTGAGCATACCCATAGTACGGGTCCCCACCAGCACCAGCACCACCCATTGTCATGTCCGGCTCATCATACATACCCTGAGGCGGCGGCGACATAATCCGATTAACCATGATCCCAGCACCTTCAATCAAAGCAAGAAGAACCCCACCAAAAGCGGCAGAACGAGCAGATGATTTGAGACCCTGACGCATCTGAAGGAACCCACCAGTGGCAGCTCCGGCGAAGATTGAATTCCAGGGATCTTCCTTCTGACGAACATACACCATACCACAGTCGAAAATCGAGAATAAACCACCCCAAACGGCGAACCCACCACCAGTTCGAGGTGCGCTCATTCGAACCGTGTTGACCCCACCAAGAAAGCGCTCACCTTTAGGGGAATTGTAGGCTCCCTTTATGAAATGGAACACTGAACCTCCCACGGCTCCCATGGCGAAGGCGCCGCCTAAGTCGTCCAGGATTCGGTCCGGACATGGTTCTCGAGATGTTTCTGGTGTTCCCATGGCGTCTGGAGCTGTAGGAGAGAGAATTTTGAGAGAAAAAGGAGAGGGGAGAACAAGGGTTTATGTTTGAGCAAGGGTTTATGGTTTCAATTGATTAATTAACTACTTCATTTAAAATAATAATAATAATAATAATAATTAAACAAATTGGTTACTCCGTACAAATATTGCATGTACCATAGACAACAGGCTTGTTCTCTTTAGCTTCAGTTTAGTTCAGTTCAGCTCTAATTAATTTAATTCAATTCAGTTTCTAATTTTCTTCTCTCGTAAAATATTCAGGTTTAGCTATTTCCAGTTCAGTTTAGTTTAGTTCAGCTTCAATCAGTTAAGTTCAGCTTCAATCAATTCAGTTCAGCTCAATGCAGTAAATAAGAACATGCCTTATGTATATATAAATTAGGGTTTATGCTCAGGGTTAGGCAAGTTTGTAGGGTTGAAACAAAGTTTTACATTTATACAAGTTGTAGAACGAGTTAAACAAGCACGACAAATTGAGAGTATGGCAATTCAATGACAATGACAACTAATAGCACGCCAAGTGAATGAATACCCAAATTTCAATTCTTTGGATTCATGCTGGTAACGATACTCAATTACAACTTTTTACACTGCTTATAAACCTCTCGCTCACTTTTTAAATACTTGTAATTGTTACAATCAAATTCAACACACATGCAGATGTATTAAAACCGAAAAGGAAAGTTCTAATCACTTGATTTATTTCTCACTCTCTACATACGATGATACTATGATATTGCAAAATTTTGGTGGATTGAAAAAGATACTCATGTAGACCCATATCATTACATGGATCTTTCCGGACGTTAATCACAATACAGTACTCTTTTTTAAAGATTTCAAGACTAGGTGAGTAACGTCAAACCCTCCTCAACTTGGTCAATTTTTTTTTTTTTAAAAAAAAATGAAGTATTTTTACATTCACTTGTACGAGTATTTATTTTCATATATCATACGAGGCTATCCCCATTAATCAGCCTAAAATAGCATTAGCTACTTTACCACAAAATTATACTACCTATTTATCACTTGATATGCATAAATTGCATACCAACCATACTGACTTGTATTTCCTCTTAGCATTTTTCTATAGGATGTCCACCCAGTTCATTTCGACTATATCTAGATTCGACATGTATCACACACCTAGTTAATACGGAGTAGTGGGTGATTTTTCCAACAACAGTTATTGCATACGTTGAACCTCGAACGAAGACCTTCCAACAAGAGTTTTTGCATATGGTATAGCATACTTCCCATAAATACTTCAAAATTGAACAAGAAAAAATGGCGGGTTAATGAGATTGAATACAAAAATAAGAAAAATACAAGAAAAAAAACCCCACTCTCTTCACATCCTCAGTCACTCTCACTCTACTTTCTCTCTCCTTTACAGAGATCTGAGAAGAAATTCAACGAAAATCTTTGAATTTTTGTTGAAAATGGAGTCGAATTCTTCAACAACTGCACCAAATACTCCTCGTTGGAATTCTGATAGACCTTTTCTTACTGGTCGATTTCATCAGGTTTGCCCTAATTTCTCTAATTTGCTCAATTTCTTCAATTTTGATTTTAATTGCTTAATTTTGGTTGCATATTGATATTAATTTTTGTTTTGAAATAACCTAGGAAATTAAGGAATCATTAACCAAGGGTTTCTCCATGGATTCCTTCAGGTACTACTCAATTTTTTAATTCTAAGTTTTCGGTGATTTCTCTAGTTTCGGAATCAATTATCTGAGAAATTTATGCCATTTGATTTAGTTTTTGTTTGAGTAATTTATATTTTTTAGTTTTATGTATGATTTTTATGCAGTCCTGGAGTGGTAAAAGCCATTGGATGTTACCATGCTTCTGTTCAGGTATTATAGTTTTCGCTGTCGTCTCTTTGTTTACATCGATTTATCGTCGAAAAGCGATGTTTTTTGTTGATCAATGCAATGTTAAAGACCGTCGTAATCAATTACCTTTGGTTAAATTTAGGATTTGTGTGATTTTGAAAAGATTAGGACTATTTTGATGTCAATCTGATATAGTTGGTAGATTTCGAGGTGATGCAAACTTTGGTACTTAATTTTAAATTTATTAAGGGTGAATATTAATTAGAAATTTGTTGATTACATTATTTGCTTTGGTGTAGGAACTCATTGTTATCGATGATCTCCTTTCTGCTTTGGTTGGAATTGAAGGACGTTACACTTCGATTAGAAGAGCCCAGGTAAAGGAGGATAAACTTACCTTCCAGGTTGATGCATCGATGGATTTAGCTCTTCAGGTGAGAATTTGTTACTCCCTGCAAATCTTTTTTATTCTTATACGGAGTAATGTATTACTATTGGTAAGTTTAGATGATTTGTAGAATGCTGATCATGATCATTGTTTGACTACTTCAAGAATTGCTTGTATGTTGGGCGCTAAAACAGCTCTCTGAAAATGTTGCAGGAGTTAGCAAAACGCATATTTCCATTATGTGAGAGTTATTTATTGATCGATCAGTTTGTTGAGTCAAGATCACAGTTCAAGAAGGGACTGGTTAATCATGCCTTTGCTGCTGCAGTTAGAGCACTTCTTCTGGTATGTTTTATGGCCTTCTGCTTTTATTCTGCTGCCACTTGCACCTCCCCCAAAAAAGGAATTTTAAATGTGCTAGTGCAGTTTCTTCTGTCTGCATGTTTTTTGAGAGAGCTTTTGATTCTAGGTATCCAAAAAAGGGAAAGGGTTTTAAGAGACTTCATTCCCTTATCAGTTATCACGTGTTTGTTTCACCTCTCTTTTTCCCCCATTCCCTTCCATTAGCTTCCTTCATTAGGTTATACCAAATTCTTTGTATCCTGATGACCTTCACACAATCACATCATTGGGGTTTTAGAAGCTACCCCCAATATTATGACTTTATGAGGATAATGCGGCTCTTATTTGCAGACTCTTTTGGTGTATATTATAACTATGCATTAGAAGCTGAAAGTCTTTCCTTGTTCATGTTTAAACTTTTAAATGGCTGACATTTAGCTTCCAATAAACTGTTGATCAGGATTATCAGGCTATGGTAGCTCAGCTTGAACACCAATTTCGCTTAGGAAGACTTTCTCTGCAAGGATTGTGGTTTTACTGTCAGGTCTGAGCCTTCTATAATTTGAGCTTTGCAGCTTTCCTTATAATGGATTTTCGATGAAGGAAGTTTAAAGAATGTTCTCTAAATGACCCTCCTATACATCTACTTGTAGCCAATGATGGGATCGATGAAAGCTTTATCTTCTGTGATCCAGAAAGCTTTGTCAAATGACTATGCTGGTGTAGATGTTCTTAACCTATTGCAAAGTCAGGTGAGGGTTTAAGCTCTGCACCAAATTCAAGAGGGATCGTGAAGTACTGTTAGATTTTTCTCCTGTGATTAATTTTGATCTTTCACTTCCTTTAACTAGTTAGATGGAAACCATTATCTTCTTGGTTCATATTGTTACTGTCCAATTGCAGGCTAAAGCTATGGCTGGTGATCATGTTGTAAGATCACTTTTAGAAAAAATGTCAGATTGTGCTAGTTCTGCATATCTCGAGATGCTAGAAAGGTAAGCCTTTAGTATTTAGTTTAATCATCATGCTCTGTATCTCCCCTATTTTGCAGGATTGAGAAAACATCAGGACTCATGTGTGTCAGTGTGTCACAGTGGCATTATTTTTTGTTTGTTTGGAATTTGGTAGTTGGTATTATCTACTTCTCCCCTTTCTCGTGTTGTATGTCTCTCATCGAAAATCTATTGTAGGTGGGTTTATGAAGGGGTAATTGATGATCCATATGGCGAGTTCTTCATCGCAGAAAACAGATCTTTGCAAAAGGTATGCTCATCATAGAGAGTGTGAGCAATGAAATTTCTTTTTTGGAATACTCATATATTTCACTCTTTATTTCAGGAAAGTCTCACATTGGATTATGATGCAAAGTATTGGCGACAACGGTATAGCCTCAAGACCAGCATTCCTAGCTTCCTTGCTGATGTTGCTGGGACAATTCTGACAACAGGGAAATATTTGAATGTCATGAGGGAATGTGGCCATAATGTTCAGGTTTTGCTTTGTTATCATATCTATATGCATGGCTGTTATTATTTTTCATTTTTTGTTCGCTGGGTGCTGGAAGTGTATAATATTTTAGTAGACTGCCTTTGACAAACACGATTTTGTAGGTACGAGTGTCAGAAAATTCTAAATTGCAGAATTTTGGTTCAAACCATCACTATCTTGAATGTATAAAAACTGCATATGATTTTTCCAGTGGCGAGCTGTTAAATCTAATCCGCGAAAAGGTGCATTTCTGTCACTTCGATCATTTAGCCCACCTGCCCCGTTCTCTTTCATGCTTGTTTGTGTGTGGGAAGGCTGGAAGGTGTATCGCCTATGCATGTTTTATATGAGAATTTCTAGTTCCTTAGATTTTTTTTTTCTATCTTTCTGCGTGCAGTATGATCTGATGGGAAAGCTGCTATCTATTAAGCATTATCTTCTTCTGGACCAGGTATGTTTACATTTATTATGAAATTTGTGCAAATTGGTTTCCTAATTGTTTGCTTATTTCCGCCTTCTTAATTTCTTATACAGTCTCACTGCACTGTGCTATATCTCTTTTCTGTATAGGTTGTTGTAAGTTTGATAGCAATGCATGATGTGCTGTGTCTGACTCAGGGCTGTGTCCCAGTGTGTAAGACATCTCATATTGAGGATCAACCAAATTTTCCCTTCTCTGCTAAGACACACTATTATATATTGTTTCATGAGTAGCTATTTTGTAGACGTTATACTCTACATTATGTAGGAGCAATCCAGATGTTTGCATGTATTAAATGTTTTAGAACATCAATAACAAGAACCCATTAATTTCCATAATTCCATGTCATTATTCTGGAGGGAGGGGGAAGGGTGTTCTTCTCACTTAAGATGTCTGTTGCCTTTCCCTGGTGATTTAACTTTTAAGGAGACTCGTTGTTAATTATTCTACAGTTTCTTAATTTTGAGCCACCAATTTGGTGAAAAGTTGATTTAATCCAAGGATAAAATTATGCAACCATATGTTGCTTTCAGCTTAGTTTGAAATGGTCTTTCCTGTACGCGTTGGTAAACTATTTTGTCCAGATTTTAAAGATAATGTTTTGATGAAATTGCTTAATCACTGCAGGGGGATTTTCTTGTCCACTTCATGGACATAGCTAGAGATGAACTGACCAAAAAGACAGAGGAGATCTCAGTAGAGAAACTGCAGGTCTCTTGACTTTATATTCTTCATCAGTTCTTTCTGCATTTGTTCTGCCTGGTTGTGTACTTTTCTTTTTCTCTCCCATTGATATTCTTTGCTCACAGATTCTTGTATTTCGAGGGACTAATGTATAATTTTGGAACTACCTTGTCATCTTATAGTCTCTCTTGGACCTTGCTTTGCGGTCCACAGCAGCTGCTGCAGATCCGTGTCATGAAGATTTGACGTGTTGTGTTGTAAGCTACTATAACCCTTTTTTTCCCGTGCATGAACAAACTTCCTTCAGGAGTGCTATTTGGTAACCTGACTTTATTGTTGGTATTGGCACCTTTCAGGAAAGATCTACTTTGCTGAAAAGATTAAGCATGCTGAAAGATCTTGAAATTAGTAAAACAATATCTGATAATGATCTAGAGGAAACAACAAGCATCACTGGCCTGGAGACATTTTCCTTGAGTTACAAGGTACTAGTAAATATAGATTGTAATTCTTGATCAGTCTTCTTGTTTAAATACTCCCTTCTGTGTAATATTGTGTCTGAACTAGATAAGTTTGAGATGCATGTTTTTCAACATGTTTGATCTGAGTATTGGGAGGGTGAACTCAGAGTACCATAGGCCTCTTGTGTTATCTACTCATGTCACTACTCTGCTTGAAAGGTCAAAAAAAGCTTTGTGCCACTATTATATGTAATGTTTTTGTCTGCGACTTCATGAGAAGTTTGTTGGGTATGACTAGGCTTTGTAACCAATAAAGCTCAGGATCACTTCACGATGTGACAATTTCATGGAGAATTATGGAGAGAGAGGTATCACTATTCCTCATGTCCCAACTGTTATCCTACAAATAATATTAGTGCTCCTGTAACCCTTCTTAATCTTTACTATGAATTACACCACCTGACACCCAGCAACAAAGATGGAAAAATAGAAGCCTCTTGCAGTCTAGCTCCCGCTCCCTAATAAACGTATTAGGTTGTCAACTTATCACTACATACAGCCTAAGATAAATTATGTGATTGTCCCCTAAACTCTTTATAGTTTATACATGAAACTGCACCACCTGACATTTCCTCGTCAAATTAAGGGAACTCATAAGCGAGTTCTCTTTCTGCCAAAGTCCCAAGCAACTTAATTGGTTATAAGTATTGGAAAGTTTATTGGGAAGATTGATTAACTACTGCTTGTCTCCTAATGAGACACCTAAGGTAGTTTAGGATGCATTTTTATGTAATGAACTTACATAGATATGTTATTCAAGGTTACACCTCAGAAATCTATTCTGAAGATTTGAGGTTTTTAAGAAATCTGAAGGGAAGCCTCCTTAGGTGCCAATAAATTTTTACCATCTCTCCAATGGCCAATATCAAACTTCTTTTATTGATCTTATTTTATTCTTCTGTAACCCTCGTTGAGCGCCACAACTTTGTTGTGCAAGTTCATGAGTTATAGTTTTTAGGAAAATGATGTGAAATTACTGCCTATGTCTTGAGGCATGTACCCCACACCAGTGTTGGATCTCCTCTCTTTCCAAATCCCTGTCTGCTACTCTGCTCTATCTGTCCCCTCTACATCCTTTGGTATTCTTTCTTGTATTTCTTTATGTTTCATCTATATGCGAATTACAAAGTATATAGTTATAAAATAATCACTATTATTTCTGATTGTCTATGCAAATAAAGTCTGAATAATAAAACAGAATAGGTATAATCACAAGAAATAAAGAATAGTAAAAAGCCTCATGTATTAGACAGTCAGACTGCTGTTTTTTTATCTTTTGTGGAACATGATTTGCTTTTTGTACAATTTTTTCTTTCTTTTCTTTGTATTGTTAACATATTTATGGGATCAACTAACTCATACAATCCTGAAAATGTATTAATTATATATTCTGAAGGTTTGTCTAAATTATCCAATGATCACTGTCTTTTACTTTGAAATACTAATAGCGCATGTTATTTATACCCCCGATTAATATTGTCAAGACTCCAGACTTCCATTTGGTGTCTATGGAACTAGATATGGCATGGTATATTTCTGATGTTTTGCCTCACATTTTGTGCTCAGGTACAGTGGCCAATGTCTCTTGTTATATCAAGAAAAGCCTTGACCAAGTATCAATTGATTTTTCGATTTCTGTTTCACTGTAAACACGTCAGCCGCCAGCTTTGTGGAGCCTGGCAAGTGCATCAAGTATGCTGTTGAAGTCTTTTCAATGCTTTCATGCTTGACATGTAGATGATGCTGTTTTCTGTTTGTTCATACTTTTTAGTAAGGATTGGGATTCATGTTGCAGGGAGTTCGTTCTGCTAATTTAAAGGGAACTGCTATATCTCGTTCTTCTCTTCTTTGTAGAAGCATGCTGAAGTTTATCAATAGCCTTTTACATTACCTAACTTTTGAGGTAAAACACTGGAGTTTTATGTGTTTGATTTTTATGGAGTATTACATTGTCATTTTTTTGTTGCTTTGTGGAATATTCTGCATCTCATTTTGAGCATACTGTAGTCATATTTGTTACTCCTTTTGCTATATGCTCTTTTGTTTCATCTAAAGAATGGTTATGATTTTTAGCTTGTAGATAGACTTTTGCATAGCTTAATTCTTCTTGATAATATGAATCAGGTCCTTGAACCCAATTGGCATGTGATGAATAATAGGCTGCAGTCAGCAAAGAGCATAGACGAGGTATGATTTTTTTTATTTTTTATTTTTTATTTATAATTTTCTCGTTAATGCTCATCAATGGCTGCTAGCATCACAATCTCATTTTAGCAATTAATTGGTTAAGCTTGAGGTTTATTTGTGTCACATAGAAATAAAGACAGGGAGTATGTAGTTTTAATACGGAGCATTCCAAGTTCAAAAAGGTAGGAATCATTCAAGCATCCAGAATGTGGCCATTAATTTTTCGTTAAAAATAAAAAATTATAACCAACCTTCATACAAGTTAACCAGGAGCAAGGTAGATGAGTATTTTTGAATGAAAAGATAGATTATGAAAGCTTAAAATGATCAATACTTGAACAGGTAAAGGCTGAACGTACAAAATTCTTATAAAATAAATAAAAAATAAATAAAAAAAAAAACCACGCACATCAACTTTCTCAAGTGGTCGCTAAATTGTCAGTTTTTGAAATGGAAAATGAATCTATTGAGGATATTATAAACTGTTTTTTTTTTTAAATTAAAATAAAATAAAATAAAAAATTCTGCAGCAATGTTTCTTAAGGGAGATGGGGAGAGGAAAATAGTTGAGAGCAAGCTTGTTTTATTACATTTTCTCAATTCTCACTTGGTTTGCTGATTTTGATAAATAGGTTATCCAGTATCATGACTTATTTCTTGAGAAGTGTCTCAGAGAATGTATGCTGCTACTGCCAGAACTTCTCAAGGTTAAGTACAATCCTCTATTAAAGTTTTTGGACACGATCCTTTCACTTGAAAAAACATCCATAAATGCATTTCCTTGAAGTATATATTAGATGCAACTTCTATATTGATGGCATATTCTGATTGTTACAACTGGCTTGGAAAATGCAGAAGATGGAGAAATTAAAACTTATTTGTCTTCAGTACGCCGCTGCTACTCAATGGTTGATATCTTCCTCCATTGAAATTGCTGAGCCACAATCAAAAGAATTGAAGTGTAGGACTTCATCCAAGTCACTAAAGTTCATAAAAAATGCATCAGTTACAGATTCTATACAGTAAGTCAATTAGTCACATGTCCTACAGCTTGTCATGTCTGTTCTTCCAAGTCCTACTCACTCATCATATTAATGGTTGCAGGAAATTCGAAAAAGAATTTAATGCTGAACTCCATAGCCTTGGGCCAATCTTGAGTAGCCGTTCACAAGCAGAACCATTTTTGACGCATTTAGCACAGTGGATTCTTGGAGTTGGAAATGAATAGTACTTCGTATAAAAAAAAAAGCAGGGTGTGTATGAGTATAGCCGTTCATACTTGCACATGTTCTTTGTGTGACTCACATTTCTGTATTTGGTTGAAAATAGTTATATCGAGTAGAATTTATACTAAGATTCATGGTGATGCAAATGTAAAATTTTGTGTAAAGATTCACTTTGTGCAGCTCCGGGTCAATTACAAAATTAACTTGGTTCTTGTTTGATAATTTTAAAACGACCTCAATGGTAATGTATGATGTATAAAAAAACAACAGTGAGTTTTTTCTAATCAGTATACCCGAAAAAAAAAGGGAATGTACTCTGGTAAAAAGACTAACATCTAATAATTAAAAGTTTAATTATATACGAAGTATCAAGCATGATATTTTGTACACATTATATATACATAAATTTAGAATGTTGAGAATGACTAATCTACATCATTAAGGCACACTGGCACAATAACATAATTGTTGATAGAATGAAAAACTTTATTGACAATGACTCAATGAGGATCGTCAAACCGGCTTGTTACAAGTACAATTTTTTCACTATTGTACAACTATTTTTCTTTTTCTTTTTTTTTCCACTACTACAATCTGGCTGAAAGGCTCAGGCCATTGAACAAATTAAGGACAACTAGATAATACAAGTTTTTCCATTGAATTCTGGTCAGGATCCAAACGCAGAGACACAGCAGATGGGAACTATATACAGCTGAAATTATGACACGATACATTGTACCTCCCCAAACCATTATCACCGTCTGTTATTTCTGTCTGTATGAACTCAGGTTACCACCTCATATGCATAGGAGGTCAGAAACAAGTGAATTGCAATGAGATCATTAGGCATCAATTATTGACATCTGATGCCTTGGCCACCATCGATGAGTTTTTGGCCTCGACATTTTGTCTTCGCCTTCAGGTGAATCCAAGTATAGGAGGCTGTTCACCTTCTATTATGACACATCTGACAAATGGTAGCGGATCTAACATTAGCAAATGTACAATGTTCACATGACCAGTGGCTTGAATCATCAATATTCCTACTGGAACTACCAGATTTTGCAGAGGTGCCTCTGCCCCTTCCACTTTTGCTCCTGCTTCCTCCCAGGCTTTTTGAACTTGTGGTTCGGCTGCAAGCACCATGCGAATCCACATCTGCTAAACCATTTTCTAGGGCACGCACGAGGTTTTCAAAATAATTTCTCGTTACACTGTCACCAATTTATTGTACAAGTCAGGGAACAATGAAACATTATATTGTAAGTTGCAGTTTGTGAACCTTTATTACTTGCCCAACCGGCATAGTTGGAGAGGACAAGTCGAAACAACAAAAAAAGTAAATTAATAGTTATTATAGAATAACAGGCTGCAAGGGAGGCTTAAATGTTTTGAGTTAATTTAAGCATCAATTAATTTGATGTAATGAAGTCACAAGAAATCCTCAAAACTCAATCTATTAATTGCAATACCTTGTAAGACCAGCTAGCTTTGTGCGGAACTCATTGAATTCCTTTGATGGACCTTCTGCATTAAGGTACACTTGCAGCTCCTTCTCAGCACATTGATGAAGTCGCTCCAAGCCAGCCTCTGCTTCTCCTGCAAGACAAAGATAAAGATTATCAGCAACCAGAAGACTTATTATAATGAATGTACAACCTCAGATCCAGATGGCATACCCTGCATATACTCAAAAAACCGTCTCTTTGCATGTTCGTGCTCAGGCAAGTAATAACCATATGCATACGTCCATTTTAGGACACGTCTACATTCAACAATCTGTGAGCACAGATGCACTCATTAGAGAGAGACTCCAAATTTGGGAGAGGTAACAAAAGACAAAATCTACGACCTACCTGTGACCATGCTTCAATGATAAACTTCAGCTGTGACTCTGGCTGACATTGTATGTCACTCAGCTTCTCTAGCTGCAGCATGCAAACAAACATCAATATTTCATGGCGATACTACTCAAAAACATTTATGAAGTATTAGTTAAGGAATTAATCCTTGTAATAAATGTTACCAATGCCTTTGAAGAGACATCATTCGGACGTCATTTCAAATCACACAGCAAGGAGTCTTTCCCTGATGTTTATTAGTTATTTGAGAAAAGAAATAAGTGAAGAGATAGTAATTTGCTTCAATAAAACACTGTATTTGTGTTTCAAAAAGAGTGAGAATTTGGAGCAATAACAGACTACACAATTATCCACGTAGTTAGCTAGTGGCAATGAAACGAGGAGAGGTATATATATATAATATATATAATAAGTAAATATGAATAAAGATAAAAGGATCCCAGACACAACACATGCGGTTATTGGAAAATGATGGGGTTGTCAATGAGACTAGGATTTCAGCTCTATGTGGAATATTTATATCTCCAGTCAATTCCTTTCAATAAATAAATAGAAGACACTTTTCACATACAAGACATTAATGTTTAGAAGTGTATCAAATAACTATCACTTCAAGGCATTGCCACTGAAAGCCTAGCCCAGCTTTACCAGTGCTATTATTTTCCTTCTATCATAATTCATAACCAAATGACAAGGCCTATAAACATGCATCAAAAGAGAGGACACTTACGTGCACACTTTGCATCAGCTGAAGGTCTTGAAGTGCTTTCTGCCTAGACTGCACAAGTAAACCAAATGTATCTTAGAGACCAAAAACTCAACAGCTAGAGACAACGGACCAACCAACAATGCCAATTAGTCCCATAATTACGATATGATCTATACTAAGTTTCAACTTTCAAGTAAAGATAAAGCTCCGAATGTAATAATTAATGATAAGAAGAGAATGACCTGTACTGGAGGTAAAAAGTAAAATAGAAGATTGCTCCATTCATTCATGTCAAGAGAATAAACCCCGATAAGCCACTGAGAATGTATGGAAAATTTACCAAATCCCACAAAAGGAGAAGAGGTGGACCAAGTAAGGATAACAAGAAAACAGGCAGGACTAGGCCCATGCTTCATCTTCAATAGAAACTATCAACACTTAGAAAACCCCTAAAAAGGGGTCCTCCCCTACTCGTTATCACTTGTATGTTCACTTTCTTTCAAAAGGGCTTCTACCTTTGTTGTATAATTTAGGAGATGAGTTATATAGTTGGGTTACATGTTATTTAATAATAATTGGTTAGGACCTTACAAAAAAAAATGTGTTAAAAACTATTATGAATAAAAACTATTATGAATGGAAACTGAGGCTATTGAAAATCTCTTAAAATCTGCTAAAATAACACACCACATGATTTCCATCAAGTGTTGCACAAGTCTACAGCCCCTATATTTAACATACAGCCGAATAGCCAAACCATGAACTCTCAGGGTAAAACCCACAATTCCTCATGTAAAAGCCAATTACCTCCTCCTGAGGTATCTTACCACGTCAAAATGTAAAAAATACATGTGACTAACATGGATTAGAAGTATCACCAACAGGCAACAGCCCAGCAAACCATACAATTATGTGACGGATGACCAAACCCAACCTGTGATACTGGAAAATGTCATTAGTAGTAATCCTACTCAATGCTAGGGTCAATATAAAAAGCTCTCACTTTTAGAGGAACCCTCGCCTCTCAAATAGAGTTTGTTGCCGGATAAAGTTAAAAACTCAAAGGTTGAGTCTAAGCAACAAAGAAACAATCTACAAGTATAAGACCTTGATGAGTCCCATCTACACCATAATCCAGAATCCACCATAGCTGGCTTGCTGCTCATTAAAATCCAAACACCCCAGGGAACAAAACTCCTCTTACTTCTTATTACGTGGTGGCCATAGGAAATGCATATCTCAATTATCAATGTGATAATGGTGCATTATGAGGAGAAGAGATTGAACAACCAAGAGAATAAAAAAAGGCTGATCTAGTGATCTCTTTGAATTACTTCATAAAGATATGCAGCCATCAATTATTTAGAGTTTCCCAAAAGCTGAGAAGAAAATGAGCACACTTGAATTAACTTCCAAGAGTAGGCAAGATGTATGTCACTTTCACAAAAGCAATTTCTAATGTACAACCGGTTGAACCTTGAGTATGATACAACCAAGACTATTTCTTTGCTCATTTGGAGCTCACATGTTGTGCCCAAATGAGCAAAAAAATAGCCTTGGTTGTGCCATGTGCATGATACAATCAGTTACACCATGGACCCTTAATCTCACAGGTAAAGCCCTCTCATTTTGATGAAACTTGTAGTTTCTCTTGATAATTCAATGCCAAAAGACATTATATCACAAGGGAAAGGCCACAACCATTTGCCTACATGAGCAATATATTTAGACACAGATAACGTCCATTATATCTCAATAAGGTTATGTGACGCTTAAATCCTCACAGGTAAAGCCCACTCATTTTGATGAAACTTGTACTTTCTCTTGATAATTCAATGCCAAAAGACATTATATCACAAGGGAAAGGCCACGACCATTTGCCTACATGAGCAATGTATTTAGACACAGATAATGTCCCACTATATCTCAATAAGGTTATGTGCAATGTTTCCAACACTTCAGCAACACACACTAAGATCACAATTAAAACTACTGCAAATGGGTAAAGTATGTGTATAGTGCACAAGACAAACTACTGCAAATAAAAAGTGTTGGAAGTAGAAAGAATTGAATGAAATGAGAAAAAGACGACAGACAGAGAAGGGAAAAGGAAAGGGAGGGAAGGAAGGAAGAGGGGAAGAGAGATCACTGAAAGAACAAAAGGGGCAATGACTTTCGTAGCCATTTTATCATCCACATCTAGTTGACTAATCTAGAATGAAACAGGTCTCAACAGAAAAAAACTTATCCTAGCCAACTTTGTGTAAAAGGATAACCATGGAAACAGAAAAAAATATATAATTTCTAAAGGCAACTACATACCGATTGGTTGCTTGCCCAACGTTCATAATAATGAGTATATCTCTCTAATGAATTCTTGGCCATCTCTCTACGTTTCTCAGACTCATCATACTGTGACAAAACAGGAAGAGGGTATCTCATCAATACAAATGCATTCCACACAAATAGGCGCTAAAGGAACATGTGCATCACAGATAGTTGAAAATCAGGTGTTCATACCACTCCTTCCTGCTTTGCAGTTTCATAGCGATTACATGCATAGAACCCACCTGTCCTCTCACCATGATCAGACCAAGCACCAAGACAAAGCCTGCGAGGCAAAAAAAAAAAAAAAAAAAAAAAAAAAAAAAAAAAAAAAAATCTATTCAGATGACTTGCCCTCTAGATCCCCACTTTTTTCTCCTTTTCTTTTCTACCAGGACCCCGGCAGATTGTAAGGAAATTGAAATAACAACTCAGTCAACAACTTTAAGATAGAACAAAAGTGCAAGCGCAGTAGGAAGCAACAAAGAGCATAATTCAGTAGAGGCCATGCAAATAACTAACCATAAGCTTACCAGCAAAATTCAAATTTACAGGGAGGTGTACACGTGATATGCATACATCCTTGGTTTTTCTCAATTGGTCGCTTGCACTTTGGGCATGGCTTGGAATTAGCCAATATCCTGTAAATATTAAATCACCGTTTCAGCAATAATGACAACATTTTTTTATAAAATAGAGCAACTCCAACAATGATACATTAAAGTTGGCAAGCAATTATGATACAAGTAAAATTGCTGCAATAATCAGTCTAAGCATATGTCAACTGAAATTATATTAATCCAGTTGCACGCATAAACAAGAGAAAAGACTAACAGCTGCCACTTGCCAAGAAACCCCAAAACGAGAAACTGACCCTAAAAGCATGCGAACAAAGAAAAGCACAAAAAACACAAATATGATAATGGTATCACCAAAATAAAAAAATTTAACTAACCAAAAACAGATATCCCAATCCAATATTGTAACTTCCTGTTAATTTAATCAGAATTCAGGGAGAATAAGCCAAATAGGTGTACAAACTCAACAGGTCACCAACAACTCCAACATTTACACCGTTGTTGAGGCTTAGCACTTTATCATAACTGAAAATCTAGTTAAAAATAAATAAAAACTTGTGATGCAGGTTGACTTGTGACTCAAGGTGGCAGCATACATTAACCTCAAAGCTTCACAAAACATGACCCATAGCTAATACACCTTTACGGGATTCAATCTCAAAAAAATGTAAAGTTAAATTAAGCATCAACACCACTACTGATGACAGCAAGAGCTCAGAGATTCCATGCACCCATTATTAAACAAAATCAAACTTATATTGATGGGATGATAAGGGAAAAAAATAATCAAGCTGTATACTACTGTCTATCACCCTGTAACAGACGATCCCCAATAAGGCAGCTAATTAAGTAGAAATCTTGTGATGTCATACCAGTTCATATTTTCAGACTCCGCACTATTTTTCATGATCCACTTGCACACTGTGCCACAATCAACAGGTCGATGAGCTTCTTCAGTACACTGCACATCAGAAAGACATTACTCAAATTTCTAACACTTCCCCCAACCCCAATCACAAATTGGCGCGATGTCAGATAGAGGTGTTCTGACTTCAAAAGATCTTCATAATGAAATAAACAAGTTTGCAAAGTAATCTTCCAAAACCAGCTTTATCCACATAAAAACTGATAATTCCAAGACAAAGTAACAGCAGACAAGAGAAGGCAAAGGATAGCTTACACTCCAACAAAATCCATGTGAGCAACGACAAGTCACATCGTAGTTCCCACTTCCAACAACGAAATCAACTGCATAGTCACAGCCAGGAGCAGGGCACCATTTGGCCTACAGTATTCCAAAATAAATATTAAAACAATATCCCAGAAACAAAATACTTTACAAAAGTGATAAATGAAAAATAGAGCACCAAGGAGGTATCATGTGAGCTGAAAACCATTAAAAAAGTACAGAAAAATGTCAAGTGCACCAGTAATGAAGTTAGAACTGTAAGGCAGTTTTCAAACCTCATATAGCAAGGTTTAACATAGAAACAACAGCCTCTCCAACTAAATGGAAGAATCGATTTCAATTAAATTCCTTTAAACAATCAAAACAGATGTGATAGCTACCCGGAAAAGAAAAATCAATCTCATAAAAGAATTTAGCCTTTCCATATAATAGAGGCAATATCAAATGTAAGTATGAAACACTATGTCAGCTACAAGCTAACGTTTACAAGGCTTCACAGCCAAATTCATTGAAGCAAGAACAACCAAAGCTAGAAAGTGTCACTTGTTTTTACCATTTAACTGAACAAAATGAATCCGAAAATACCTTCCTATTGTCTTCAATGTAAGATCGAAGAAAGTAACGTGCATACTTCTCTCTGTCCTCTTCACGAGCCAGTGTATTTATCATGTCTTGACCGACAGCAGCAGCACATGATGGATCAGGGCATCGCAAAGTAAGGCATCCAGGGCCGTCATTAATGGAAGTACCCAAGTAACCTGACCCAAAACAGAGAGAAAAATTAGGAGAGAAATTCCCTAAAGATGTCTTTTTTGTTTAACACTACTACAGACCATGTAATAAAAAGGAGGGAATTGTGATTGCTTTGATGCAAGAAGAAGCAATGGAACTGTCTAATCAACTAACCCAGCTAATAAAGATCAGTTATATAGAATAGCTAATCTTTTCAAACAAAACTTTGTGTTCAAATCCATTATTGGCAATATATTCCCAAAAACAAGAAAGCATCAACACAGACAAAATTCTACAGGTGAACAAGAAAAAATTACATTGCTGATAACTCACTTTCAAAGTTTCAATCATATTATCAATTTTTTTTTCCATTTATCAGGAGAGAGGAGGGGGGGGGGGTCTTGAAATTCTGGAGAGATGAACAATAAAAAAAATTCTTTGGAACAAAGAATGCAATATGCAATCATCAGGATAAAATTTCAGAACAAACCAGCCCAACATGAGTTACAAAATGGATGGCCACACGCAACTGCACTCATCATAGCACTTGGAAAGTCCTCAAAACATATCCCGCAAATCATCTGTTCCATTAAGCACATAAATATGAGAAACTTACTTTAGAAAAATAGTGAAAGCAGACATGTCTTCAATCCCATAATTCACATATTAAAAACATTTCATGTTCTACATAAGTAAACATAATCTCAATCATTTAAATACAGTAAAATAAGATCTTTTGCAGGTAACATACTTCTCTTGCATTAGGGAATTCAATAACAGGCCTTTCCAGTAAACCGACTGTGTTGCGAACCTTCTCTTCATCAGCAAACCATTCATCATGTACTTTACTGACACTCCTGCAAGGTCACATATAAAAATAAATAAACAAATAAAAATTAAAAAAAAATCACGACATGCAGGCATGCATCACTCAACAGGTCCACTCAAACAGTCTAGTCTAATACAATAATACCATAATCAAGATACAACCAGATACGCAAGATAACAGGTAGGAATAGTTCATAACTAAGATTGCTAGTAATGACAGAATCAAGTGCTGTAAACCTGGAGCACACGAAAGAATGACATAGAAAACAGCACAATGATTAAATCAGAAGTTGATTGCTTCCTTACAAGCTTAAGAGCCATAGCAACAATTACCAATTATAGTGACGTAGAAGAATGCCAGCTTCAACCTTTGAAATTGATAGCACAGTTGATATCTTCAAAATATCATTCTCTTGCCATTGACGAATATCAGCTTCACTTAAAATGGTATAGTTTTGCTACATAAAATTGGTAATACGATCAGAAACCCGGCAAAAGAATTGCAAACATAAAACAGGTAGACCACCACAAAATGTTGCAAGCATGTATGGGCATTTTATTCAGAATACCGCGGGGCTAAAAAGAACAAGGCTCAAATTGATCGGAGTTCACTGCAGGAAATATAATTGCATATCTAACCAAACACAAGTCACAATTATAAATCATACCACTTCTATTTCACTATAGATTTGGACCCGCTTCCAAATCAAGAACCGGTTAGGACCCGCGGGGTACGGGTATGAACTAAGAACTGGTTACATTTGGGACAGGGTCGAATTACAATATCTAGAAACCGGTCTGAACTGGTTCCAATTCCAGTTCTTAGTTTTTAGGAACGGGTACCCAGTTAAAAATTTATATATTTTTTATAAGGTCTAGTACACACCCTGTTAGACTAAGTTGAATTTGGGGTTTATAAAGTTAAAATAAACCCAACCCACCTCAAGCCCTAACACACCTATACAATAAGTACCTTCTTTTTCCTACTTTTCTTCACCAACAGCCACATCACAAAGCAATGACAATTTTACTCTTATCATTTACCAGAGACCCAGACTCATCAAAACCTTAGTTTTCATCATCTTCTTCCTCAATCACCCATGGTGTAATCTCCTCCCACCTCTCCTCAGCACCCTTGTTTTCTCTCTCCTCTTCCTTGTAGCTCACTTCATTTGCTGTTTCTTCTACAGCCTTAAACGCTTTGCTTCTCTCCTCCTCATTTTCGAATATTTTTATTTTTTTTTGGAAATTTAAAAGGGGATATTTTCAAAATATATCCGAAAAACAAACAAACAAAAAAAAAAAAAACGCTCCCCACCAATTCGAAAATCATGGACCCTTTTTGATCGGTTCCGATACCGAGTCCTTGGTTTTAATTTGGATACCCGGTTTTGCTCACCCCTAGATGCAACGTTTTGACTTTTTGCACTATTCATTTATCAACCTTGACTACACTTCAAAAACAATAGTAATTGTACTCATCCAACCAAGACCAAATCATGGAACCACATAATCTATTCAAATCTAGCATCCTCTGCTCTCCCCAACCACATCTACTTTTATATTTAGTGTGTGGATTCATACTTTCAATATTACAACACCCAAAAGAAAAAAATACTGCTAAATTTTCTCAACCCTATAGCTAACCATCCTTCATCAACTCATCATGCAGCAAAGGAAACCACTCTCCTCTCTCTCTCTCTCTCTCTCTCTCTCACACACACACACACACACGCATATACAAACAAAGAACAAAAAACAATCCTCTAAATATAAGGTACAAATTCAAGAGATGCACACTTGTCCAAACTTTCACTCAAACTTTTGGAAATGTTGTTTCAAACATACATATTCATCACTAATGAAACCTTTGCAAATTGGAAAAAAAATAATAATAAAAATACTAACCTATAATATCTACTCTATTTGTTCCTTATAAATCTTCCTATTTACATTACCACAATCTCCAAATTACATCTTAAACCATAAATATCCTTCAACTACTTACTACAGAGTAATAAATATATTATGAAAATTTGATGATTAAAGCATTCACATCGTACCAGATTTAACTTTCACATGATGATATTATTCATAATAATCAGTAACCAATTACAGTCAAATTTCTAAATATGACCAAACTAACACTTAATAGGAAGATCTCTAAAGAACAAACAGAGTATATTTAGAGAAAAAAGGATGAAGAGAATGAACTAGTCAATTATTGCTTCCACAGTTCCACAAATATTGCAACATGTACAAGGTGTGCGGATAAAAGCCCATTGATTAAGGAAGAAATGGAGAGGAAGAAAAATAGGGAAACATTGCAAAGTATATGAAACTTCCAAAAAAGGAAAAATTGCAATATTTGGATCAGAATATGTATATATATATTATCTAAAGAGGATTTAAGTTACTTGATATGAATATATTTTAAATTCACTTCTATATGGTAATAAGTATAAAATTAAAAGGTTAAACAACTCATTTTTAGTTGGATAATCCACCTTGTTTTCTGTGAATTGTGTTGGGTGGAAATAAACTAAGGCCATAAGCCTGGAAATGAGGTGGTGAGTTGAAAAAAATATAAGTACAAACTTAAATAGCGATACATATCCACTAGCATAAAGAAGCAACCTAGAATTAATTTAAGCATATCCTAGCAATGCCTCATCTTCAGACATTATGGATGATCGAAAGAGAATATGCCCTTGATCGACTTTGCTACACGATCATATACTGAGTTTTTTACCTGCTCACATCAACTCTCATGCCCTAAAATCAAAATGGTCATACAAAAAGCTTCAACCAAAATGACCAAAAAATATGGAAACATATAGTATAATGCACCATGTAGCATGTCCCAATCGTACATTTTGGGTTGTGGTTCATGATGGCGAATTAGGTAACATTGGTCAATAGCAATGACCAAGGACTCGAGGACCATAATGTCAATCAACTCTTAAAAATAAGACAGACATGGATGCATCAGCATAACCGAATCAATCACCACCGTCAACAGTAGGTATCAACTACTAGAGAACACTTAAAACTATATAATTTGAAATTGAAGATTGTGCTTCCAGCAACTCCCATTCAATTGTAGCCTTAAACCTAACAAGAAATACGATAACTAGCCGCTCTCAATCCCATATATCAAACAACTCAAGGGAAATGATCATATGATCCTGATCCACCCCAAACCAGCTAGTTTTACTCTACATCAAAGCAAACAAAAATTCAAAATTTCTACCACTAAAATGCCACAAAGATGAGAGTATTCTCTAGAATCAAAGAATTTTCTTGATTACTTTCACCTAAAATCCAAAAATGTAATTCATTTCGCGACAAAAGAACATAAACAAAAATAGCATTTAAACACACAGAAATAACACTCAACATCATCAAAAACAGACATAAACTTAAATATTACATCAAATAACACCATGAACAAATAAAATAAAATTTCAGAATGCGATAATTTAGACAAAAATTAGAGGAGCTAACCTGATTACGATGAGAAGTGAAATCATCATACTCATCTTCCGAATCATTATCAATAAATTCGTAATCGCCATCAGCAGCATCATCGGAATCGATAGCGGTATCGCCACTGTAAAAATCTTCAAGCGATTCAACATCGTTGGCATCATGCATGTCATCCTCCGAATCCATTTTCAATTTTCCAGAAAAATTCACCAAAATTTCTCCAAATTAACGATAACGAAATCTCCTAAACCAAATTTCCTCTAATTTAATAGATAAAAGATAATCTAAATTAATCCGAGTTCTTAAAAATTAAATTAACAAAATGAAACCCTAGAATTGAGGGATGAGACAATCGAGCAAAGAGAAGAGAGAAAATCAAATTTTTGAATGAGTTAATGAAATTAGGGTATGAAATTGGATGAATTTGTGAAGAAATTGGGGGAATTTGAGATCTCGGAGATTGAGGAGAGAGAAAATGGTTGCTTGGTGTGAAATGAGGGGAAGAGGAAAGGCGAAGAAAATGAATATGCGGGAAATTGAATGTAAAAACTACTTGCTCTTGTCTGAACAACAAGAGAGTTATGTCCCAATTTTTGCCTTTTTATGGAGCCAAAAATAAATAAATAAAAATAATAATAAAACAGGGAAGTGAAATCATTTGTGATTTTTTTTTTTTTTTTTTTTGAGTTTGTGATTTTTGGTTATTTTAACTGTGATTTGGTTTATCTTGTCTGCTGATCCTCTTGTTCTTTTGTTCCATTGTTAGGAAAGTTATATTGGGTATCATACACTTAAATGTACCCCAAGTATTGAAGGTTTCACGTTAAAACGACTCTTAAATTATACTATAAAAGATTCGCCAAGCACGTGATAAGAATTTCTTAACACGTGTAACCGGGAACGTTGCACTTTAGCTTATATGTTATGTACATTATTAAGTGATGGTGACGCTATTGCACCCTTGTGAGAATGTGAGGAATAATAGAAAATCATGATTTGAATAAATTTGGATAAGTATTTTTAGAATAAATAGAAATAGGTAATAATTTTTTATGCGACAGTAAATAGTCATTAAACACTAGCTAATCAATTTAAGAATATCCATCAAAAATTCGAGCAAGAAAAAGTATTTTGTTCTTACGTAGTTGTCTTCAAATTGGATAAATTTAACTATCAAATTCTCCATATCTATTTAACCCGACTATAATAAGTGGATAATATGACAAATTTTGAATAATTTTTCTTACACCATTAGATATGACCTTTGTATGTATATCATACATGATGTGTAAAAATCTTTGGAATAAGGAATCCTTCTTGATTTGAAATTATCCAATATCCAATGCATAGTATATTGTTCTTAATTTGAAATATCCAATAAAAATTGTACTAGAATCTGCCACCTTCTTATCCTCCACTCTACGCAGTATCTTATCCTAGATAATACTCCGAAAGTGTTTTTTTTTTTTACAACACCAGCTCTTACCGTAATAATCTATTATAGGTTATAGCTAATGTATGATATAGTTAGCAAATGAGATAGCTATAACTAATACCCTCTTACTCCAATCGGCATGGATGTAAATATTGTATGTTATACGAGTCCCATTAACCTTTTCGACAAAAGACACAAGGAGTAGGGAGTTACTATACGTTACACAATCAGAATTTTTTTTTTTTTTGGGGGGTGGAGGGTGCTATGGACCATTCATATTCTCCCAGAGTACTACACTACGACTACCCTAATTCGAGTTCAACACAATAAATCCATCATCGATCCCACAATATATGCTGCATACCGTTCGAGTCCATGATACTAATGTGGCCTATCACTGATCACATTAAGTGAGCTTCAAATGAAAAGAATAACTAGTAGCAGCAGAAAGTTTATTTGTATATATCAGCATGGACTCAGAAGCTGTTTACTGCATACTTAAAATTCCACCAATGTTATTGAGTTGCAAACAATGAAGATGTTTTATACAACATATACAGTTGTAACATACAAGTAAAATCGATTGACTGATAAACTACACTGCTAGACTTTGAGCAGCTTTCCAGGGAATTGGAAACCTCTTGTGCTCGAAAAATCAGCTGGAAGCCGGATGGGGGCGGACACCATATGATTCGATATTTAAAATAAATAAAATCTTGTATACAATACATTGGATCGTTTTGTTGTTCACTTATTGCTCCTAACCTGCATCACTTCAATAAAGCAAACTTCACAATGATGCTGCTGAAGAGAGAAGGAAATTCAAGAAGTTCACAAAAGAGATTTAATGTTACACAAGGTGCCAGGAAGAAAACAGCTTTAGAGACTTACATGCTCATACACTGGCAGCTTTTTTTTTTTTTATGGTAATCATACACTGGCAGCTTTAATTGAAAGAAAGTCCGATATCTTGTTAGTGTAGAAATCTGGCTGAATAGAGTTGTTGGGGCTTTGAAGTGTTTCCAAACTAGTCACGCCTATTTTCCAAAAAAATCAAGAAGACATAATTATGCTTATGCATCTAGCAATTAACAAGTTCATGAAACATGAGTAGACATGGCGGCTATTACCTGATAAAACAAGGAGTGTTTTGCAGCCACCATTTTGGCCGAACAGTATGTCAGTGTCCAATCTGTCCCCAACCATGCATATTTGGGACTTGGAAATACCAAACCTATCATTTGATATGGTCAAAGAAGTTAGATATAGAGATTTAAGACTCTAGACTGTGATAAGCCTAACAATTTTACATGGGTGGATGTAAGTTGTTTAGATAAAAATGTAAATTGCTGAACAAATGCCTGGTAAAAAAATAAATAAATAAAAATAAAAAAAGAATATTCAGACCACCATACTCTTTTGCTACATAGTCCATCATAAAAGTAGAGGGCTTCCCTACAACAAGAGGCTCTCTCTGAGTAGATCCACAAAGAGCACCGACCATTGAACCACCGCCTGCACATAAGAAAAGAAACAAGAAGCTAGTCATCAGTAACTATCATTAACTGAGAAGGGTTGAGGAGACTTGTTAAACACAATTGTGTTGGGTGAAATTTATAAAATAGATTCATAAATAACCCAGTAAAGTGATTGGAGAAAGGTAAACCTGCCCATTCCTGAGCATCTGTAAGATGAGTAACAGCATCACGGTTTGTAGCAATGAAGAGACACCCAGGATTTTCACGGATACATAGTGTTCCATATCTGAAGACAAGATAAAGAGACAATATAAGAATAAACTGTAGAACTTGGTAGCAAACAGCATTCAGCATTGTTAAATTACTAAACCAAGTGGAGTTGCAAAGTTGCACCAGCCATCTATAAGAGCCAGAGACAAGTCAGACAACTACGGGAGCAAGTAAGCTGTAAACATAACTTTTGAAAGTTCAAAAAAAGAAAGGTGAAAGAATAATGCTTCCCTAAAGTAGCATGGTGAAGGTTCTACAATTTCAACTTTATAAAAAACAGTTTGGTACTTGGGAGCATTATTTCACCAGGTAATAGAGCTCAGACTAACCAAGAGTTTCCCAAATAATGTCATGCGGATATGAAGTTTTTCAAGATGGAGAAATTGTGCTCCTGTGATTTTCAATGCTAAGTGAATCACTGAATTACAAATCATTGTTCAAATCCCAGCAGAATTTTCAAGCAGTCAGGAAGAAAGACACTTTCTCTCAGATGTTTCTATTTTCTACCTATGAACCACATGTTTTTACCTTCTTAATCTGGGGATTGGTCCAGAAGAGTATTGACAAAAACAACTCTGGATACAAGGAAAACTATACAAAGCAACTTACTGGACTTTGTAGTAATTAAAGAATCGATCAAATCCAACCACAACTGCACCAACCTACATTGATTGAAGGTATTCATGTATAAGCAAGACGTCAATATATAAACCAAGTCAGCCAGCATTTCTGAATACTTATTATTGTCATGTGATGGTTCTTATAAAAGTCTAGGAGATATTACACTTTCATCATGCTCCATCAAGTAACCAGGCTTCAATTCTATTTTCTTACTTCCATCTTCCTGCATGAGAAAGTACAGATACAACAATCATATTCACATTCGTGGGGATTATGATGAACAAACAAAACTTAAGCATATGACGAGAGTGATTGACACAAAAATTCCCTGATTTCTGCTTAAATAAGCTTTTTATGAAGCCACTGGATACCTTAAGCTTACACAGACATAGTTTGTCTTTTTCTAGAAAAGCTAGGTCACCTTTTCTCCAATTAAGATGAAGGACAAGTTTGATCTTTGGGGCTAATGTAAGTTATAAAGAATATATTGCATAAAGCAGTATATAAAATACCTCAACTTCTATGACTATGTTGCCTTTGCCTCATACTAGATAATGAAGCAAGTTTAATCTTTAATGCTGACCTGTATAGGTTGAACTTTGACAAGCTACAAAGGTTATCTTACTCAAAGCCTTAAATTGCCAAAATATGGAACTCTGTGGCTTTGTTTCATTTGTGGTATACTAGTACTAATTAACAAAATGGGTATTTTGACTAGAGATTCTACATTAGTTCAATGTACAGCCCATTTTGTCTAATGAATTAGGAATGCCCTAAACATAGCAGATCAGATCCAAGTATTATAAGACGGAAAACCTAACCTATTACACATAACACATAATAGGCTGTTGAGAATGCAATGCAATTTCCAAAAGTTCATGCTACACAGAAGAAATTTATACCGGACCACCAAGGTATTGGAATCCGGCAAGATCAAGCTCCTTCAAGATGCCTTCCTCGCCAATTACATAGACCTGTGAGATGTAATAATCATCAGTAAACAACCAAGATATTAAATTCAATAAATTGATGATAAATGGAAGTGAAACGCAAAGTCATGAGCCAGAACCTGGTATATTCAGATTCAGAACAACAGACCGCAGACAGTGATGGTTAATAATAACATCTCAGCAAACTTAATTAGAGCTAGATTGTACTTTGTGACACTACATGGAGACATATACAGGTAGTTCTCAGTCTTTAGAAATAAATTGAAATTTATCTACCACAATGTTATAGAGAGCTCTAACTAACAATACTTCGGGTTTTTAGCCCTTGGCAAATGGGAATGACACATGCATTCAGGTCATATAATTTGGATAATTCATGCTCAAAACATAAAGTCTTCCATGTAAAATTAGGAATTCACCTCAAAGGCATACCTTTTTATCTTTCGGGAAATCAATTGATTTAAGGTAAGCCGCAGCAGCAAAAGATGAAGCGAAAATTTCCTCCTGAGGGGAGTGTTTTATGAGTTTAGTAAACAAGTTCACAAAGAATTTAAATGTTCAATACAACATATCCAGAACTAACCTCAGTAACACTAAGGCCAAGTGTCTCAAACTTCTTTCCATATTGCTTCCTAGACTTGGTTGAGTTATTGGTAACAAATATCAGTCTTTTACCCTGTGTAATAGATGAAGCCATTAAGTACCCTAACAGAATGAAGAAAGAGCTGGTCATACTCAAACTCACAATATACCTCTCTAATTTAAAGCACCTAGATAGAAGTATTAAGTAGTCAGGCTTAATAATTAGGATATAAAAACCTTTTCCCTTAGCAAGTCGAGTGTTTCTGGGACTCCATCAATCAGTTTATCCCCTTTCCATATAACACCTACAAACATAGAGACGTATTAACATCTTTCACAAGAAGATCATTTTATGTTGACTTTCCAATATTTGTAAAGTGGGCAGGTAGGATAAGTAGAGTATGATCACTTATACGCCCAATTGAGTCCCATCATAGAATCAATTGGCAATGGTAGGAACTAGGAAATAGGAAAAACAACCCGATTTTAAAAGATGGTTAGTATCTCTTCTCTTCACCAATGTACCGAATAGCCCACATTGAGGTGCCAAACCTTCCCGGACAACTCACATGTGCACACATAATGAGTTGATCTCGACATTTACCCCTACCTCCCACACACCAACACCAAAATCACAAAGAACCAAGAAAGCATGAACAAAATGGTTCTGATACCGAGATTAACCCAACCAATGTAAATGCCTAGTTCTCTGGGCAATCCAATATACACATCAAACAGTAGCTTTTAGCAGGAATTACATCATACACTATTATAAAACTCTTGCCCATCAAATATTATTTTCATATCTCTAAAATTGAAGTTGATACCCTATTTGTGAACAAATTATCTAATTCAAGAAACGATTTGGTGACATTATTAAACTATAAACATCTACATTCGCCACTTTCAAAGAGCTATCAATCATTCTCCGTCGTAACAATCATGATGTCATTTAGTCGGTAAAGTCTACAATATTAACTCCAAACCAATCAAACTAAAAATCCATCATCATCATATCTTCGCCACTATAATCAATTTTCCAGCAAAATCCAAAAAAAAAAACAAAAAAAAAAACAAAAAAAAACAAAAAAAAAAAAAAAAAAAAAAAAACAAAAGCAAAGAAGGAGAGATTGAGTTTAGCATCAAACCATCGCAATCGAAAATGAAGGTTTCAACGGAATCAATAAGTTCATCAGGATTCTTCAATTGCTGAGCAGAAGCACGAGGAGAGAAATTCGACGCCATTCTACGAGAATCAAAATTCCTGCTACTGTAGCATTTGAGAGTGAGAAAATGAAGAGATTGGCGGGAAAATGAGGAGAGATTTCTCGGATTGGTGATGAAATTGGAAGAAATTAGGGTTTTGGAGAGAGAATTAGAAGCAACGGAAATGGCTGCTCTGCTAGTGCTGCAACTACTCAACATCTTGACTGCAATGAAGGATGATGATCTGGTTTAAGTGATTTTGTGGCCGTTATGTTTTTTTGGAAAAAAGGGCGGGCCGCGGGGGGTGTGGTGGGGCTAACATGGTTTGTGTGAGTGGTTATAGTTGTAGTTTCATTTATCTTTGATGAATGATGAGTATGGGTCTACCAAATTCATGTAGTTTATTATTCGGATTCGTTTCATTTTGCCCGTGATCTTAGTCAAACTCTATGTATTTTATCATTCGGATTTATTTTATATCGCCTGTGATCTTAATGACATTAATAATATTTACTATGTAATTTAGATTTAGAAACAATTGATCTTAAGTATTTACAGTAATAATTTGAATTTAAGCTCCTTGTTAAATGATTTAGGGTTAAATGAAAGGATGTTTAGAATTAGAAGGATGTGAAGATTTAGGGTGCGTTCTATTCACCTTATCTGACCTTATTGACCCTTATTAGAACTTATTTTAGTTATAAATTAAACTTGGCAGCCCTGATTAACTCTTATCACAACTTATCTGAACTTATTTTTCCCGAACTAATCTTATCTAAACTTTTGTGAACTTATTATTAACCTTTATTTGAACTTATTAACCCTCAAATAAGTGGAAATAAGGTAAATACAACAGAGCCTTAATGTTGCAGTTATACATTTGTTCTAAATATTCATTTTTCATTGTATGTTTTTAACTATATGGACATCCAAATCAAATTATATGTACATTGATCCTTCTCATTTGATCCTAACCCAGTTCACAATGTTTTTTTTTTTTTTTTTGGTCGTGTTCACGAAATATGAGATTTTACCTCTATTCACTTTTAATGATTTCAACCGGTCCTATTGTAGCAAGTAACCTATGTATGTATGCCTGAAATCATTACCAAACCACCTTCTTCCTCCTCCACCCACCTAGACATCTTCCAATCTTCACATCCACTACCGACCTCATTTCCTTCAACAATGACCCCCCCCGTTTCCACCCCCGCCCCCCACTCCCTCCAAATCTCCCCACTCATATGTACCCTTTACCAGCGACCACATCCTTTTCGTCCTCTTATACAAAGACGGATCCAGGAACTTTGTATAGAGCATGTCATATAAACTATGAAGTAAGAACAATTATTTAATTTGAAAAAAACAAACAAAATTACAAGTTTTGGGATTTGAACCCCTTACTTAAGGGACTAGAATGGGTATTACGGCTAGCAATAAAAAAACCAACTTCTTCACCATAAAAATATAAAATAAAAAAATCAACTTAGCTAGTTTTCTTGTGCTTAACAAGTGTATCAACGGACTTATACGATTCAAACCAAAACTTATTCATAATGGCATGGGTAGGCTCGCCCCTGCATACGTCTTTGCTCTTATATCAATGACTTATATGCTTGAAACCAAATCCTCCTCATTCTCCCTCTTCCGCTCTCTTCCCTAAATCGTTGCCAAAATCACAGCTATTTGTCCATAGCACTATAAGTCTATAACACCATTAAGACCACATCCTTAGCCCTTGGTTATCTCTTCACATGTTTCGCCATTGAAAACCCTATCTATATTTTCCATACCACCATATGACAACTTTGGCCGTGGGGTGAGGGTGGTGCTGATGGTTTTAAGGGTTTGAGGTGTCATCAAATAGTGTTTTGGGTGGTCAAACAACATTGTGGGAAATAAATTTGTCAACAACTACTTTACAAAAATTCGACTTTTACGAACATGTATTGTATACATTAAAATTTGTAAACAATAGCATGAATAGCTCTTACAAGCTTAACTCTAATCTCATACCAATTGGATTATCTTGTTCCTTAACCGTGGCTAAAATCTGAAACATATTGGCCTTGTTGACAACGTAAAAAGATCAATCATGGGCTGAGTTTGTTTTGTTTTTATACGTGTAAATATCATAAATCATGTGATATATTAGACACACTATAAGAGACATCGCATGCGTAAATATCCTTTAGCCAAATCCATCGAGTGAAAAGTTTTTCAAAGCTCATTTGTATCACATACTACGTATTAAAACAGGGGAAAGTCTATTTTTCATACTAAGATAAAGACTTTTATTTTCAAAACCCAATAACCAAAGTTTTAACCGTTGACTATTATAGTAAAAAAAAAAAAAAAAGTACTCCCTATGTTCTAGAAAAATAGACATATTCGACCTTACCGATTCCAGGAGATCTTTCTCACCCCGAGTCCTTTGTAGCTCTCTAAATAAAAAAAATAAAATTGTCAACTATATTTCATTATTTTGAATTACTCTTGTTTTCCTAAAAATTTATTGTCCACCGACCTAAAAATCTTGAAATGTGCAGTAAATTTTTTGTCCACCGACCTAACAGCTTCGATTTTTTTCATACGGAGTACTTACTGAAATTTCTTCAACCAATCTCCGAATGTAAAAAAGTAAAAACCACTGTCATCTTTACCGATTTCCGAATATTACTCGACCAAAAAAAAAAATTTAAAAATTAAAAAATTGTCATCTTACTGTCTCTCATTCCAAAACCACTCCATTAAACGGTTAAACCCTCTTCCTCTTTCTCTCTCCTCCATTGAAGCGCGTGCTCTGACTTCTCCTTTGAACCAGCTTCTGAGCTTTCTCTTTTTCCATTGAAGCATCTTCTGAGGTAAGATTTTGTTGTTAATTTTTGTTATAATTCCTTTTTTTAATCATCGAATATCAGTTTCATAATCTAGGGTTTATCGTATAATTAATTGTCAGTATAGCCAATTTAGGGTTCTTGTTAGGTGGATTATTGAACAATTAATTATAATTAGAAAGATTATAACAAGTGATTTTGTTGCTAGAATTTTGATTTGTGCAGTTTATGTTAGATAATTTTAAGCGAGAAGAATTTTCTGTGATTTTGGGGATTAATTTTGATAATTGAGTGAATTCGATTGAAATTGTGTTTCAGGCTGTTGATTATATTCCTTAATTGTTGGGTAGAAATCTGGAAATGGATCCTACCGACGAGGACGCGCTCCTTGCGAACTCGAGGTACTTAACTCGGCAGGAAGTAATAAAACGGCGAGTTCGTCGACTGAGGCGACTCACTGATTGTTACAAGGGTCATTATTGGTCGTTAATGGAGGATGTGAGGCGGAAACACCGGGAGTATTACTGGATGTATGGGAAAGGACCTTGCAGGGAAGAAGATAATGAGGCCGAGGAGAGAGATAATGGCGTCGGTACTAGTAATGGGATCAATGGCAGTGGCGTTAATGGTAATGGTAATGGTAACAGTGAAAATGGTGGTAGTGGTGATAAATTAGGGGTGGAGTATGGGAGAAGTTTCAGTTGGTGCTCTTACAGTGGGTGTGAAGGGAAAGCTATGGCGTTAACGCGATTCTGTATCTTGCATATAATGAGTGATAGCAAGCAGGTGCTCTACAAAAAATGCAAATATCCACAATTGAGGTCTTCCTCTTTCTTTCTTGTTGATTTCTTTTTTTTTTTTTGGTTTTCATTGATTGTTATAATTGGTTGATTGTTGAATTATTTAGATTATACTACCTCTGTTTTTTGATAATCCACACATTTGACTTTCAAGTTTGTATACACAAAATAATTAATATCATTAATAAGAATCATCTAAAAATTTGATATAGTGAAACTATACCTTGAAACTAATACTGCACCAGTTTACGCACTGATATTTGTAAAATATTGAATATAGGAATTGCTTGTTTTCTGGTTGTTTGTAGTTGATTACTTGTTTTTCTTGGGTTGATTACACATGTAGTTGCGTGATTGTGCTAGTTACTTTTTGACAAGTGCATAAAGTTACGTGAAGACCGAACAAGGAGAGGTTGAGATAGTAAATATACTCAATTATGTGGTAAATGAGGAATGATATGTTAGGGAATAGAAAAAACCAAACGGGTGCTAGTGTTTTGTTTGTAGGAATGGGAAGGATTCTAAATTCTGGTTAGTTATTATTACCCGTGAGGTTTTGGAAGAAGTGAAGATTTAGGGGAATAAATGTCATGTTGTCTTTAGCTTTCCTTGTACTTACATTTACGCTTTGCTTGGATAAGAGGAGGTGATGAGCAAGGGAGGTAAAGGAAAGGGAGGGGAACAAGTTCCTTGGTTCAAATCAGATGTTTGGGGAAGGGAAGGGAAGGGAAGGGAGAGCGAAGGGAGAGAGAGAGGTAGAGGTAGAGGTAGAGGATGAGATTCATTTTCCTTCCCTCCTTTCTTTCCCCTCCCTTTCCTTATCCTTCTACCGTTCTATCCTAACAAATCCTTAGCCACTCTGGGAGGAAGGAAAGTGACAATTCAGTATAGGAGGCTTTCTTACCACACCTTTTCGTTCTGTATGAGCTTCCTTAAAATTATAAGAAAATTTTATCATGAAAAGTTACTTTATTCCGTACCCTTTCTCTTTCTCCGTGCTCCTTTCCATTCCACAAGCTGCTTATGTATATGTCATGTTTGACTAATTTTTGGGAAATGATATAATCATGGGTCTCTTGGCCCTATAGTTAGTATGCTCTTCAATGACTTCTAGATTTTCTGAAAATTAGAGACATCAATGAGTTTAGGGCATTGAGGCTCTTCATTTGAATGCGCATAGGAGTGGGTGATGCACTGAGAATCTAAGATCAACATGAGGGATCCCGTGAGGTTCAAAGATCAACATGAATGCAATTTAGAGTTTTGAGCCAAAGTTGAAAGAAATTACGGGGCTTAAAGAAGAATAATCATCAAGCTGTGCATTTATTAAAGAAAAGAGATTTACCACCTTTTGTGAATTGGAAGTCGATATCAGATGATTTTGGGAGGGTAGTTTGGAGTGAAGTTTGAAGGATATTTTTACTCAAAAGTCGGAGTAATGTGCATCTATGATGCATTTGTTGCTGACAAACGGCCTGGAACTACTCCCTCCTTTCTTTTTTCATTGCAACAAATTCCCTTTTGGGAAGTTGCAAAATTACTATCTTTGGCTCATGTTTCTCTCTATCTCTCTCCTCATCACATGGGTCCATTCCCCCCCCCTCTCCCTCTATCTCTTTCATAGCTTTAAAAATTGTGCATCCTCCCCCCTCCCCCCACCGTGTTGCAATTAAATAGAACAGAGGAAGTGTATTCCAACTACTGTGGGTGGATTGCACAATTTTTCTGTCACATTTTTAACAAAAATGATTTTTGGTTTATCTTCCTTTGGAGGTATAAGTATTTCCTTAGTGTTTGACACTTTGACGCTACCATTTAGTGGTGATATTCTGCCGTATGATGAATAAAATTGCTTACTGCTTTAGGCTTTTTGTAATTGATGCCTCATAGCATAGAGGTTTTTGCTTGCTACATCTCCCGGGCCTCGCCCAGCTATCAACTCCCACCAAAACTGGTGGCCATAACACTGGTGACAATATCAATATATCAGTGCCAGCAAATTTTCATCTCACTTTTCTTCTGGACATTGGCAATTCACCACCAAGATGGGTTCAAATTGGGAACAAGACTGACAAGTATCTGGACAATTTACCAATCATGTCTATTACATCTAAGTATCCTATGGGCATCACCAACCTCTGCCAGTCTTGTTCATCAATTGTCCATCCTCTATTCATGATAGGAGCTGAGATAATATCAAATCACTTTATGCTCCCCCATTAGCTTAAAAGTGTTACTAGATAGAAACAATCAAATCTTTGCATATAGCCACTTCAGCTGTGGACTGTGGTACATAGTAAATCTCCTCGTGCCACTTCTTTGTATAAAAGCAACTTCCTTGCCTTTTGGTTAAGGAAACAAATAAGAGAGTTTGTCTATGCAAAGAAAAGAATGGAAAACCTTTGATGCACTCATGTTTATAATTAAAGGACCCCTTTATAGTTTTTACCATTCCTCTTCCTTGATAAATCAGCCAAGTTTTCCAGGAAATCGTGTCTAGCTACCAGTTATGTGTAGGTAGAAGCAACGTTTTCAGTTCAACTCATCAAATGGATGGTGTTTGCTGCCGATTTCCATTGACTGGTTTAGGATTCAAAGTTTCAAACACAACTCTAATTATGTGTGTTGTGTGTTTTTTCCATCTGTAATAGAAAGAATTCTTCTAGCCTTCTAGATATTATGGAAGACATGCTTTAAAGGTCCACTTTTGACATCTTCACACTTGTAACTTGAATTTGTATTTATGAAGTATTTATTCTATTCACCAGCTATGCCAGTAAGAAAAAAATTCTTTGATGCTCATATGCTTGTGCTGTTGACTAATTTGACTTTGTTTCAATGCGTTTTGCCAAATGTATCTTGATTTACTTTCCAAATATGAAAAATTCTAAATATTGTAGGGTTTTGGAGTCATTCTTTACTTGTTTCTTCATGTTTCCGCATCTGAAGCATATTGCAAATGCACCATGTCAGCCACCAGGTGTTCTATCTGATATTTGTTTGGGGTTTTAACTACTGTGCTGTTTTCTTTTTTCTGTGGGCAAGAGTCAGCTGCCTTCTGCTTAGTTTTGTTACAGCTTCATAGGAAGTTATTGCCTTTTTTTTTTGGCCAAGTAAATGTCAGGTGCAAAGTTTTACTATATGCAAAAATTGGTACTTATCCTAATTTTTTATCTTGTCAATAATGTGTCAACTTTTGCTCGGAACAGAGACGGTGGGCGGATTGGTTCCCTTCTTTGTAATAAGGCTATACTAAGCGCTACCACTCCGACTCTCTGCCAGAGACATGCGCTGGATGCTAAGAGGCACATCAGCCAGGCTTTGAAAAAGGGTGGTGTTTCTGCTGCCTTGTCTAACAAGGCTGCTACCAAGTTTCATCTTGTGATAAATGAGTACGTCCAATTGATTCAATCTAAGAGAAGATATATTGCAAGAACTAATAAGGATAACATTGCAATTGAGAATGGCGGTAATTGAATAATCTAATCTACTTTTTATCAGTATATAATCAGCATTTAGTGTGGTTGATGGAGCACAACATTTGACATATACCGATCATGAAATTATGGGCCTCGTCTCTGCTACACCAGACCAGATGTTTCCTTCTCCCGTTAATCTATAGTGTGTATGATGTTTTCCTACCTACCCCCCCCCCCTCCCCCGTCTGCCTTTTAATGTTTCTTTTCCTGAGAGATGATCTGTTACTTTGTTGTTAGGGGAGTGAATCTAGAGCTGTGCATGACAAATGATCACTTTATCAGTCGGTGCTGTATATAATTGCTGTATAGAACCTATTCTCTGCTAAGGCTTGATACTTCTGAACTCTTGTGTAAGTATTGTTCATGAGCATTAGAATGTTACGATATAAGTGTATAATACAGCTCCCCCAGATCCGCCCCTTGGATCTTTAGGCTCCCCACCTCACACTCAACGACGGAAACTTAAACTTTGACTGTCGACTCAAAAATAAATTGGTCGAAATTGTATTTCCCAGTATGGAGAGACTATAAGACTAATTGCCTAGTTCGGCTAATTGGTAATGTACATACATATTACTAGACCTAAACCCGAAAATGGATGTCCCAGATGAACGTGATCCTGAACTAGAAGATTTGATAGCCTCCTCTAATGTTTGTATCATTGTATCATTTGTACTCCGTATGTAGTGGCCAGTCACCAGTGGGAATACGCAACTTGATTTATTATCCCATAATGTATACTAAGTTTAAGGTTATTTATATAAATAAGATGGGACATAGCTCTTAGATCTTCGTTAGCATTAATCTATTTCCCAAAGTAGATTAGTAAACAGCTTATCTCAAACAATGGACATCTCAATTTAACCATTTGATACACTTCATTTTTTTGGGAAATTAATGTTTGTTCAAATGGTGCACTTCTTTTTGGGAAAGTTTTCTTTATTATTTAGAAATTTGATACATATCACCTAAGTCGCTAAATGTCATTTTAGATTGGTTGATAAATCGATAAATCTAATTTCATTTTAGTACGGAGTAATATATTACTGAAGTACAAAGCACTATATACGTAGGCGTACATCATAGAGATTGTTTCATAAATTGTTTTTTGACGGGATCATAAATTGTTACTATAATTTTTTTCGTGCACTTTGGGCCTGTTCTCATTGACTGAACTGAATTGAGCTGAACTGAAGTGAAATGAATATTTTATAAGAGAAGGAAATTAGGAGCTGAACTGAGCTGAGCTGAACTGAACTGAATTTCAACGTAAGAGAACATACCCTTTGTATATAATGGAGTAAATTTTTTATTTTTTTTGAAAGAAACTAATGAAGTGCTTAATAATCCGTAAATTTAAATTCTATTTCTTCATCCCACGTATATATTCTATCTACTCTTTATTAAACTTAGGGTTTGTTCTCTTACGTTGAAATTCAGTTCAGCTGAGCTCAGTTCAGTTCAGCTCAGCTCCTAATTTCTTTCTCTTATAAAATATTCATTTTAGTTTAATTCAGCTCAGTTCAGTTCAGCTGAGTTCAGTCAATGAGAACAGACCCTTAGATTGCTAGTCAATTCTTCACCTAACTCCAAGTTTTTTTGGTCACTAGTGATATTTTTCATCGCAAACTACCACATTACAGGGTACTAATACACTCCATTAGTCACCCAAATTCCATACTTTACAATATAAAAAGTTACTTAAAAAAGATTATTCCTCTTTTCTTACGGAGTAAAATAAAAAAAATACTCCATTTTCTTTGATTTTCTGACGCAATATTCTTTAATTTACCTTTGTTTTTTTAAAAAATATCATCTACCTTTTCCTTCAATTTATTAATCCCCTTCTGTCTAAAAATCAGTCTTCATTCACCCAACTTTTCCACCTAAAAAAAATCGCCAATTTCCACCTTCATTTTTCTTCCTTCCTTCACTCACCAACAACAACCACAACCGCCGCCTCCGCCATTGATAGATCTCGAAGCTCCATCAATGGCGTCTTCTTCCTTATCATCACAACTCCGTTATTCCCCTCTTTCTTCTTCCCCTCGTCAATTCTCCCCTTTCTCTTCAAATCGCCTTTCTTCTCCAAATTCCTTCTCTTACCCTCTCAATCAAACCACCAATCTCCGATTATCCTCCTCCTCTGATAATCTCCCCCACCTCTGCTTCGCCTCCAATGGCGGCGACGGCGGCGCGGGTTTCATCGGCGGTAATGGCGGCGGAAAAGGAGGAAATTGGAACTCCGGCGATGGCGGAGATTCATTCTCTGAGTCCAACGATGGAAATGAAAGCTCGTCGTTTTGGGAGAATATAGGGTTAATTGGGATTTTCATCAAAGGGTGGAAATCTAGGGTTTTAGCCGATCCTCAATTTCCATTCAAAGTATTAATGGAAGAACTCGTTGGTGTTACATCTTGCGTAATTGGGGATATGGCATCTCGCCCTAATTTCGGTCTCAATGAACTCGATTTCGTTTTCTCAACATTGGTTGTTGGATCGATTTTGAATTTTACCCTAATGTATCTTCTAGCTCCTACTGCTGCTTCTGCTTCATCTTCATTACCCTCGATTTTCGCGGGTTGCCCGAATAGCCACATGTTTGAGCCCGGATCATTCGGGCTCATGGCCCGTTGTGGCACCTTCGTTTACAAGGGTGCAATCTTTGCTGCGGTTGGTTTTGCAGCTGGATTGGTTGGGACTGCAATGTCTAATGGATTGATCGCAATCAAGAAGAAAATGGACCCGGGTTTCGAAACCCCGAATAAAGCGCCTCCTACCCTGTTGAATGCTGTTACTTGGGCGCTTCATATGGGGTTGAGTAGCAACTTGAGGTATCAGACATTGAATGGGGTTGAGTTTTTGTTGGCGAAGGCGGCTTCGCCGGTTGTTTTTAAGTCGTCTGTGGTTGTTCTGAGGTGTTTGAATAATGTGCTTGGTGGGATGTCTTTTGTTGTATTGGCACGGATGACTGGCTCGCAGAGTGTGACACCCACGGCCGCGGCCGTGGGTTCGGGTTTAGATGATGGAGAGGAGAAAGAGAAGGAGAAGTTGGTGGCAAATTAGTCGACTATTAATGGTATAATCTGGTGTTATTGGTTAAGTGTTTTGCAGTATTAACACAGTTGAATTTTTACAGTTGGTTGAATTGAGGAAGATGACTATAATAATCAGTGATTGCTAATGTTTTTGTCATATGACAATTTAACTTTCATTGAAGATTTGGTTGTTTTTTTTTGTTAGTGCTAAGAATAAACTTGGGTTTTGGTTAGTTTTGTGGTAGGTTTCTTTTGTAGAATAAGCATTGAACAATAATTTAGTACACTAGTACAAATCAGCTGAGCTTGGTTTCTGTTTGTTTCGCTTTTGGTTTTTATTGTAGATGATCATAATATTATCCGAGTAGTCATCATCGTTTGGTTAGACGTAGGAAGTATTGCTTCTCACGAAGCTGTAATTCAAACTATCATACCTATGTATTGCAAGGACTAATTTCAGTTCATGGTTGCGTTTATAAGAGAAATTTTTCAATCATCGATTGTGGTAGGTTTATAGAAACCTATTTTATTTGGATTTTTGCTAAAATGTTATGCAATTACAAACAATCTCACATGTTCACTTGAGAACAATCTGTCAGTTTTCTTGTACTAAATATGGTTGACTGAAACAAAATTTGATTCAGACATCAGAAGTGCATAAATTTGACAGCTATCAGAATATCAGATGGTTACTCAATCTTTTTTGTCAGTTCTCCAAAGTATATATGGTGAGTTGTTGAGATAATTTGCCTTCCTCTTGTGTGCATGTATGTGTTTCTACTTAGCAATTGATCCAAGTTATCCAGGGTCTTGAGCACATGAACACTTGAGGCATGTCCTTGTCAGGTAAACGTGTTATTGACAGGCAATGGGCCTTCTGCAATCGAAAGTTACAAAATGTTCCTTTTTGAGGTTCATATCGCGTTCATCCAAAGATCAGTATACTTTTGCGTCCTCTAATATATGGTGTCTTGTACACATGGTCAGGTCGAACCTCCCTAGTAATCGACTAATCGGTCATGATCATAATATTCTTGTTGTCTCTTGTAGTTTGCTGTTTGTATGCTTCTTGCTATCTCAATGGAAATGGACAATGCCTCAATGGTCAATTTTATGTGAAAGAAGTGAAAATGCTGCTTTGTTCTTGTCTTATGAAAACTGCTCTCTTTCTTTCTAGGTTTACCTACCAATTTGGATTTTCTGTATTCTTATGCTTCTCATCAATTTCACCAATCTAATTCCGTATATGAATAATTATGTCTCATTCAAAAACCTTAAATGGTAATCATACACTTGGCACCAACTTAACCCATTGCAAAAAAGAAGATCCTTGTACTTCTCCATAGTGTGATGTTTTCATGTTTCAATTTGATTGGTTGATGGCATCAAAGGATTTTGGTGGAAAAACACCACACACAATAGCAAATTAGAGTGTAAAAAATATTAATATTCAGAATACTTTAAGTAGAGAGTGAGGGATAGTTCAGGTGGTTAAAACTCTCCTCTCGATTTCAGATCACTTAATTTCGAGTCTTATGCAATAAGACTATTTGCACACCCTAAAAAATTCGAAACCTAGCATCGTAGTTAATTATTGCACTCGTGATACAAAAAAACTGTTTTTGTCGATCCTACTTCACCGGCACCACCCTGGCAGCAGTGCCCTCCAAGAATTGAGAGTAAACCACCATCAATGAAGTGATCCTAATCTAGCCCATTGTAGTCAGTTTCAGTTAAATGTTCTGACATCTGACAACAACGGGCCCAATCAGCATTACTGTGAATCACATTAGGCCCATGCCAACTGTGTAAGGCCCAAATATGGATCTTGCTGTTGGAGCCCTGTTAGTTGGCCCATGTATTAAATAAGTCAGGCCCAAATCAGATGTTGATGCTGATCTGAGCCCTTCTGTTGTGAGTTTTACCAAAGCATGGAATGTTAATGCTATGCATGATAAATTTTCATGATTTTGTCAGGGCATTTTCACAACCAATTTTTAAGAAAAATTGTACACCCATGATCACAGCACTTCAAGTGTATGGTTAACATCAGTGGGCCCCGTTGTAATTATTCGACAGTAATAAATGACGATAATGATATTGAATTTGTATACGATTTTATCTGTGAGGGAAATGGATTAATGTTATTAAGAATAATGTATTAATGTTACTCATTTTAATTAAAACAATAGTTCAATTGAAAAAAAAAAATCTTAATGTGGTTTGTTCTTCACCAACCATTTGTCTCACTTTTCTCATTCTAATTAATGGGATTGTTGCTAAGATGGCCGCCCTTCTTTGGCTTTAGGGATAAGATGAGCTTATTGCCTTATTCCCATGTGATTTCAATTTTTTGGGTAACATTTTAAAGAACATTTTCGACCACTAAAGTTCTACATCAATCTTAAAAATAAATAACAAGAGATTTTTTATTGAATCGTGTACGACAATTCATATTTATAGTTTCAATAGTTAGGTAGATAGAGTTGCAAAAATCTCCCAAAATAGACTGATTCCTACAATTTGTTTTAGCCTCTCCCATGCCATTTTAAGACTTTTTTTTTTTTTTAACAAGTAAGACATTGTTCTTTTCATTTCATAAAAAAGGAATATAGAATACATTTTACTAATTAAAGTTAAATTAATTTGTCATAACTTTATTTTAAACAACCAGATTTAAATATTATTTTTCACCTAAAGATAATATTTTAACATAAATGTGACGTAATAAAATTTTATTTTAATTTGTTTCGATTATTTATACAAAGTATATAATATATACCCGGACTAGCTAGGTACTTTTTTAAATGACATATAATCAATGTAAAACTTGTTATGTATATGCTTTTATATTCCTAACAAATTGGTTTTTAGAGTTCTATATTTGTGAAAAAAATATATACTCTATTATACCAACTTTTTAAAAATGCTTTTTAGAGTTTAAAAATGCTTTTAGGCTGGGAAGAAAAAGATTTTTAATAAAGGTTTCTAGCCATAAAAAAAAATAATATAAAATTAATTTTTTGTATATGGGCCTTCTTCATGTTCAAAATAGAATTCCAAATTTCATGCTGGCCTAGGCCCTAGGTTATCAATGAAAAAGTTGCGGAAAGGGTAGAGCACCGGAATGTTTTAAAGAAAATTAGAGCTCTTTTCCCTTATTTTCATTGGGCCTAAATATATTTCTTTTTTTTTTGAAGGAAAGCCTAAATATATTTCTTCATATTGCATAAAAGATTATAATTTTTTTTCCTTATTTAAATGGGGTAGTCGAAGTATTAAAAGAAAGATAAAAAAAAGTATTACTTCGTAATAGGTGTGGGTGGGGACCATGACTCCATGAGAAGATAGGGATATAATATTAAAATGTAGTTTTTTTGTCAAAAAAAAGTGTAACACTTATTAAAACACGGGTTACACGACCACGTTTGATAAGGGTAACATGTATTAAAATACGGAGAGAATATGTCAAAATTGATGAATATGTCAAAAGAGAAGATCAACATGGTATACTCTGTAGTCAAAAGGGTCTTTGACCCAAAGCATTAAATTTAATTTAGTAGGTTGGATCTAGTACTACTACTAGGGTTTGGTTGAGGAATGGTTGAATTTTATTATATTTTATTTTTTATTTTTTTAAATTTAGATGAATGTCATCATAAGGATCCAATCATCGATTTCATGAATTTAATGTTACAACTTGATTGTATATGAGGTACGTACGTACATGGTCGTGTTTATTTAGACTTAGAAAGTAGTATTGAAATAGCTTATTAGTTACACAGTACACTCCCTCTATCCTTTAATGATTTCCTTATATGTTTGTATCTTGATAACTTTTATTTAAGACTTTATTGACAAAGTTCACACAGGTTGGTAAAGTTATGTACACTATAAGAGAGAGAGAAGAAGCAAGTGGAAAAACATAATGAAAGAGACATAAGACAAATTCAAACGAACACCCTAAAAAGGTACATAGAACTATCTTAAAGAGGTAGAGGGAGTGTCTATACCAGGTAACCTAGTTAAAATTCAATTGCTTCTAAATATCGGGAGTATTATTTTGATGTGGTTTTAATTTGATACAAATGAACATGAAATACTACTAATAATAATACAAATTGAATTAGTAATAATAAGAAGAAGTGTAATGAATATATTTATTGTTTATATATACAGCCTTAAAGACTAAAATTTCAATTTTCTTTTAGGAAAAAATCATCATCTAATCTGACGTACATTAATGCATTATCATAAAGAAGAAAAAGTATAATTAACATTTATTTATATTTTTTTATATAGCCTTAAAGACTATAATTTCAATTTTCATTTAGGAAAAAATATAGCCTAACGTACAATATCATAAATCTGGGTGATCATGATGAAACAATGGCTATAACCTCCCGGACAATAACCTAAGTGATTGGAGTAAAGAACTAAAGACATTTATGTCCTTCTTAAAGTCTCCACTACTACCCACCTACTTAGCTAGTACGTAACTACTTATACTAAAGATAAATAATAAAGTGAGTTTATGGATCTCCGTCACTATCATGATTTATGAGTTTTTATTTTAAGGTAAAGGACTAAAAATGAGATTGATCGATCATTTCTCGACCACTAGTTTAATATTTACGGGCTAGATACTTGAAATTGGGAGGGTTGGGGTAGGGAAACAAGCTTATTACAAGGTGAACCCGTCTAACTAAGGGTTTGTTCACATTTACTGAATTAAGCTGAATTGAACTGAACCGAACTGATTGGAGCTGAAATGAATATTTTATGAGAGGGAAATTAGGAGTTGAGCTGAACTGAACTGAACTGATTGAAGCTGAACTGAAATTAAGTAAATGTGAAGATGCCCTAAGCTACACCAAACAAGCTTCATTCATGATTCAAGACTATGATGGCTATCACCATAGAATGGTCTTTTTATAAGTTTTTGAAATATTTGGAGTATTTTGACTTTTACGTGTGATAATGATCATCTTGACCTTTAATATGAGTATTAATTAAACGTTAAATTTTAACTATTGTAGAGTAACATCTTTAATTATCAATTAGACGTTAAATTTTGACTATTGTAGATTAACATCTTTAATTATCAAATTCTTAATCTAGCATGTCTCCTTATCAAAGGCTCAAAGCATATAATAAGGTGGTTAATTATCAATTCTGAAGTAAATTTTATAAAAAGCTAGACATGATGAGAGCTAGTGTGATATTTTTTAAAATTGAGTTAGAGAATGTATAGGTCCCTAATACTTCGAGTTTTTTTTTAATTTTTTTTGGAAACAATTCGTTAATATAAAGCCATACAACACCCTAATTGTAATACAGTAATAGTGAGAGTAGAGAAGTATTCAAAAATTGGGAGTTCTTGCCAAAAATACAAAGTGAAATCAAACTAGTTGGGGCAAATGAAAAGGAACGTGTATCGATTATTTGATTGGCTCGAGACATTCACCTTGTTGGGTCGCACGCATACTCAACTCTACATTAGCATGATATTGTTCGTTTTGGGTCTAATCAGCACGAATTTGTCTTTTAGTACCTTATAAAAAAGCCTCGTGCTAATTATGGAGTGTGGAGTCTGCTTCTACTTAAATGAAATTAAAGTTCTTTATTTTTTTGCTTTTCTTCCATGTGAGATTTGGAATGAATAACCCAAACACTATTTAGGACACGGGGATAAAATGATAAAGTATCTCTTAAAGATAGACCTTAACCCTAATAATCTATAATCTTTTATGCAATATGAAGAAATATATTTTTACATTCTTATTCCAAAGTTTTTATTTATTTATTTATTTATTTTTTATATTAATACATGGTCAAAGCAAATACCAAGTATATCTATAAAAAAAAAATTATAGTGGGAAAAAAAATGAATATCTTCATTTTTTTAATTAAAAAACAACCCTTAATATAGCTTAAGGGACTGTTCACATTTTGTGAATTGAGCTAAACTGAACTGAACTGAGCTGAACAAAACTGATTGGAGCTAAACTAAACTAAACTGAAGTGAGCTGAAATAAATATTTTATGAGAGAGGGAAATTAGGAACTGAACTGATGGAAGCTAAATTGAACTGAACTGAACTGATTGGAGTTGATCTGAACTGTACTGAAATTAAGTAAATGTGAATAAACCCAAAATTTGTATCTTTAATTTGTAAGAGAGTTTTGACAGTGAAAAGTCCATTCTTGACCAGTGCAAAACAGCTTGCACATTAATTTGCTTCAAGAATTTTCATGACTTTCCTATCTACTTTACGCCTATATATATCCAACACTTACTCACTCTTTAAGTACAAAAATATAACACATTAAAACAACAACAAAAACCTACAATAACACTTTAATTTAAGTACTTTAATTTGCTACTATTATGGGAACCCTTTACCAAGCTCCTCCACACTTACCTCAACACCTTAAAGTCACCATCCAAGATTCATGTTTAATTTATTCACCCCAAGAAAATGAACAAAAAACTATGTTTTTATCCAACATTGATCAAGTCCTTAACTTTGATGTTCAAACCATACATTTCTTTAATCCAAACCCTGAATTCCCTCCAAAAATTGTGTTTGAAAAGCTTAAGAACGCGTTACAAAAGTTGTTAGTCCCATATTATTTCTTACCGGGAAGGGTTAAGGTTAACACCGAGACCGGTCGAATTGAGATTGATTGCAAGAATGCTGGGATTGGGTTTGTGGTAGCTAGTTGTGAGTATACTTTGGATGAACTTGGTGATTTGGTTTACCCTAATCCTGCTTTTGAGGAACTTTTAACCAAAGAGCTTGATGCTACCTTGGGAGCTGATGGTCACCCTCTTTGTATTGTTCAGGTACGTTATGTGTTACGTAGTTTTTTTTGTAAATGTCGTATGACTTACTGTTATGTAGATAGTTCTTTTTTTTATTATTATATATGTCCGATATATTTTTTTTATTTAAATATATGGTGTATGTTTACTTGATTTTGTAAGATAATTTTGATTAAGTTTGAGATAAGTACAGTTTTAATTTTAAAATATAAATTATTAGTTAAAAAAGTTTGGTCTTAAGTGATAGATAGTTTCTACTAATCCTTCAAACTTCATGTCCAAATGATGATGAGCTAGTTAGTTTGTACTTTGAAGTAAGTCATACTTCGTAAGTAATAGAATACAGTGGTTAAATTTCAAAATTTTCACCATTATGTATAAATGTATTTTTTTTGGAGGAAAACCAAAAGTATTTTTAATGTGTATAATTTATATTTTGTCATAAAGTAGTCAAAATTTTAGTAGGTAAAAGCAAATTAATTAGTAGTAGAATGTTACGGTGTTCCCATAATTATAATGGATAAAGAATATACTCAAATAATCTAGTAGATTTAAGATGTTAGGTTATTAACACTTTATTATGCCAAATTTGACAATATTGCAATTTCTATAAATATATCAATTTATAGTTTTATACACTTCATTTTCAAGAGATAAATTTCATTTGCATTATACGTAGTATATCTTTTGTATAAACACTCTATGTCTTAATTAAAAACAAAATTTAAAATACTAGTACTAATATACGAAGTATATGTATAGGAAATAATATATACTTTTCAAAAATATACTTCGGAGTACATTAATTTTATTTTACAAGATATACTTCGTTTAAATCAATCATGAAAGAGTTGTAGTTCAATCAGCTCAGTTTGAATGTAATTCGTAAATTCGAGTTCCATTTAATGAAGCAACCTAACATTTTCAGCTTATTACTGAACATATTTAATGGTATTCCTAACTTGTCATAAGTCATAACACGACCTCTATCATCTTTAGAACTTGGCTCTAGCTTCTCGGATCAAACTCTTAGGGGGCGTTTGGTATAAATTCCGTAAACGGAATGGAAAGGATTTATTTGGGTAAGAGAAAGGGTAATGATATACGTTACCTTTGATATATGTTTGGTATCTTTATAAAATGGAAACAAATTGAGGAGTTTATGATTGAGGAGGGAAACACATTTTGTTTCCATTAGTTGGATAAGGGTAACAATTTGGGGGATTTTGTTACCCTTTGAAAACGGTATTTGTTACTTATAGTTCATACCAAACTAATAGAAATAGAAACACTTATTTGTTTACGTTTCTTATGTTATAAATTTTCATACCAAACACCTTCTAAATTTTAAGTATTACCCATACTTTTGTGCTTATACACTGTTTACATACTTTACTTTGATACTTATGTTGTGTGATTTTTATCGGGTCAAAAAAATGCAAGTTATTTTTAAACGTCAAATGTATGTCATTGTTATGGATTTAATTCAATTTATATATCCAGATAAGAACAAGTTATACATACCTTAGCTTTCATACCATTTATTTATTTTGACTAAACATTTAATTTTTGTACATAAACAAATTTATGAAGGGAGAAAATTTAATTTCCTTTAATGATACAAAGCTAGGCAGTTGAAGGATTTAAAGCTCGTTGCTTTTTACCTGTCAATCTGTCATTGGCAATGTTTATTGTTTACACCTGCCTTACGCAATAGTCTATCAATCGTTTTACTATGTACTAGTAGCACAGAGACTATGTTTTAAGACCATTTACGTTAATAAAGGGATGGTACTCAATAAATTTAACACTGTTACTTTTATATTGTACTCCGTACCGTATTGCGGAGATTAAGGTAAGGACTAAGGAGAAAGTCGTACCAAGAAAAAACCTCCCAAGACTCCTTAAGAGTGGTGGAGAGGATGGGTAGAGAAATCCCTACCGCATATTATAAAGCCCCTAGTGGATGGAATATAATTCTATAATCTTGTGATTGTGAGATGCATATCTTTTCACCAGCTCAAACTTTACTAGGTTTATACAATACTTGCAAGTAGTAACTATTATACCAAATCTTCCAATGTTGGAAACATCTGTAATTTATAACTTTATTCCGTGTCTAGTTTACCAATGTGGTTAAGTATGATTTGGACGAATAAGTTATCCATAGTATTACCTTTTTCAACACATTAAACTCTGTTTACAGTGTATTTTAACTACAATTTCTTACAGTACAAAATATTTAGCCAGTTTAAAAATAAACGACTTTCTAAATCAATGTTATATAAATTGAATAACAAAATTATTACTCATGTTATTTATTTAGGAACCGTGATAGTTACAAGTAACACAAAAAAAAAATAATCCATCACATTAAATATATTTGAATGTGTAGTCTACCTACATATTGAGGAGATTTCATTTGTTACTGTTGGTTCCATTATATTGCTTTGATGATTTTCATAAAAACCATGTGAATTTAATATCCTCTATATATCATCATTCTCTTTCCATGATCACCATTTTTTTTGTACGAAATTCACATGAAAGTACGAAAATATGCTTTATACCAACTCTTATGTTGTCAAGATAAAAAGAGAGTAAAGGTTGGTATAAGACATTATTTGTATGAGGCTCAACCACACTTTTTTCCCTTTTTTGGTTCATAATTATTGTTCGGTTACCTTCGTTTCATAATAGATATAACATATTGACTTTTTACATTATTTATTTAATTTACTAACTTTGAATACACTTTTTAAATGAAAAAAAGTCAATCATTATAGTGTATCTATTATGAAACGGAGGCACTCCCTTGTAAATTATAGGAAGAAGTTTATTTTGAAGTTAAGTCACATTATTCTTATAATTTGTGTATTAAGTGACATTTAAACCTCATTAGTGATATGAAAATGACATTTAAACTGTTTCTAGATAGTAGTTAGTTGTACACAATATTTCTCCCTTTCTTTTAATTAGTTGTCTAGAGTGTTACTAAATTTGTCAATTCTTTGATGTGAATGTATGATGTAACGATCCTCTTAGTAATTGCATAACACCTATATTTTTCTGTAGATGACGGCTTTTAAATGTGGTGGGTTTGCAATGGGTCTCCAAACCAACCATGCAATATTTGATGGTACAAGCATCAAATACTTGTTACAAAATCTAGCAGCCTTAGCAGACGACAAGCCTTTACCAATTGTCCCATGCAATGAACGTGAGTTGCTCGCCGCTCGTGATCCGCCACGTGTCACGTTCCCACATCCCGAACTCCTTAAGCTTAAGATCCCAATTGGCCAAGAGGGTGAGGGTGAGCAAAACCCTACTATCTTCGATACCACTCCTCAAGACTTAGACTTTAAAATATTTAGCCTTTCCGAAAAGGACATTTTTTACCTTAAGGCCAAGGCGAAGGCAGGGCCCACTAACGGAAAAGGTAAAATAACGGGATTCAACGTTATTTCAGCTCTAGTTTGGAGATGCAAGGCCTTATCTAATAGTGAAAATGATGAAAACAACTTATTAGAAAGGTCATCAACCATGCTATTTGCTGTTGATATTAGGGCAAAGCTAAACCCTCCTCTACCAACCTCATTCGCCGGTAATGCAGTATTAACCGCGTATGCAATGGCTGATTGCAAGAGATTAGAGGAAGCTCCACTCTCGGAGCTAGTGGACTTGGTGACAGAAGGAGCAACAAGGATGAATGATGAGTATGCGCGATCAGCCATAGATTGGGGTGAGTTATACAAAGGGTTTCCTAATGGAGAGTTCTTGATGTCTTCATGGTGGAGACTAGGGTTTAATCAAGTGGAGTATCCTTGGGGAAAACCAAAGTATTGTTGCCCTTTGGTGTATCATAGGAAGGACATCATATTGTTGTTTCCTGATATTAATGAATCCAATGCTGGGGTCAATGTTTTGGTTGCTCTTCCACATAAAGAGATGGCCAAATTTGAATCTCTTTTCTACAAGTTCCTATCTTCTTAGTTTGTTAGTTGTATTAGTATAAAATAGTACCTATTTGCATTGTAAGTATGGTATGAAAAGATGTCCTACCGAGCATGTACTGTAATGGTGTATGATAAGTGTAATTTTTAAGGTTTTCATGACTATTAGGATTTGCTAAAATGTTAAATTTAGTGTGATTGTATCCATGTATTAATTATTACTTGGCACTATGTATTTCATGATGATATTAGAGTGTTTTCCTTTATTAGTAATTATATATATTATATGTAAATTAAATTTTTGTGTTTTTTTTTTCATACACATGAAAAATTGAACTGCTACTTCTGGATCGTATTATATGCAATTTTGGAATTTTTTATATCTCACAAATAACACCCCAAAATTGCATATAATATGATCCGGAGGTTGTAAATAATATGGGTACAACATTCTGTAAAAGCATGCTGAACTGTCCAAATCTAATGGGCTTTTGGGTCCGGTTTAAAAAGGTGGGCTCAGACTAATTGTAAAATGTAAATGGGCTGTACCTTGATCCAACTCCGAAATATATGTAGCACAATTTTAAGTAATTCATTCACAACAGTGAGAAGACCAAAGAAAACATTACATTATTGATGCACCCCTGAAATTTTACAATACATTTTATAAAAAAAAAAAAAAAAAAAAAGACAGGGGAGAGGGGCACACCTCTAGACGAAAAAGAAAGGAAAAAAACAGAAAAAGAAAAAACTAGTACACATTAACTATTCCGTAACAGATTAATTTTTGAATTAAATACCTTGTAAACTTATGTAAATACCTATCTTTATAAAGACATTTCTTTTAGAGAAATACGGAGATAATAACTAATTTTAATATTTAACTAACCACCGTATGATGATCAAGGGTTTAAATATTAGTTATTAGTATTAGTTTATTGTTCTAACAAAAATGTCTTAAAAAGAAGGTTGTTTGTATAAGGTACTTATATTTTAGAAAGGTGCTGCAATTGTTGACAAATTTTACTCCTTATTATCAATACTCGTAGGCAGAATGTTAAAAAGTGCAGTAGATCATGTCCAGTGATCTGTTCACACTAAAGGGGGTGTGGATTTACAACCTTCTTCTACCAGAGCCTCCCTCCCTCTGGCAATTGAAATAGACGAAAGCAACGGGCAAGCCGAGGTTGTAGACTTCAGCAAAGTCTCTAGTGTTGAAGTTTTGGCGCCACCCAGGAGGATACACAGTTTGCCTTCCGAGTTGTCGAAACAACACAAAGATGAATCGATGTATTCCCACTGCTGGTCTTGGGTTCTCATAGCAAACTCTCTCTTGGCCTAAACAAAAGATAATGTCATATTAGAAACTGTGTGAAAACTTTATGAACAACATCAATGTTACCCTTTATATAAACAAAGGAAAGAATGCTAATCTGTTTAAACTAAATTATATTTACTTATATGTTCATAATTAGGAAAATAAGATGAAAATATGACAACAAGAGCAATGAATTGGTAAAGGCTAAAAATTTGAATTGTTCTGAAGTAACTTTTTTCAATATGAATCAATGCTCTATTTCTCATCTACAAATATTATTCTAAAAATCGTACAAATGATATGAAAATATGAAATGAGGGATTATAGTATAAAGATCAACTTTAATCTTATTTTCTGACCTTTAATAAATATTCTAGATTCAAATATTCTAATCATATATTTTGTCACTTTGAAAAGCAGAATTCTCCTTGACATGATCATAGTACCAAGAAGAATTTCTTACACAAACCAAGTTGAGTTCATTACAAGACATAGCACAAATTATTAGGCCACACATAGCTCTGCAATCTTCACTCTTTCTTCACAGATCTACATTTCACCAATATACACTACAATTCAAGCTAAGCTTAAAAAGAACCTCATGATATAGCAACTCCCTAAGATTACTAAGGCAGCCGAAAATAACCTTAAGGCGGAGCAAACAAAAGCGAATGATATTCGTGGTGAGCATTTAAGTACACAAAAGGTGAAAAGGAGAATGGGAAATTTAAAAATAAAGCAGCAAAGGATGCTTAATGAATTTCGGATGTTGGATCAACAAAGAAAGAAATTACCCTTTTTCATTTGTGTGGTCTTTTTCTTACAAGGAATAAACTTCTAAGGCCTCAACTTCCTCCCATGTAAGCTCCCACACCCACCTAAATTAACTACCTTTTCCTGTTTTTTTTCCCCTCCACCATCCTCTCTCACCTTTTATCCCACATAATCAGCACACCATGCCAGATATCACATAATACATCGATGAATTTTGTGGCATCTGATAAGTGTCATTTATGTCGCTATTTTTAGGAGTTTTCTAGTTAGTTTTTCATAGTTTTTCTATCTTTTTACTTGGTTTTAATAACGTTTTACTACATTTGTCATGTTTATGTGTGAAATGTCGTTATTGCTCAATTTTGGCTTTTCTTGCATATTTTGGTGGCTTATGACATTAGATTAAACTTTATTGGTTTACTCTTATGTTTAGGAACACTTGGATAAGTTCATTGCTCAAGATTGAAGAAATATAAAGCATAAAAGAACAAGTAATGAAGAAATGTGCACTTGATTTGCAAAGATCATACTTCAAACGCCTATATCTTTTGATCTAAAAAACATTTTGGGGCGATTCCAATCGAAGATGAAAGATTATCTTGAGAGCTTTCCAACGACAGGTCATATGCTCCATTCCGATGTAAAACGTGGGAGATATGCTCATTTGAAGCTGAGCAGTTTGCCCAGTCCGCAGCCAGGAGCGCCCGCTCCTCAAGGCCGCACGCCCGCTCCTCAAGGCCGCACGCCCGCTCCTCAAGGCCGCACGCCCGCTCCTCACAGGGTGTGCAATTTTGAAGTTTGGCAGAAGGTTTGGCAGAAAGTTTGGAGCGCCCGCTCCTGAGGGGTGCACGCCCGCTCCTCTACGCGCTACTCGACTTTTTGCGGAGCTTCCTAGGCAATTTAGTAAGGGCTATAAATAGATTTTTTTTGCTCATTTTAGAGGGAGAATTCATATTTTCAGTAGTTTTAGGTTAGTTTTAGGTTTTTAGAGAGAGAAACTCTCAAATTTTGGAGAGAGAAAGTGAGAGAAACAATGGTTTTCATGGATTTTGGATAATCAAAGGAGGAATTTGATGATTTGAAGATCTCCATTTTATATCAATGAGCATTTCTTACTCTCTTCTCTCTTTATGCTTTATTAATTGCTTTGTTAATCATGTTTGAGTAGATTTCCTTCTACTAGGTGTTGAGTGAAGCTTTGTTATGGTTAATTGAGTTATTTGAGATAAATTTGATGATAATTGTGTGATTAAATTGATTGAATTGATGATGGCATGTTGTTTGTTTTAGATTGGATTGATCTCCCAAGATAGCAAACTTAATTGCATGTTAGTTCTAGTTTGACAAGGGATTGTGAATTAGAATTTATATATTTGATTGCATTTTGGGTAAATTTCTTCTATGCACCTAGTCAATGAGGGATCTAGGCTAGGAATTTGAGAGATTGCTCTTGATGGTAATTAATTCCCATTTTAATTCTTTCTTTGCATGATTGATTATCAAATCGATTCCCATTAACTTGTTAATTGTTCAAAGTGGATCTTTGCCCCTAGTAGACTTTGTAATATCTTGATCTTTATATGTGTGTTAGTGTAGTTGTAGTGTCCACTATCCATAAACCGACTTCGGCATAGCTTAAGCATTAGATCGAGAACAATCCAACATTACCGTTCCTTGTGGTTCGACTCCGAACTTACCACTAGACTTGTTTAGGGGTTAGTTTAGGATTATAATAAATTTTGTTTGGCTGTGAGGAGGTTAGTCAACGACATAATTTCCCCGCGCTCAGCATCTACGGCTGTACTACTCAAATTCGAATACTAACATAGTAACATGTGATGTACTAAGAGTCAAACTCGACTATTTTGTCAAAAAATTAATAAGAGTCACATTTCCTCATTGTATCAAGTACTTAAGGTAAATTTGTTCAAAAAATAAAAAGTAGTTAAGGTAAATCGAAGAGTCTAAGCCAGTAAAAACAACAGTACTCTCCGGTGAGTCAATGAGCAATAATCACATCACCACAAAAAGTAATAACATGTTCATGCAGTATGTAGGGGCCCTAAACAGAAATTCCTAGCTATAGTGCCTAAAAACTACATCAAACAAATATTCAAATAGAAACATCCGGTGCTTGGATTTTGATTAATGATAAGGAAAACTCACCAAAGGATGCACCTGTGGACCCAGGAATATCAGTCACCAACCTTTTTTACCAAAAAAAAAAATGGATCCAGTTAGGCAATAAACAAGATTGGTGTATAGAGTATGTGCAGCTAAAAGCAGAATTTTTTATTAAAAATAGAGGGGGTTGAAAAAATAACTATGGAGTACTAAATTTTTTAAAAATTAAAACTCTAAAAAAATACAGTGCATAATAATAAAATAAAAATTAAAAACTAAAAGCCATTCATTTAATTGATTTCAGAATTATTTCAAAAAAAAAAAAATGATTTCAGAATAATTTGTAGGTAAAGCGAAAAACAAGTGCCAGGAAAAGAGAGGTGGGTACGTACATGATATGTACTTGTCTACTTGATGACGTCATCTTGAGATACAAGGCTACTACAGTCTTTCAATATACCTTACATTTTTATATTTTCACTTCTTTTATGTGGTAAAATGAATGCCTTTGTTATATATAATTCCTAGTATGCAAGAGCCAAGCACATATCTCAAGGTTCCTAATCTTCCAATGTCCTAAGAATAATCAATCAATCAATCAATCAAGTGAGAAAAGTTAAGAGGAGAATAACTTTAGTCTTTATTAATTCATTACCAAACAACTAAATCATCGTGGTTATCATTTATGTTTGCGAGTTATAACACTCAAACTCCATATTTGATAATCTCCAATCATATATGATACTCTCTCACGTCCATGGTCCATCTCCTTTAAGAAAAATGATAGATTTTCAAATGAAATCATCAATGTTTGTAAGAGAAACAATTATAATCATATACTAGGAATGCTTTGTATCAGAAAATCCGAGCATGGACCCTCCCCGCATTTCTTCTCTTCCTACCCCACCAGACAAGTAATATATATAGAAAAACTGCAGTATTTTACGTTTCAAAATCAACAAAAGTACTCGTACTAGGAGAAGAGGGTGAGAAAAAGAAGGGTAAATTTTACAATTCTAAAGGAGTGTACTCACCAGTGCAAGTACTCCCTCAGGTTTGGATTACTTGGGCTAGGAGCATCAGGGTCCACCATAACCTACAGAAATTAACGCATTTAGCAAAGAAACCACCATCAAATTTTTCTTCATACGAATGAGAAGATTCATTAGTTAAAAAAAACATGTAAACAATTGTTTGGAAATGATGAAGGAAAGGGCTGAAAGAAAGAAGACGATGTAATATCAACTTTATTTACAATGGATATTTATTCTTTGTATTTTCATTATTAGGTCAGCTAAGGGACTTACCAAGGTGTAGAAAGTCCTAAGGTCATCACCTCCAATCTCAACTCTTGGTTGATTAACAACCTGAGAGGGCCTGAATTCACATCCATTATTAACATCTCTATTGTTATAGCTTACCCTGAGATTAACAGTCCTACTGAAGGGATCCAAGACGTCGCCGATAACTCGGCCGACTATTAGAGGATCTCTTGGTGGTGCTCTAGGCATGATAGGGAATGGATTTCGATCTCTCTGTTTCTACAACTGACTCCTAATATAAGAAAAAGGCCAAGAAGTGTTGGGTTGCTAAAAACTTGCAGAGAAGAAGTTATGCGTGAGTACTTATATACTGAGTCCTCAACACTGCGCAGGTTCCCATCATCTATCATCGCATCTCATGTTGCATCATTATATGTATTAAGCATAATTTCTTTATTTCCAGTTATTTGCCTACCAAAAAATTTAAAAATATTTCTAGGATCAAAACTATAAGGGGCCCACTATACTTTCATTACTGTAATACAAATGTGGAGACTGATTCTTCTCAGAAGAATTAAGCACCCATTGGTTCAAAACTTTGGGAATTTTAATGAGGTAAGCTTTATTACTATTTTTATTTTGGGAATTAAAATAAAAATAGTAATAAAGCTTGCCTCATTATATTATGAAGAAAAATTTGATAGTGGTTAAAAATTTTACAAAGTGAAAAAAAAGAAGATTCATTAGTTTGGGACTTTGGGTCATTAGTATTGTGTCTCTTTTAATTTTGCCTTTTTTTGGCGGGGCAAGGGTGGGGACAGGGGGGGTTGGGGTGGGCGTGGGAGTGTGGGGTGGGGTGGGGGACTCGATAAAGAATAACATTCCTGCATAATATACGGGTATTGATACATGCAAACAGATGCAACAATGCAACATAGCGTCATAGCCATGCAGTCAGCCTGCTAGAGTGCTAGGTAGTGATATATTGATATATGTTATCAAATCATCGTAAGACCTAGACTAGATGTGGAAAATGGGCTAGAATGGTTTGGGACTTTGGGTCGTGTTTTGGTGACAAGTTATTCCGTTCAAATTTAGTTATGACAAAATGAAATTGGGTATTGTGAGTTTGTTTATACTACCTTTGATTTTTTTTAGTTAAATTTTAGGATATTATTTGTAAGATATAAAATATTATAAAGTTGCAACTAAAAAAAATCGGATGTAGTATTATTTTCAGTCACTATTATCTTTGGGTGATGTTGGTTACAAAGAATGATCCAATTAAGCTTGCATGATTATTCATCATTTTTTTTAAATATTGACAAAAACAATAACCCTTGCATGCATATGCTAGGAACCAGCCCGAGCCCAATTTCCGTTTTACATACTCTAGAAGACCCAAGAAGAATCTGTTATAGGCTTGCTGAGCTGGATGTTTGTTATAACCAATTTTGGGGTAGAAGGGTATAATAATAATTTGCTATAACAATTTGTTATCAGTTGCTATTAGTTTGTTATGGTGCTGGCATGCCTTAGCTTGGGTTAGGCTGTTAATTGGGGGTATTAATAGGAGGTTTGTTTTTGTAATGAGACATCAGAAAATAATTAATTACAGAAGTCTGTAGTTGGGAGAGCTCCTTCCTCTCGAAAGAAGGTGTATTACTGTTTTTCCTCGTTGAGTAATACAACGTACTAAGGCTGCCATTGTTAGCTTAGTCTCCAGCCTACATTGTTACACTGATTCCCAGCAGCATATTGATAATCTAATCATGAATTTTAAGGGAATACTTAGGGGATTATATGATATCTTATACTCTGTACTTCGCATATTGAATGTTAAAAGTCCATTCAATTTACACATTGTACCTTGGTTAACGTCTAGTACCTTCAGTCCTTCACTAGGAAACTATAAGATTGACGGGGGATTCCTAATTGAGACCCTATTATCTACAACGTAAAATAATTAAAACATAATAGCATTACTGAATACTCAATAACAACAGTATACAACTATAGAAAGTCACATGGTAAAGTATGCTTAATAACGCACACCTTCTAAACATAATTAACCTGATTTGACCTAATTTAATAATGAAGTGTTAGCTATTGATTGTCAAATGTCAAGCATGATTTACTTTTCTTTTCTTTTTTTTTTTTTTTTTGTGTGTGTGGTGGGGGAATGGTTAAAGCACGATTTACTTAGCCCATTTGATTGGTTGTATTAGTTTTATAGCGTGGTTGAAAATTAAATTTTCGTCTTTTCTTTTAATGTTATCCTATATGGGAAAATAAAAGGTGACATAAACTAGTTGCTCAAGCTAGTAATTACTCCCGCCGTCCCCAATTGTTTGCTCCACTTGACTTTTTTTGGTTGTCCCTAAAAGATTGTCCCTAAAAGATTGTCCCATATTATTTTTGGCATCTTTTTCCACTTGCTCTCTCTCCTCATTGATATTTGTGGCAACCCATGTACACTATTTTTTGCCCAAAGCCTTAATAAAGTGATTTTTGTGGTCGGGGCAAATAATTAGGGATTGAGGGAGTATGTTTTGATGAAAAACTAGTCAATTGAAAATTCATTCAATAAAATTATTTTCTCTAAAGTAAATCACAATAATTGGAGTTTTAGAGAGAAAGAGAGTTGTTCAGGACTTGGGTGAGGATATAAAAGAAAGAAATTGAGTAGGATAAGGAAAAGAATTTGTAAAAAAAAATCTACGGGAAAAAAATTTATAAGCATTCTAAGCAACTTTTTAAAATGTCAATCATTATCCTGGTTCTCTAATCATTGCTCAATAATAAAATTATCCTATTCACCATAATGTAAACGGGATTCAAACCACAATGAACCAATAACTTTCTCATGGACTAGAGATGATGCAATAGACAGCAATTAACGTTGTGTTTTTTAATTTCTTTCAAACTTTCAAAATGCTGTAGAAATAAACTTAATTCATCACTACCAGCTAGCTACCTTTCCCTGCTTACCCTCTCCTCAAATACCCTCACCTCCACCACCATGACTATACCATCACCATTTTGCCTCCCCCCTCCCCCTTATCACCGCCACCACGCCCTCTATTTTCTCTCTCCTCAGTTTAGCCTTCACCACCACAGCCATCCAATGAGGGCTAGGGGTGGAAACGATGATGGTGACACTGAGATAAGCATTGATGAAAAAGAGAGGTAAAGGGGAGGAAATTAGTTTATAACAGATAAACAGAGTAGTTTAACACTATTTGTATAATCATTTTCAAACAACCATTCAAAATTTATATAATAATTATGGGCTTATCCAAACTTGAAATTATTCTTGTCAAATTTTCAAAAGGGAAAAAAACCAGTGCAGAATTAGCCTGCTAGTTATCAAAAAAAAAAAAAATCTAGAATATATTGGCTCTCAAATTAAAATCTTCCTCCGTCATTGTCGTTGTATATGTTAGCAATGAGATCAAATTACATCACCAAACAAGAAAAAAAAAATTCTTCTAACATGTCAAAACTTCAAGCACAAGTGTCTATAAAGCACATTTCGAAAGTTCGCAATTAGGGCCAATCATGGTCAGATAAGAAACCTAAGCATAATTTTCATCAATAAAATCACCAAAGAGATAAACTTCATGCAAATATCTCATTTCCAGTCAAAAGGAAAAAGGATTTACCCCTTAAAAACTTTATTCGTTTTGCCTGATGATAACCTTGGAATCATATTTGCTTCATGCAAGCATTATCATACAGCAAGATGACCTTGTGTTATCTTGTCCAACTTCGCCCTACAGTAAAAATGGAGGGGGAGAGAATTAAACGGCACAGGAATAGTAACTCAAGCTACTTTTTACACGGAAAATCAACCAGGAAAAAACATACACAGATTTATATGTAGTAATAACATTTTCAACTAACAAAACCTAAACTAATTTTGCCTGCCCAACATTCAGCTTTATATCATATCACAGTTTAAGTTGTTGACATGCTAATTTTAAATATTGTTGGCTTATTTGGATAAAGAAAATCCAAAACACCCTAGATAACCATCATTTGTGTTGAAATCTATTGTGATAATACAAAGTATAATAGAGTTGATCATGGAGAAGACTAAGCCAAGTCGTAGCTAGAATAGGCCCATACTAAGGTGGGGGCATAAGATAAAGTCTGGTGCCGTCGTGCGGATATAATAAGACGAAAACGGTATCCCAAAAAACGGCCTGGCCATTATGGTGTTTTTGCTATACTGAGTCTACTTCCTTTCATAAATTCTTTGATAATCAACATTTCCTACGAGTACCATAATATTGAAGAATACCTACAAGGCTAGAATTAATGTGAGCCAAGTTCAGTTAAGAACGTCTTCCTTTACTATGATCACAAATATGTTGCAAAATTTTGATATATTTTTACTCTTATAATGAAAAGAGAATGAAAGGAAAAGCATCAACAGTTACTGTAAATTTATGAAAATTTGTACTAGTATAATTTTGGCAAAACTATCGGTTTTCTTCCTCCGACCTCCGTGCATCTTCTTTAATCGGGAATTAGAGAACCAGTAAAAACATACCATGTAGAGATTCCTCATTCAAAAATTTATAAAAAAAAAAAAGTGAGCAGAATAAGGAGTGAATATAATAAATCCAGGTAATTTATAAATGAATTTTCATCCAGATTTTTACGTACAAATTTTGAAGTTTCTATAGAATAAAATCACAGAACTTGTCTTTAGTTGGATTCAATTGAAGAACACATGACAAGTGGAAACTTTTTAGCCAAGAATTCAAAAGGTAGAATGCTAGAGGGTGTTGAAGGTTTGAAGCTTATATTTTCTCTTTCAAAATACTTATATATTATAAATAAAATACATAAAATTTTGACCACCAATTATTAATACGTATTAGAATATAAGCATTGCAAAAATAATAAAGAAATACTCCATTAAAAAGTCTATTGCTAATGCATATTTATATCATTATATGGTTCAATTCATAATATTAGCATCAAAAAGCATTCGTTCTTAAAATTTAAAGCAAAGGGAGTGATTTATCATTGCTAATTCAAGTAGTTGTTAATCATCATATTACTACGTAGTATAATTTATGCACTACATACAGAGTATTTAAATAATTACTCTAGTGCAGTAAAATATTTATTTAAAAAAGTTATACAAAAGACACAAATTTCAATTAGTGGAAAATTGATGACAAAATGAGGCATGTCTTATTTTATAATTTTAAATAGTACAAGCAGAGTATAAAATAATTCAATACAAAGTATAAGATAAAGACACAAAAGTTCAATGAAGAAAAAATAATAATGATGATTTCAAACTCTTAAAAAGAATTTAGGTAATCCTTTAGCCACTCAATTGGAGGACAATGCTCTAGAGTCTAGACAGATAAAGAACATCTAAAGTCTATACACTACCTCTGTTTTCTACTCCCTCTGCCCCTAATTGTTTGCTCCACTTTTCTTTTTAAGGTGTCCTTAAAGGATTGTCCCATACTACTTTTGGCATGTTTTCCCACTAGCATTCTCTCTATCTCTCTCCTCATTGATATATGTGTCAATCCATGTGCACCATTTTTTGTCCAAAGCCTTACTAAAGTCGATTTATGGTTTGGGGCAAACAATTGGGGGCAGAGAGAATACTCCGTAAGTTCTTCTTTCCCGTGCCTTACTCTCCAATACTCCCAATGGCCCAGGGTTAAGTAAGAGTCTATTCTGATTTACCGAGCTGAACTAAGTACAGCTGAAATGCATTGTTTATGAGAGAAAGAAATTGGAAACTGAACTCAACTGATTGGAGCTAAACTGAAATGAAATTACGCTAAAGATAACAGAACCTAATTATACATTTATACACCCTCTATGGCAATCAAACTTGGAATGTTTTTAATAAGCTACTACCTCCGTTTCATATTTTTTGAAACTTTTGCCAAAAATGGATGTTACACATTATTTGCAACTAATGTTTTTTTTTTCTTTTTAGGTTGTCATTTCTTTCTATATCCCTCCTAGGAGTCTGTACACCCTTTTAAGTTGTAAAAAATGTGAAAGTAATAAAAAAGTTAAAATAGAAGAACATATAGACGAAGAGATAATATAAATTAAAAAGATAAAAATTCACAATTAGCAAAAGATAAACAAAAAGGGTAAACCTTAATCAGCAAATGTTAACAATCACACCATTGCGTTTTCAGCCCATATTGATAGCCCAATAAATCTAGACCTTGTGTTCACCAGTTAACAAGAGAATGACACGTGGATAAATTTTGAGCCAAGAAGAGAATTTAAGGCTCAAAAACAATGAAACATTTGAGGCGACAATTTTACGTTCTTTACTTTTTTGGGGTGATATTTTAGTATTTGTGGCTCAAAAAAAACCTTGTTGTGTGGAGAGCAAATGAAAATTCGTGGCTAAAAACAATTCGTATAATTAGAAAAAGAAAAGGGGGGGTTAACAACTTATGTTTTAAATCAATCACAACCATAGAACCACAAACATGTAGAGTCTCAAAACACCATATAGAATTAATTTAATCAAGTACAGCCGCAAGTAAAACTTGAGGCAACAAAGTTGCAAACATATGAAGAATAATGTCCTTGTAGCCCCTTTTTCCTCTCCTCTTTCTTCATCTAGAATCTCATTCCATTGGCCATATGCCCACAGTTTGCTCATTAGGTGTCCATGTTGTCGTTCTTAAATACGTCAATCTTAGATAAGCAAACACTTTCTCTATATGCTACTTACTAAACAACCACATATACAAGACTAGATAATAGGCATTTGATTCGGTTCAACTACATCAAAAGTTGCAACTTGCAAGTATATAATTTGCAGAGATAAGCCGTACACCAGCTTAAAGTATACATATTCTACTTAAAGTTGCAAGTCCAGAGTACGTTGATCTTAGATAGGCAAAAACTGATATTCTGCTCATGCTGCACACTAAACTATCAAATATACAGTATCAGGCCAGGCAACAAGCACTCGGCTCAGGTCTAGCTATAATGCCTTAGGTAATTGGGAAGAGATTCCCTAAATGGCTCAACAATCCTGTCTATTTGAAATTTATTTGCAGTTCTTTGTAAGGAGTTGACAGACAAAGGAATGAAGGATAGCTATAATTCTTACTACATTGAACAATAAGACAGAAATACTACTTCCTACCTATTCTTGCTTTACAACTCCATTCCTTCCTTTTGCCCTGCTCTTCACCTCCTTTGTAAGTATTGTAACCATTATATAAAATTAAGCAAGGCTATATACTCGTATAGTTTCACTGTGACAAAATTTCAGCACTAGGAAACTTCATACTTAGAAGCACCCTGCAGAACCATAACTTGAGCCTTAATTGGACCAAATATATCCAGGAAATTCAAGTTTAACATGATTTCAGTCTCAAAAATTCAATTTAGCTTTCTAGGCAAATACAAAAGTTTGATTAGTCTTTTGACAATCATCAATACCCTAAGACACACCATAATACATGCTATACACTCTCAGGTCCTCCATGTACTCTTGAGCTTAAAACACCATAGGTTTATGCTTCAGCTTCATCAACCATCTAAACCAAAAATTAACTTTATTTTGTTTGAAATGAAACCTAATCCATATAGAATAAGGGGGGGGGGGGGGGGGGGGAATGGTATGACTAATTCAAGATAAACAGCAGAAACAACAATATATGAGTCTTAAACTCAATGATGAGGCAAGCGCTACAACCTACAAGAAACAATAATTTATCTCATGTAGTCACGGACCAAGTGCTATATGCTACTGTAAGCCCAATTTCAACCTCTTCAAACCTTGTAGAATTCAATGTTGCTTCAATAAGATGGGAAAGCAATCATATATAACACCACTCACTCCAGAAAAATCAAAAATATAATGTTAAAATTGTGTTGGTGATGCACTGTTAGATATTTCTTTCGTGAATCCTTCCAGAGTAAACAACATCCTAATTTCTTCTTTACTTGAAAACCAAAATTACCAAAAGTTTGTACTCCGTATTCCATTGCTCATAAATTCCAAGTTCCAATGACTTACAAACTAAACTACTCTAAACTACTAACGATCATATCAATTTAATAATGTAATGTTGGTTACAAATTTACAATACATACCATGAAATGATCACTGAATGACGAAAACATTGAATTTAATTTACATTTGATTGACAAAACACTGACCTTGGTAACTCAATATTACACCAAAGAAAGACGAATATTAAACATCATTTGTGATCAAACAGTAAACCATCATTTCCACCATTGCATGATACAATTACCAAATTCCAGCAGATTCAGTCGAAACAACAATTATCATCCTAATCGAACTCTATCTCAAAATTCCACAAACTAATCAGTTGTATCATGGAAAAAAAATGCCAGAATTACGTTCAGTTGAAGCAATCATCAATTACGATTTGATCCTCGCTAGACGAAACATTACCAGACAACAACGCTTAATTCGTCGACATCGCACTGAAATAATTGATTTTCAACCAAAATCATGTCAAAATTCAAGCAAAATCAACAAAATTCGACTATGATCTGACAATAAAACAGTAATTAACCTAATAGAAGTTCATCCAACTAGCACATAATCAAAAATTCGAAACCCTAGCTCTACCAAAAATTGTACGGAGATGAATAAGAGAGAGAAAGTAAAAACCTAGAAATTGAATGACTGAATGAATCATTTTTTGGCCCACATTGCAGAATCAGAGCTTGATTCCGATGAATCGCCGCCATTGATGCGGAATTTTCGCCGATAAACACCGTGTTTGGTGGTGGAAGAATTGTTTATTTTGAACTGGAATTTTTTATTCGAGTGAAAAAATCACCGAATTTGGCTCCAACAAAATCCCGCCGCATATCTTTATTTTCCCTCTTTTCCACGTACGCACAAATTAGAAAAAAAAACCGCGCGTTTTTATGGTTTCAAAATATAGGTTTGAAACTTGAAATTTTTCCCACAAATTTTAAAAATCATTTTAGTGTTTCAAAGTGCAAACTGCAAAATACGAGAGGTTGTTATATACATTCTGGTGTATTGTATATCCATATGTATTTGTTTTCATTTTAATGATTGTTTTTTATTTAATCATCAAACTAGTTTTTAGGCCCGAGCGATGCCCCGGGTTATTTTTTGTATATAAAAAATTATAATAAATTAAAGTAAAATATATTGGTGGTTTTATAAATAAAAAAATATTATTGAATTTTTCAAAATTCATTATGAAATATGCAATAACCTAACTTTTATACTTCATATTAGTTTGTTTTATTTGTTACACGAATCTTTATCTACCATTATATATTTCTTCAAAGTAACCACATGTTGTGGTCTTAAAATTGTTATATAATTTTTGTGTTACATATTTTAAATACATACTTCCTCCGTTTTTTGTTACTTGACCCGCTTTGACTTTTACACCATTCACCACCCTTTCTTTGACCGTATTTTGTGAATAATATGTAAGAAAAAAATATATATTTATGTATGATTTTTTGGATTTGTCTCAATAAGTACTATCATAATATATAACTTTTATAATTTTTACTTTTGGAGAATTTAAGTTATTGATTGTTAAAATTTTGCATTGGCAAGCGTGATAAAAGAAACAGGTCAAGTAAAAAAGAACAGAGGAAGTAGTACATATAATCTATATGAATTACGGATGAGTAAATGAAATAATGGAATTATATTGAATTCAATTTGCTATATAAGTTCAATTAAAAATTTAGAATTTATGAACATAAATTTTTTGTGTAGAAACATTGATGATAGATTTTAATATGATATGAGTCACATAACCCCCACATCATTTATCAAGTCATGACGACACGTGGCACGAATACAATTCTTACCATGGGTTTTAAACTTTTAATATATATATAGGTGAAGCACAAAAACTAACATTGCATTTGTTGGGTGTACGTTATACCTGGGTGTATATAACAAATTCTTATAAAGTGTGAGTGTGAATAATTCGGGAAAAAAAAATTAAGAAAAAATATGTATGTAAATGATGTATATATCAATAATCAATTACAATATCTATTTAATGTGATTTTAAAAGGATACATGAAACATTGTTAGAGCAAATCCAACAGTGTAAAATTAGGACTAGCTTGCAATTTATGAAACTAATAAATAATTAGCTTAACCATTGGAATTGCATTACCAAATTAGCTGGGCAAAGCTATTCGCTTAGTTAAGCTAATTAGCTTAGCAAATTGTGGGAATTAAAAAAAATTAAATAAATAAAAAAAAGTATTGAAAATTAGCTTAACCATTGTGGGATTAATTAGCTACAAAGGTAGATTAGCTTTGCAATCCTAGGTGGCATGGCAAGCTAATTTCACAATTAGCTTACCATTGGAGTTGCTCTTATAAATCCAAGGTAGAAAAGAAAATACGAATAAAATTGGTAAATGAGTGGTGTATGAAAAAATCTTGATTTATAAAATTGGTTATTAACAAAAGGTATAACTAGGTTTGCTATTAAGGAGATACATCTAGCTAGTAAGCTAATTTAGATTGAATATTATGGATTAATATGCTATGCTCGGCTAAAATTTTTTATTGATTTGAATCTTAGTTGGGATTGAGTTTATTGTTTGTGTAAGTAGCATTTTATTTAACTTAAAGGAATAATTATTTTTTATATTACATTTATTATATATATACATTATATACGATACTTTGTGTCTTTGAGGTGAGTTTAAAATTCTATATTACGCCGGGAAAGATACGAAGTTGAATTGTGGCCAAGGGTGAAAAGCCAATTGGGCAACCAAGATTATTGCGGTTACAAAAATTTACCTAAGTTGTTGAGTTTGATTTTAACAAAATGGAGCTTCAAAATTTCAAGTTCACAAGTCTTTAAGATGTTTAATTTGATGAGTTTAACATCAAATAAGAAGTTAGGGTTTTCATTTTCAACCAAACGCACATTTCCCTTTTCCCCAACAAATTGCATATGCATGATATAAACTCCTTAATGTGAAATAATTATCATTCAATAACTTCAACCGGCTTAACGAGCGCCCATCACATGATAACTAAGCTAGCGCACTCAGTGAAATTGTCTTTAGTATCTTTACAAATTTATATTTATAACAATTGGGCTTAACTTGTTGAGTTTTTAACTTAGAATGACAAACTTCATACGCCATAAATGCATATGGTTGCAGATCGATAAGTTAATTACACTTCTATGTCAAAATTCAATGCCATGGCCATACAATGACATGGTCGATAATCAGCTTACACCAAATACACAATGAATTTGATATGGTTTATGTATTTACTGCATTTACACGTAGTTACAATACCATTTCATTTATAAACATGCCATGGGCACAAACTTATGTTGTAGCAACGAATTGGTCAATGGTTAGTAGTTTAATGTAAATGGACGAATGGTGGTAGAAAATTCAAAATGACTTTTTTTTGCCCCCTTCATTTACTCTCATAATGATATTTTGGAATGTATATGGATTTTTTTTTATTTTTTATTTTTATAGTAACACTCAGTGGCGGACCTACATGGGTACCTCCCAAGTCACGTGAATCACTAGTGAGGAAAAAATAATAAGTTTAATTTTGTTTAAAAAAAAAAACTCATAAACTGTGAAGAACGAAGCAACATGAGGAACTGAGTTTCTAACTCTCCTCTATCCTCATTCTCTCTTTTCTCTTTCCTTTATCCTCTTTTTCTGATTCTCTATCCTTTTTCCTCCTTTTTCTCTTTCTTTGATTCACTCTCTTCCCTCTCTCTCTTCTCTTTCTGCCCCAAAGGTTCAATTACGGAATACAAGAATTACATGGCTACCAGTCCAGGAAGCAAGAGCTAGCCTCATGAATATACTTGTTAATATATAGAAAATTGCACTAAAAAATATACAATTACACTTCTGGTTTTTCTCACTTCACATTAACCCCAACTTAAAACTAATGCAAACAAATTCAATCTTTTTCTTATACCAAGCTTCGTTGAAATCAATTTGTCACTTTTCAGGTTTCATTCTATTGGTTATTTTAAGATTCCATGAATTTCACTTTTAATTTGTTGAATTAGGTAGTGGAAATTACAATTGGTTGTTGAAATATTTTCTTGAGTTTTGTTATTTTGAAACTCAATTTAGTGGGAATATTTTTTTTGTTGTTGTTTATTAGATGTATCTTTATCTATATGGGGTTTTCTTAAGGTCATTCTTGATTGATGGAAAAAATTAAGGTTTGTATTGAATGTTAGTTTCACTTAAATTGGTAGGAGATTTGACATGCTATGTTTTTTAAATTTATTGAGATTTTTGATTGAATTTAGGGTACCATTGGGGAGTTAGAGTAGGGTGTATAATTTTTCCCAACTGGTATTTATTTGAGAAGTGATGACTAGTCGGGTGGGGGTCTCCTCCGTCACCCGTGGGTGGGCCTATCATTAGGCGAATTGGGAAACGTTGTTGGGTAGGAATCACTTTATTATGTTAGGGAGACTCTTAGGCGGTGAAGTAGGTATCGGTGGTATTGAATCGATGATTCAGGGTTTACTCACAGGCTCGAAAATCCTAGATCAGCCACTGGTATAACTCATGCAAATCTTTATAACTAGGATAAATCTATTTGTACATGATTTTTCCAATTTTTAATAAACGGTACTTTATATCAAGATTGCATAAATAAAATTTACACCATCTAATATTAACATTCTTTTTTAGGTAACTAGTATGCGTGTTATATATATGTACTTTTATATAATTTTTAAAGTGTTTCTAAAAAAAATTATAATTTTTAAAAATTACAAAAACTATAATAAGATATATCTATATTATAATTGTAGAGTCACTTAACAAGAGCCCTCCAAATCCCCAATCCTCAATTCTCATGCATTTGAGTGGTTTTTTTTTTTTTATTTTATTTTTTTAAAGGAAAAAAATAACTACCAATCCCACTACTTTATTATTTAATTTTTTTTTATCATTTTTTAGAAAAATCAATAACTACCCATTCACTGTTATTTTTTTTTTTTGTTTTTTTTATAGGGCTACTACCAACATTTCACTTTATGTGTGTGTGTTTTTTTTTTGGTACGTAGTATAACATATCAAAAAAAAAAATGTATTTTAAATCCCCAACCCTTCAATTATAGTACTTTAAATCCCCAACACTTCAATTATATGCCTTTTTTTAGGGACTACCCTCCAAACATTGCATGTTCCATTTCTTTAATCATCAACAAAAAAAATAAAAAATAAAATGTACAACACGTTTTTGTGCAACTGGCCTCAGCGAATAACTACTTGCAACAGAAAAAAGTATATAACTCCTAGAGCAAGACACTAACCCATATGACACTAACTGAGTAACACGAGTAACCCCTATAACATTGAACGGGTAACCTCTATAACTTTGAAAAAGTAAACCCCATAATAGCATTGTGTGGCCACCGACATAAAAGAGTAAGACCATCATACTCTGTATTTTAGGATAACACATCAGGTGTCAGCACATTATTAATACAATACTAGCACAACAGAGCTAATTAGGGTTCAACAGAACCGACCAGTCCAAAATCGACCATTACAATTTAAGTCTAAATTACAACATCAAAATCAACTTTTCACATTTTAAATATATTTTTTCTTATATATCCCGTGCATTTTGCACGGGTACACTCACTCTAGTAATTATTTAGGAGAATGGAATATTTTATTTGAGATTGAAAATGGAAAGGGTGGGAAAAAAAATGGAAGGAAAATAAAATTTCGAGCGAAATTTCAGAATTGCGCCAAATGTCTTTGCGAAAAAATTGAAATGGCGGGAAGTTAGTGGAGACATTTATTAATCTCAAATTCTCAAAAACCCCAAAAAGCTTTTTCTAGAGAGAAGAAAGATACAGAGAAAATAACTAGAGAGAGAAAGTTAAAGAAGTTCAATCGCCATTTCAAGGGTTTTTTTTTTTTTTTTTTTTTTCATTTCATTTCAAATTCTCTCTCCTCTTTTTGTTCTTAATTTTGCGAAAATCATCTCTCAATTTCTTGTCATTTTACTGTTCTTCTGCTAAATCTTTGTATTTTTCACTTGGAATTCAGCCATTTTTGTTCAAATGTAGTCAGCTTTGGTAAACCCTAGATTTTGTAGTTTTTGATTTTCGTTTTGGGGAAGTTAGGGTTTCTGAGCTTTAATGGTGGATCCGATGGAAATCGATGGGGCTCCGAATCCGACACCAAAGCAGCCGCCATTGAAGCGGAAGAGGGAGAAGCAGAAGGTTCTAGTGTTAAGTCCGGAGGAGAGAGAATCGAGGTTGAAATCTTTGAATGAGGAACTTGAGAGCTTGTTCAGGTACTTTGACGAGGTTTTGAGCATCGATTTAGGTTTAGCGTTGCATTTCAGTAGTCTTTCGTCGAGTAATAATGTGAATGCGATGATTGCGGTGTTGTTGGAGGAGAAGAGGTGCTCGTATTCGAAGTTGGTGGGAGAGATTTACGAGAAAGTGAAGGAGAGAGAAAATGAGATTACGACTGCGAATGTGAAGAGCAGTGTGTTGTTTGCTGGGCAGAGAGTCGCCTATGGAGTCCCCAATGCCGATGCCGATGTTTTAGAGGATGAGACTGGATCTTGCCTTTGGTGTTGGGAGGTGATGGTTTCTTGAAATGTTCTTATATGTTCATTTATGTAATGAAATACTTTATTGATTCGTATCGATAGTTTGATTGTGCTTGCTATAATTTTGGTAGGTGATGGTTTCTTGAAATGTTCTTTTATGTTCATTTATGTAATGAAATACTTATTGATTTGTATCGATAGTTTGATTGTGCTTGCTATAATTTTGGTAGGTGATGGTTTCTTGAAATGTTCTTTTATGTTCATTTATGTAATGAAATACTTATTGATTCGTACCGATAGTTTTGTTGTCGCTTGCTATAATTTTGGGGGTGATGGTTTCTTGAATTCATTACGCTTTATAATTTGACAAGAAGTTGTTAGGGATACAGTGATCTTGAATTGATTATGATCTATAAGTTCGGTATGCTTCATTTATAAACGTTTTTCGGTTTATCATGAAGATGAACTTGTATTTTCTCATTTATAATATATCTGTATTTCAGGTTTTTATAGAATTAAAATTGGAAATGATAGAATAGGTCACTGGTTTGCAATTTTTATCTGGGATCATGCACATTGTCTCGGTGTATATTGCTGTTTTGTTAAACTTATCCAGTAAAGTTGTTTATTTAATCAGAAGATTTATGGTGGATTTCGTGGCAATAGCATTTGTCTGGCTTGTTATTTTTTCGGGAAAGTGCTAATGTTATGCTTTCTGCTTCTAGTATATTGTAATGACCAATTGGAGACTATTCTTCAATTTTGTTCCCTGAATGAATGGAGGAGGATGGTATTTGTGAATGACCATGAATGATGAATTCTTGTTTCTGCAGCCGATCCTATTCTTTTGGGAATAGGGCATTGGTTTTGTTGCTGTTTAATTAACTTGTTTGTAACTTTCTGATGCAGACTAGGGACATGAAGCTATTGCCAAGTTCTTTGCGTGGGGCATTAAAAATCCGTCGCACTTGTCGTAAAAAGATTAATGAAAGGATCACTGCCGTCTCAGGTAAGAATCTTTTGCTGTCTAAGGTTTACCCATCTACTACTATCATGTTATATATGGATCCTTGAATGTGAACTTCTACTAATCTTCTGGCCCGACAAATAAATATAATTTTTTTTGAAATTAATGAAAGAAATATAAGGTTTTAATGCTACTTTGAATTGGATATATTATTAACTTTCTGCCTTTCTGGAAGCTATGTCATGTTATAACTTTCTCATTTAGGATCACTTAAACTGATTGCTCTAACCCTGCATTCAACATTCTTGAATATCATTATCTGTAATTACTTTTGTTTCTGACGTTATGTATACCTGATCTCAGACGTAATATCTTTTCTGCAAAAATCCGAGGATGACCCAACCTGCAAAGCTGATATGACAAAAGCAGCAGAAAAGCTCAGTAAAGTTTTAGCAGAAGCAGATATTCGTTTGCTCGTGGAAAGCTTGAATCAGAAAAATGATTCTGAACTGTAAGTAGATCCAGTACTGATTGTTTGGAGTTGGACTGCAAATTTCCGTTTGTAAACCATTATATTGTTTTTCAGAGCTGAAAAAGAGGCAAAAAAGAAAGATTCAACTCTTATCAAAGAGTTTGAGAAAAGTAAACGTGAAGTAGAGAAGGAGAAGAAAAAGGTGGATCGTGAGCTTCAGAAGGAAAAGTTACAGAGTGTATGTGATACTTCCTCTCTTGTCCAAACCCCTTCACCTAATGTAAAATACAGTTAGGCAATTAAAGTCTGAGTTTGCCTTTTGAAAAGAAATATTGCATAATAATTACTGAATCACATTTTTGGGCTGTTGCTTGAGTATTTATGTTGTATATTAGGAAGAGTTGGTATCAATAAACAATGGCCCTTATGTATGCTTTCCACTTCAAGAGAAAATGCTTGCCTTCTCCATGGGCATCAAGCCAACCTTGTATTCATGAGATTATAACAACATTCAAATAACAATACAACATGTAAATATGACGGAAGTTGAGAAGGTTGCTCATGATTTATATTTACAGCGATGCTTGTTATTTCTTGTGTATGGACTTCATTGGTGCCTAAACTTAACTTTAGTTATTTCTATAGCTTGTCGTCTCTGAGCTTATTTATTCACTGAGTGGATCTCTACACATTATTTTATATAGCATTATTTACTTTCTTGCAGGAGAAGGAGAAGAAGCGTCTGCAACAAGAGGCTGAAAGAGATGAAAAGCGTCGTGAAAAAGAGGAATCTGAAATTAGGAAACAGCTTAAAAGGAAGCAAGAGGAAGCTGATAGGGAACAGCGTCGAAAAGAGAAAGAAGAAGCTGAAATAAAGAAGCAACTTGCCATCCAAAAGCAAGCTTCAATTATGGAACGATTCCTTAAAAAAAGTAAGACGACACAGACATCTCAGAGTGATCAACCACCAAAAGCTGCTACTCTCAACCATCCACCAAATGAAAGTGCTCTAAAATCAGTTTCTCTTCTGATGGACTCTGCTCTGCAACAGCAGGAAGAAATTGACGTGGATGAGATTCGCAAGTATGCTCTATATGACTTAAGTCACATTTGTTCATGTTATTGATCCCCTAAATTTTTATTTCACTTTTTCTTGTGGTAGGTAACTATGTGATTGGTATTGGTACATGTGAATTATTTAAAAAGCTTTTATCCTTCACAGGTCTCATATGAGTTATTGGCGCTCACTAGGGCATTCTATCCGGTCAAACCCCAAGCAGAACTGGGGCTTACGTCATAAACCTAAGGGCGAGCTAATTAAAGAGCTAAAACTCACCTCTAACAAAGGACCAGCTCGTGATGATGACTTGTGGATAATAGATAGCATTGCAGATGAATGGGGACAAACAAGTACTGATGATAAATCATGCCAAGCTAACATAAGTGCTTCACCTAGTACCAGCAAGTACATGCGAAGAAAACAACTCCTGCAGTTTGATAAGAGCTGTAGGCCTGCATTTTATGGTATTTGGCCAAAGAAAAGGTAAGGGTTAGTTAGTGGTACTTGTTTGACGAATTTTCATATTCAAATTGCTTGCTAAATACTTGGTGTTTCATGCTTGACTTTCGATGCATATTGCAGTATTGCATGTTTACTTTTCCTGACTAATACACTTATTTAAAAGACTAAAAATATGAGAATATGAGATGCCTTGTTGAGAGAGAGGGAGAGGGGAGGGATGGAGGAAAACAAACAGTAGGAAGCCCTTTTTTTGCAGGTTGTTGGGCTAATGTTATCACATACTCCCTCTGTAATCAAATCACTGTTTGCTATCAATGACAAAATTGATAAATTTTAGCAAGTCTAAATTTTAATAAGTCTGTTGAGCAATGTTTATGTTAAATTTCGAAACAATATGAAATGGGCCTGGCAACTTGAACAAGGAGGAGAGTTTGGTCCACAAACAAGGCTAAGGAGCTTCCATACTAAAACCAATTGGCAGTAGTAGGAGTAACTCCTCTATCTTATAAAGTAGAACCACCTCTCCTCTTTCTTAGATATGGGACACTCACAAATGGGCTACAATGAGTTTCAGCAATCCCCCTCATCATGCGCTTTCTCTCTCTCTCTCTCTCTCTCTCTGCAGGGTCCCAAACTCCCAGGGTTGTTTTATGTGCTAATCCTTCCCCCTCCTTATGATGGATTATTTTTGCTTGAGTTTATTGTTACTTTTTCCTTATACGATCATATGCAAGTGAAACATCTTACTAGTATTTTTACTTAAGTTTTGGAGAATAACATGATTTTTATTGAAATCTGCAGTTGTGTTATTGGACCACGCCATCCATTAAAAAGGGATCCTGATTTGGAATATGAAATTGATAGTGATGAAGAATGGGAGGAGGTAGTTACATATTTCTTGTTTTAACTTTTTAAATTTGTCTATCTATAGCACAGTAATTTCCATACTAATGTTATGTATTAATTTTGTCATGGCAGGAGGATCCAGGTGAAAGCCTATCAGACTCGGAGAAGGAAGAGGAAGAAATCTTGGATGAAGGATCTTTGAAAAATGATGATGATGATGAGGAGAGTGAGGATGACTTTTTTGTACCAGATGGCTATCTCTCGGAAAATGAGGTACGCAACAATTAGCACATTTTCCTAATCTTATCCTGAGAGCGCAACACCCCCCCCCCCCCCACACCATACACACACACACGAAAATTGATCTGATAGATTTTATTTCTCTTGGGCGTGCCTTTTCTTTTCTTTCCTTTTCCTTTTGGAAGCAAGATGAGAAAGTTCTTAATGGTTTTTAAGTAGCTTTAATTTATGCCTTTTACTGTGAAAAGGGTTCAGATTGAGGAGGCAGAAGGGAGTCTATATGATTTATTTTATAGGCTTGTGGACTTGTGGTAAAGAGATGCTACTTGTATTAAGAAACTTCTGCTTTCAACACATGAAAGTTTTGATGATGTAGTTTGTAAGTAGGGTTAGACTCCTCAATCCTTCCCAATCTTTGTCAATAGCTTTAGTCAATGTGAGGGAAGTGTAGAGAATGGGCCAAAAGTTCCATTGAACTCAAATTGGCGACATCATTCTCATGTCTGTGGAAATTTAGCTCACTTGAACCTTGATGATGCGTAAAACAGGTAAACTACACATCACTGTGGAAATTTAGCTCACTTGAACCTTGATGATGCGTAAAACAGGTAGACTACACATCACTGAAGGGTTTACCTTTTCAGGTGGGATAGAGATGGTTTTCAGAGCACACTAGCATAGTTTTGAGCCACATTCCTATGCTATTTATATAGATTATCTTAATCTCAGAGCTTCTAAGAACTTTAAGAGGTGGGCTGGCATATTTATTGCTAGCATGACATTTTTTTTTTTTTTTTTTTTTTTTGGTATTTGATCTGCTATTGTATGGCTCTTTGGATTTTGGTAGATCTTTGCTGAGAGAATGTCTCCAATGCAGGGAGTTGACACCGATAGAAGTCAAAGTAACTTTGAGGCAGGTGTGACCACCAGTCCACTTGGTTGCAAGCCAGAAACTCTAAGTGAAGAGTATTCATCTTGGATGCGACAACAGAAATATCTACATAATTTGACTGAACATGCTCTTAGAAAGAACCAGCCTCTTGTCATTGTAAACATGATGCATGATAAAGCTCACTTGTTATCAGCTGAAGATCTTACTGGCAGTCTCAAAGTTGAGCAAATGTGTTTGCAAGCTCTTAGTATGCGTGTTTTTCCTGGTGGGATGTCTATTGAGGTACCATCTGACAACAATTTGCGTGAAGAGAATCAAGATGCTTGCACCTCAAACAGCAAGGGAAGCACAGCAGCAACAATGGTTGTTACACCAATACCAGACTCCGACCTTCCTAAAATTGTAAGAGACTTTCCTGGCATTTTCAATTTGTTTGAAAGATATCAATGTTGAGCTGTAGATTTATTACATTGTGGTTTATTGTGTTTGCAGGTATCAATAATTCAATCCTGCCCTCAGGGTATAAACAGAGTGCTGGAATCCTTGCAGCAGAGTTTTCCTGATATCCCCAAGACTCACCTGAGAAATAAAGTCCGTGAAATATCTGAGTTCGTAGATAATCGTTGGAAGGTTAGTGGAATTTATGCATTAAATTATTTTTTGTCCTTATAGTCTGTCGTATTCTTAAGGTTGGTTGCATAATATGAATGTGTTTCAGAAGTCTTGTAGTATAAGTCAGAGTGCCTTTTTTGATGGTTGTGATCTTATAAGGTTGTCAATATGAGGCCAAATTCACCTGTGTAATTCTTGTGGCTGTAAAACAAGACTTTTAGACTATAAAGATTAAAGCATCAATTGACTGAGCCATTCTTAATTAAAAATGAAACTAAAACATGTTACTATAATACTATCACTTTCGTTCAAAAGAAAGTGAACATTACTGTAATTTTCACCACCACTTAAGATCTTTGAATAATGGCAATGTAAGATTTTATTTCTGCAACTTAATCCTCTTTTCTTGGCAGTTAAAGTGAGAATGTTTATTAATTATGTTATGGTAATGCAGGTCAAAAAGGAGATCTTGGTAAAGCTGGGAATGTCAAGCACACCAGGTACATATGCTTATTTTGTCTTTAAAGACTATTTTTTTTTTTTAAAAAAAAAAGAAGCAAAAAGTTTGGACTATATTCAAAGAGCTTCAAGCTCCCTCAATTCCATAGCGCACATTCACATTTCATCTTTCCTATGCATCTCTTTTCTCCAGCTAATTTTGAGAAATTGGCTATTGTTGTGAGTTTTGAAGACTAAGCCAGATGCTTCTACAGTTTTTTTTTTTTTGTTTTTTTTATTTTTTATTTTTATTTTGGAAGACAGATGCTCCTTCAGTAATTATTGCACATATAACATCTTTGACAGATTCCTCATTTGGGAGAAGGGCTATCTTCTTCCTGCCATTACTTGTTTCCCACCCATCCAATTCATAACCCACCTCAGCGTCTCCACTTCCACATGCCCATTGGTTCTGTTCAAACCCTGTTTATATTATATGATACTACCACACCCTAACTCTTTGATCAAATAGCAGTATTACCGTGGTGATAATTAAAATGAACTGAGGGTATGCTATTGGGCATTCCACAATGTTAATCACTACCTACCTATTATAACTTGGCCCTTGGACCGTGCCAATATGAAGGAGTTGAGGAATGTACTTAGCATTACACTACTGTAACCGGATTGCATTAAAGCTGAAAGTTAAAATAAAGCAATAAATGGAATTTTAAACTTTCTGAATTTCTAATGGTTTGTCTCAAAGCTGTTTAATTTTACTAAATAGTAGCTTTTTGACTAAACTTGCAGAGAAGAGTGGAGGTAGAACAAGAAGCATTGCCACATTTTTTTCAAAAAGGTGTTTGCCACCAGCTGGTAATGTTGGCAACTCCTGTGACTCATCCCCTGAGTCCATAAAACCCACTTCGTCCTGCCAACAGCCGCCGCAGCAGCAGCAGGTACGCTCAGAGAACGTGTAATCTCCTTGCCTGGAGGGTTTTCTTTTACGCTTCTGGCCCAATTTTTGCTCCTGATATATTCTGGGGCTTGTATCTAAATTTTCTATATCGATGTAGAATTATAGATTAGCATGGTTCATTTTGTTGCTTCTGATAAAGACGGGTGGTTTTTTCTTTCCTTTCTAAAGAACCTTTTTTCAACAATACAACTACTAACTGGTTAAGCATAATATGTGAAAGTAGTTGAAAACAAACATGTACAGTATACTTCATGATGTGAGGCTTTTCCCTACCTTGATTTCGATATCTTACTTACGTGCTATCGACGTAAATCTTCATATGAAGTTGCCCAATTTGGGTGTTCACACGATTATGCATTCTAATATTGGGAGCTTTGTTCACCTTATAAAGGACTGATGACATGATGTAACGCTAGTTATAATACCTTTGTTATAATTGAAAAACAGAACTACCAAGGAAAAAATTATACAAGTACACTACGGAGTAGTACTTTAGTTTTCCACATTTTTTTGACTGGAAGCATTGCAACTTTGCAAGGACCACTTTAAGAATCCTACATCAAGGAAGCAAGTTCATATACAAGTACAAGATTAAGCTGAATATATTACCTCGATTTTTAAATACCTAGGTTTTTTTTTAAAAAAAAAATTTTTATTGCTTAAAATATGCATTTTTCTATACATAAATATAATCATATAAATCAAAATTATACAAGTATGTTTTCTCATGTAATTATGTATTTCACACAAGGTTAAATTTTATCTTTTAATTTGTTCAATCCAAAAATATTTCATTAACACTTAAAAATCATAAAATTTGCATGAATTATTTATAAAGAAATTTATTGGATACAAGAAACGTATAGTAGATACTAATATTAATCATGGTATTATCATGAGGGCAACCTAAATTGTTAAACAAATTTAATTTAATCTCCACATCACAAACTCTATTCCTTTGGTTTAGGAATTTGTTGACAATTTTTTTATTAAAAAAATTTACTAAAATTGCCACTAATCGTCTCAAATCATCATACTACAAGTCACAAACCCAAGATTAGAGCATTTTTCCAAATGTCAATTTATGTAATTGCTTGAAATAAGATGGATGCATGGTTTCCACGTAACAGTTAATAAGGCTTGAAATATGGACAAACACAAATTAGAACTTTTATTGTTTGGGTATTTTGGCTTTTTGCTAAAAAAATAAAAAAGTTGCTGTAATATATATAAGATCTTTTAAGCTGATATGATTGCATGTATTCTTTCTTTTTTTTTTAGTTACAAAATGTCATCATCTTCACCATTAATGTGTCCATTGTTTGGTTATGTAGGCTATTAACGTAATACATAAATCCAGTGTTGAAAAATGACCGAGTCGTACTCTTTTTATAGACTAGGGTTTATTTCTCTCTGTGAGAGTTTAGGGTTAAAGTTTTCTCCTTTCATTACTAAAAGTTAGATTATTGATGGGAATTTATGTGGTTTTATGACGATAATTCTTTATCTACATTTACTCGTGGATTGACTTATAAATTACCTCATAATAGATTAAAAGATGCACTTATGCACCCTTCTTAAAAAATGTTGTACAAAACAACAATATGAAGTAAGATTGCGAAAATGTTGATCCAATTTAGGGTCTGATTGGCTGAACCGAACTGAACTGAATTGAACTGAATATTTTATAAGAGAAGAAAATTAGGAACTGAACTGAACTAAACTGAACTTATTAGATCTGAATTGAACTGAAAATAATCATATTAGAACAGGACCTTTTTGCTGATTTGGGCTCACATTATATAGGTTATATCACTTGTCTTTTAAGACGATTAATAATATAGACGAGATTTGATACTATAAGGCTATAATTCCCATTTTGGACTAATAATAACTTAAAAGTTGTTGACATCCACTTGTTAAATAAATTAAGTTGTGGAAAGCTGGAAACTATACTGCATGTGTTGTGTGACAATGTGAGGCTGTGAGCTCATCAAAATCAAAAGTTTGGTCCAACCTAAATTACTAAATTACGATATAAAATTTCCATCCTACTTTGGTGGATTTTTTTTTTGTTAATGTACAACGTTTTCAGCTAAATAGTAACTGTGGGTACACTAGCTATGGAGTATGGACTTAAATCTGTGGATGGTTTTACATCATTTTTATTAGGAAATCAAAAGTTAATTTGAAATGGTCTTCTTCTTAAAATTCCTTAAACGGTGGACTCCTAGAATATTGGTTATAAACTTATAACTCTTATGCATACCTTTTTTTGGTACACTGAAAAATGAAAACTGTGGGTGGTTTTGTCCTTAGTTTTATTGAGTTAAATTGTACGAGTACTTGGCGAAACTTAAGATATTTTGTCGGCAGATGCCTGATTTCTTTTGTAATTGTAAATAGCCTGAAGTATAAATAGGACAATCTTTTATGAACGAGCTAAAATAAAGCCTGTGTGAGAATCGCGTTATCATGATAAAAAAAACTCGGAAAATCTTGTAAGAGCAACTAAAATATTACTTTGTATGTATAAAAATAGGACAATGTTTTAAAGACAGAGTGAGTACTGAACAAGTGTAACCTTTAATTTTCAGATTATGAGTGCCAGGTTGTAGTAATCACTTATTCACCTGAACTATATGGCGGTTTTTGTACACTTCCATGAATTTTGTGAATACATGCAAATGTACTCCCTCCGTCCCAAAAAGAACGACCCATTTGGTCAAAACTTTGTTCCAAAAAGAATGACCCATTTGCATTAAAACACCACCAATTTGTAACAATATTTGTGCAAAATTAGCTTCCCCATATAAAAATTTAATTTTCCATGTTATTTTATTACTTTTTCTCTCTATTTTTTTACAAACCCCATGTAAATTTATCTTTCCAATATACTTTTACTTCTTTTTACTTAACTTCCTTAATACCCGCGTAATTAATCCAAATGAGTCGTTCTTTTTGAAACAGAGGGATTATATATTTTTTTCCCCTAAAAGATTTTTGTGTGGCAATGTATGCATGCAAATTTAATGTACCAAAACCGAAAGCAAGGTCATTATTTTATAAATTCAATATTGATATTTGTAAACTAGTGTATTAGTGTAGAAATTAATTTTACTATGGCCCACAAATGCTTCAAATTCTCACCGTACCCTTGAAATTTTTTTGATTTCTTCAAACATCCATTAGTCATGTTAACAAAGAAATTTTTGGGCGACAAAATCTATGATGTGCTTTGGATTGGGTTTTAAGCCAAAATCTATTATGCACGCGAATGTACTTTTAGGAGGAAAAATATCGCGCATATACAATACATGAATGATTTGTACACTAGCAGTCTAGCACATATATAACTCATATAGACATAGGCCATGTTTGGTAATTGACTTTTTGGTTAGTTTTTGGCTTTTTTAGGTGGTCAAACAGCCAAAAAATGTGTTTGGTAATTGGCTTTGTAGTCAGCGAAAAAGCTGGCTTTTAAGCCAAAATGAAAAAGCTGCTTTGAGTAGCTTTTTTGTTGGCTTTTGGCTTGTTGATCCACAAATTATCTAATAAACAGCCAACAACCAACCATTAATTTACCAAACACTTTTATAAACAGTCAGCTTAAACAGCCAATTTCAAAAGCCATTATAAACAACCAAACATTTCAGCTGGTCAAACAAGCCAAGTGAACCAACCAACAGTCAACCGCCAACAGACATTTGCCAAACAAGGCCATAGTCGAATTGTAACATGCATGTACACACCGATGCATCATGCATGATGTGATCGCTTGTTATGCACACAACACTCCTGCACTCCAATGTACAATGGATCGAATTGAAGGGTTTGAAGTTGATAGATTTCAACTCATTAATATTGGCATGTATTATTGACAAATATGGTATTGAGATTGAAGTCATAATTATGTAGTACGGAGTACCATTTAAGTCTTTAATCTAATTTAGGATCAAGAGAGCCCGTAATAATTGAAATTGTCCAAATAAATACCCCAAGTAGTGCAAAGTTTGAAGTCCATAAACGGATGAACCCATGTAGCCGATGTAGGTGTACGCTAAAAAGTTACAACAATGCACTTCATACACACAAGCTCACAGCCATACACCAACAATTGTAGACCTCATAATAATACACATGTCATATTTGTCATACATTATAGGTTTCAACAAACAAAGTGTTAGCTCACTTAATAAGGTTCTTATTTCAGATCATAGAGGTTTGAAGTTCGAATCCTATCAAGTAGGAGTACAGATTTCATTACCATCCCCTCTACTTACAAGACCTTATTTAATAGAGAGGATGAGAGCATCCTTCCCTATTTCAAAAGATCATGGGATCGATTTAATAGAGAGGATGAGAGCATCCTTTCCTATTTCAAAAGATCATGGGATCGATTAACATCATCCGTCTCTGTAACTCTTTAACTACCAAAAAAAAATAAAATTATAAAACAAATTTACAACGTGACAAATTGTGCCCTTAAACAAAATAGTGGCAAATTAGTACTTTCACAAAGTGGGAGTACTATTTCCGTTTGAAGGCGCAACCCTTTCCCTTTTTTTTATAAACCGCACTAATTTGCCTCTCTTTCCTCCAAAAAATCCCAACCATTTTGATACTCTGCTCTCTCTCTCCCTTCCTTCCTCGTTGAGATCGTCCTTCTTCACTTTCTCTCTCCTCTTCTCATTTCTCTTTCTGGAAAATTTAATCAAGCAAACCTTTTCACACCCAAAAAAATCCAGCACTACTCAAACACACCCAACAAATTCTAAAAAATCCAGAAAAAATGGCATTGAAATTTCAACACCCATTGACATTTCAATCATCAAAATCACCTTCTTCCTTTGCCGTCTCTCGATCTCGTCTCCCCAGATCTTCTCATCGCGTTTCCATGGCTTCCACCATTGGAATCACCTCCAAGTTAGCTCCCTTTTCTCTTCTTCTTTCATTTACTGATATTTCATTGATTTTCGATGTTTTTTTCATGTGGGTATTACTGTTGTTGAATTTATTTTTCTGGGTTTTGAATTTTTGATCTTGGGTTTTAATTTCTGTCATTTTAGACCCCTCTTTCAATTGGGTTTATGAATTCGGAGCTGAGTATAATCATTAAGTACTGTATTCTGTATATTTTATTGTAAATCAGTATTCTTATTTAGTTACGACAGAATCACGCATTGATCGGTGTAATTAATGTTAATCGTATCGAGTTTTAACATTCGGGTTTTGATTTTTGATGGAGATTGTATGATCGTTGTTCAGTCTCATAGTTTGTATTTTTCAATGTTGATTTTTTTTTTCTTTCTCATTATTTGGGAATTTAGTGTTTTTGCATGTGGGTATTTTAAGTAACCTGGAGAGTGTCTGCTATGAATGTTAGGTGAAGAAGATTATTTCGTTAATTTCTAGGTGTATATTTTTTTATTATTAATTTTTAAAAATTTCATCCTAATTTTTTTTTTGTCCTGTATATTTTGCTTAATTCTGTTAAAAATAAAACGGAGTAATATTTCTTCCCAATATTTCTGAATTTTAGTTATTTTTTTTTCATAAAATATGCATCTTGATTTAAAATACGCCATTTTTGTGGAGATATTGTATCAATGGATTAAATACAGGTCGTTTTTCTATTAATAGCTCAATATTGTCATTCGATTTTATTTGTCATCCTAATATGGCACATTAAAATCTTGATTGTGAGTTTATATTAAAATAAAATAATGATTTTCTTGTTTGTTATTTGGGATTTGTCTTGTTCAGTTGTCATTTTCATTGAACTTTATGTATGTCATTTGCCGACTCAAATTGCTGCATTTTGTGACTAATTAATTTTGATATGTAGTCCTAATTATTAATATTGGTGTTAATGGTCTTGGTTTGTTGACCATGTTAGTTGTTTACTTTAAAGTACTTAGCTATTAAGTAATGTAATTATAAGAGGAAAATGACATCAAAAAAATCTACCTTGCTTTCCTTGTGACACGATTGTTTTCTGATTTTGACTGAGTTTTAAATTTTTGGGATTTTGTGTTATGAAGTTTGTTGATGTGTAGGGAGTTAACCGTCTTTCAATGACGGCGATGGGATTCCGTGCATTAGTGTCTTGCTTACTTGCTACGACAATATGCATGCTTTCTAAATCAATTGTCTCTTCGAGTTTTTTGTTGGAGTATATAATTTGGACTCTTTAATTTACCTCAAGAACCAATGTCGGATACCATGATAGTGACAATCTCCCTTGTATAGAATCTTTGACACATTATTTGGGCGAAATCATACAAAATTATCAAAATGACCGGGTTTGACACTTGGACACGTACCTCATGTTCAATACTCAGAGCCAAGTCTAGGTGACATAACTTTGGTAGAGTATGTATATTCTTGATCTTTATTTGATCCCCCTTTTGCTCACTTGGAGCCTTGCAGGTTGTGATCGTGTCCTCATTTGAGATTCCAAACAAAATGAATTTGACATGCTATTAACTTCTTTGTTAGACCTAGCTGATCATAGTGCCTTCATAATACGTCCATTGTAAGGGAATCCCGGTGATTAGAATCAGTAGCAGAGCTCTGTTTTTAAGCTTCATTTGATGATTCAATCTTGTCTATTAACTATGTTTGTTTTGTAAATTATGAGAATGCCTTCCTGCTGGATAATTTATTCTCCGTCTTTTCTGTTTATATAACTTCTAGATGTTGTCGTATTGTCACTGGCAATACTTTACTGTTTTGAATTCATACTGTGCTATGCTGGTTAGTTTATTAATTGAACAAATTGACAGTGATTTTTGTCATGCATATATAGTTCATTGCTGTTATATGTGTTGAATTTTTGCTCCATTCGAGTTTCATATACTGCTCCACAAATTGTCTTACCCCTTAAGTTGCCTGATGCTATAGTCTTCTTGATTTAGGGAAATTCCAAATGGTAAAAAGCCATTCATGCCTCCAAGAGAAGTACATGTGCAGAAGACTCACTCATTGTCTCCACAAAAGATTGAGATGTTCAAATCCTTAGAAAATTGGGCTGAGGAAAATATTCTGGTGCTTCTAAAGCCTGTAGAGAAGTGTTGGCAACCACAAGATTACTTACCAGACCCTGCATCAGAAGGATTTGATGAGCAAGTCAAGGAGCTGAGGGAAAGAACTAAAGAGCTTCCCGATGACTACTTTGTTGTCTTGGTTGGGGACATGATCACAGAAGAAGCCCTCCCAACGTACCAGACTATGCTTAACACATTGGATGGAGTTCGTGATGAGACTGGTGCGAGTCTGTCTCCTTGGGCTATCTGGAACAGAGCATGGACTGCTGAAGAGAACAGGCACGGTGATTTGTTGAACAAGTATCTTTACCTCTCTGGACGAGTTGACATGAGGCAAATTGAGAAGACAATCCAATACCTGATTGGATCAGGAATGGTGAGATTCTTATCCATAATTAATGTTTCTATAACCACCCCACCCCCAACTATCACATTCCTTTTTGTTTGCTGTAAACAAAAAAAATCTAATCACAAAAAAATCCAAACACATATAATGACTCTTTGATAGAAATCTTGCACTTTGTGACTTGTTCTGAATGACCTTGAATTATGCATAACTTAGGCTCATCCCCAAATCACAAAAGAGAATGTGTGATTGGAAATGCTTTATTTGTTTAATTATAAGGCCAAGTAGGCAATTTTCAGACAGAAAAAATGAAAGCTTAAAGGTAAAAGTGATTCAGCTTCTGGTGGCAAATTTCATTATGTAGTGTTTAGTTGCATGATTTGAAAGCTTGGCCTCTTCTGTGAGTACTTATGAGCCCCTATACAGTACATCTCTCTCTCAAAGGAAGATATACTGAAATTCTTTTTACCTTTTGTTTGGTTTACTGATTTGGTTTCATCTTTTAATGTCTTGTGTTGTTTGCAGGATCCACAAACTGAGAACAACCCTTATCTTGGGTTCATCTACACTTCCTTCCAAGAAAGAGCTACCTTCATCTCTCATGGTAACACTGCTAGGCTAGCCAAAGATCATGGGGATTTGAAATTGGCGCAGGTGTGTGGAATCATTGCTGCAGATGAGAAGCGCCATGAAACTGCGTACACTAAAATAGTCGAGAAGCTCTTTGAGATTGACCCAGATGGCACAGTCTTGTCTCTAGCTGATATGATGAGGAAGAAGGTGTCAATGCCCGCCCACTTAATGTATGATGGTGTGGATGACAACCTTTTTGATAACTATGCATCCGTTGCTCAACGCATTGGAGTCTACACTGCAAGGGACTATGCTGACATCCTGGAATTTCTAGTTCAGAGATGGAATGTAGAAAAATTGACAGGACTTTCAGGTGAGGGACGTAAAGCGCAAGATTTCTTGTGTGGATTAGCTCCAAGGATTAGGAAACTTGAGGAGAGAGCTCAAGCTCGTGCTAAACAAACATCCCTTGCTCCGTTCAGCTGGATCTTTGGCAAAGAATTGACTGTTTAAAAGGTATGGCAGTAAAATGAAAAGAAGACTACATGCATCTACCTTGCCAGTTTCTCTTTATAGCTCAGTTTAAGTGATGTAATCCTTTGTCTTTCAAGATGATGTTGGTTGAAAGAAGTAATAGTCATTGTAGATACTTTTGTTTGTCTAGTGAAATGCATAAGCATTTTAAGAATAGGGAAACCTGTAGTTTTAGTATGCTTAATTTTGTCCCCTACATCCTGAGATCTGTTGTATGAGTGAATTGAATTTATAATCTATGTTGGATCTTGCCAAGCTTAAGTTAATGACTTGTAAAATTCAATCTGCAATTGAATTTTTTTTTCCTTACAATAGAGAAGTTAAGTCTCGAACGAGTTACAATTCTTTTTTTTTTTTTACTTACACCATACGTCGACTAGCCTCACAAGCTCAAGGAACTAGGGTAGATGCTGATTTGTAACTAAATACATAGCTGTTGAATGAGCTGAACCATTACCATTCCTCAGACCATGATGAAAAGCAAAACTTAAACCAACAGGCACAGCTGAGACCAAGAGCTGTATTCGGAACATCATGTTCAAAAAGCTTTGAAACTAAAGGCAAGCAGTCACTCTTGAAGCGGTACGAGTCGCAAAGAATGAACATGCATGCCCTTAGTTTCTTCTACTTGATCCCTCTCCAGTCCATCATACTGCAAATCGTAAGCAGCTCCTTTCCAACTAACATTGTGTCGAGTCAAAATTTTATACTCTGTATTTCTCATGAATTATGCAGCAATCAACTTCAATGTGCTTTTGTTCTTTTTTTAATTCGAAAGTACTAGACTGGTGAGGCAACTGAAGCATTATAATCAGATTCACAAGCAGATGCTGATTGTCTACAACAGTTTCTACTCGAAAGCTAAATGATAAAGCTTAATCAGATACTGGCACACAAAGAATTCAGCCCGAATTTTATCAAGGCATTACAAGCAAATCAGTTGATTACGAGTAATAATGACAACAATGCTGAGATTCTGAAAAAAATTGGTATGATTGTTGATCTGAAACCAACTCAACTTAGCTTTCAGATAACAGGCCAGATTCTGAGCTACAGAAAGCCACAAGGTATCAAAATAGAGTATATACCGAAAAATCTAAATTCAACAAGCGAAAATTGAACATAATTACTTGTAGGATATATCCTACAAAGAGAGCAAATCAATTAATAGAAACAAATTGGAATTAAAATTGAAATTAAATTGAGATAGCTATTGATGATATATAGCAAGCAAACTCATATATTGCTCATATTATATATAGCAGTAAAATAACATTACAATCTCTATTACATGATACTATAATAGTAAGATAATATCATTAACCAACATAAACTTACAAAATTAATAGCATAAAAAAAGATTCAAAGAATAAAAAAATTCCCAATATTTTTTTCTTTCTCTTAGACATTGAGAGCACCAGCAGAAGGGTAAGGCAAGTACCCCATCTCTTCCTCAGAAGATCCAACTTTCGCCGTCTTTCGAAATCCTCCATTGAAATCACTACCAGATCCTTCGACGACAGCGTAGTACTTCAAGAAGAAGGCAACGGTAAGAACAACCCATTCCAAGCAAAACATCACAACACAAAGACCACCTGCCAATTTCAGAATCATCACACCACTGTGTTCCTCAACATAGGATTTTAGGCTGACTAAGAAATCATCACTCCTAGTAAAGATCAACACCGCAATCGATCCTTGAAAGATTGCGGTGAGAACGGCGGCTGCCATGTGGGCACCGTACCACCGGGTGCCACCCGTGCTTGCAGCGTGGCACCCGGCTAAGGCGCCCAAGATGGTGAGGAGATGGAGGCATATGAAGAAGAAGCCGCAAAGCGAAGGGATTAGTCGGAGAGAAAGTGTGAGGAATATGCAACTTGAGGCTGCTGCTAAGAGGATGTAATTGCTGAAGAGAAAGAGTTTTTTGGTTTTGAAGTGGGGTTCTGTGTTGGATGGGGAAACAATTTTAAGACCACCCATTTTTTGTGTTTTTTTTTTTTTTTTTTTTTGAGAATTTGTTGAAGATTTTTGGTGAATTTTGGAGAGAATTTAGGGGAGAAAATGAAGGGAATTTTGAAATTGTTCAAGATGTCTTGAATCAGAGAGAGAGAATTGTGAGTTTGTGAGGAGAGAGGTGGGAAATTGAGGGGAAGAAATAGGGGGAAGGTAACGGTCAAATTTGAAAGTTGGGGGAGAAAGGGTGTAAAATGTGACCGTTGGTGGGGGCAGAGTGTTGGAGGACAGCAAAACTAGCAATGTGGTGCAACGGCTAGAATTACAAACAAAGTGTGGATTTGGATCTTGGTTTTTGTCTTAATTAATTTGATTTGATCACGTTATTAGTTTGTGTTTGTTGCTGGTAATAATTGGAGTTTTGGGATCTAAAATGGTTTTATGATTTTGTAATGAACATCAAGATAGAGGGGATTAGTCCCTATCAAAAAAAAAAAAAAAAAAAAAAGGTTTGCAAATATAATAAACATTAAGGTTTTATAAAAAAATTAGAAAAAAAGATAATAAAAAAAACTTAGAGTATGAATTGATGGTTTTAGATTTGGGATTTGTACTAAAAAAACTCAATAGCTCTGAGTTTTGTTTTTGGGAGGAGAAGCTCTCAATAAAATGAGGAGTAAAGTTGGGCATGGATCAAGCCGACATGAGTTTGATCTAGCACAAAAGATTTATTTTGACCCATTCAGCCATGACAAGTTAAACACAAGCCATGTTAGCACAACGCGTGGACCTTCATAGCCTAGCATGCGCCTAGCTCTAATGAGTGAGTATGTTTGACAACAATTTTAAGGATATCTTCCAAAATAAATTCAACTCGAAATTATTCTATGTACTTAATGTAAAGAAAAAGGTCCCAACATATTGAGAACCTTAAATACTTGCTTTTATTACTTGTTAAGGTAATATGATGGTAGAACTTTGTGAGTTAATAAAGTATAGGTTTAATAATATACCTTCAAAAAAATAAAAATAAATTAATAATAAAAACACTAACAATTAATAATTACTCACACAAATAACATTTAATTATTTACTACCACATCTATCTTCACAATTAATAGCTACCTCCACATTTTTATTTTGCCAAACGAGGCCTTAGTGTTAGTTTACGATGAATGAGATAATGAAAAGGGTATTTTCAAAGTTGTATTAGTACACTTAAATAAATATGAAAGTACTTTAAGTGCAAAATCAATAATATATATATATATATACTATTTTTTTTAATCGATATGATATTTGAGTATGCATGACAAAATAAAAATTCATTTTTCTACTAGTAATAAATAGGACATTACTATTCATCAAAAAAATAAATAAATAGGACATTATCTTAATCAATATGTTGCACGCAATTAGGTAATGAAGAAACAGATTACCATGAGAGTAATTGAATTTTTGTTTTAATTATTAAATTCAATGTTTTTCATGTTGTTAGTCTGTTGATATTCTTTTTAATTTTTCGTCAAAAAAAAAAGAAAAAAAGAAAAAGAATATCATTATAAGTCAAGGGTCTTCTCCAAATATCTCCAAATCCAGTTGTTTTTCAACATTCCAACATCTATCGAAAAGGTGACTGTATAGCTAAATATGTTCATTTCATTTTCACTAATAATCCATATTTTTAGATGATATTTGCCTACTTGATCCCTCATATGGAATACAGCAATTAAGCGTCACTTAAGTTTTTCCTCGATTGAGGTAAACTTGCCAATAAATATGACCACATTAAGATATTGACATGACAAAAAAAAAAAAAAAAAAAAAAACGCATTACATAATATGGTGTGAGCATGGCCTCATAAACTGAGTTACTCAGTAATTCACACCCTCACACGTGTTTTAGGCATGACACTACACAACTTGACATGAAGAAACCTCTCCCAAAAAAAGATATCATTAGTCTAAGCACGATACGACACGATCACACGATCCAAAAAAGAGTTATGTTGTGCCTGGGGCCTGGGCCAGTACAGACACATTTTTCATGGCCCAAACATGGTCAATCTAATGCCAAATCTAAATTAATCCTATTACAAAATTTACAGTACTACCGTACTACGTAATTTTTTTCCAGCAATAACTAAAGCAAAAGGGCTCAATTTTATGTTCTCCAATCTCCACAAAACACAGTACCATGTCGAGGTTTCCAGAAAAACCATAAACTCAAAGAAAAACACTGCAAATTAATCAACAATCAAAGAAATCGCACTTCAAATTAATCGAGAAATACCCACTTCAATCCATCTCCTGTTCATCTTCTTCGAGTTGAATAACAATGTCGTCGGTTGATGATTCGAGCTTACAGCACTCCCAACAATTTCTCATTGGTTAGTGCTTTCTTTTCCCTTTCATATTCGCTATCTTATTTTTTAATTAATGTATGCTTTTAATTTGATTTCTTGATTTGATACCCTTTAATCTGTCAGAAATAAAAATAAAAATTGATTCTTGATTCTATTTATGCTATGGTGTGTGATAATTGAATACCTAGTATTTTTTTATTGCCCCTTGAGTTCAATTCAATATTCAATGAATTTATTGCTGTTATGTCAATGTTATTGCGTTTTTTTTATGAATTTGTGAATTGGGTTTTGTACTTCGATTATATAGAACCCTAAAGATGAATTATTTAGGTCAAAATCAGCATGTTATGTTGGAGATATTTTTATGTGTACTATTTTAGGATGTTTGGAAAGCCTTGTGATTATCAATGGTGTGGGAATAGTGGTATAGTGAAATCATGTCATGTCATATCGTTCATTATGAGGGGTTGGGGTGATGTGACAATCATTTCTAGATGGAGGGAGTAGAATGATGTGTGTGAAAATGATTAAGAGTATTAGGGCTTTGCTTCTAGGGTTTATGATTGCTACGAGTTTTAATGTAATCGGGTTTTGTTTGAAACATTTGTGTTTCGTCGAGGAAGGTCTTACTTTCTTTTCTTATGTATGGGGTTTTTATATTGTCTTTGTTTGTTATCAGGGACTGAGGGTACAACAACTCAGCATTTACCAGAAAATGCTCTAGTGGGATGGTATTTAATTGATCCAAACCAGCAGCAGATTGGCCCATACACATTGTCAGAATTGCAGCGTGAGTTTTACCTTATCAACTGTGTAATTATTTGTGATTGAGTACTTAGTTTATGGTTTTGTTCTGCTGGAGCTTGTAGCTCAGGGTACTTATTACTTCATTACTGTGAATCTGTGAATGAAATGTGATTGTCGCTTATAAAGATTTGCTTAGCGTGACATCAAATGACATGTGGGTTACACTCCTTGTTTACATTGTGTGTTTCCAAAATTGCTGTGGTGATAAGATGAAATATTGGTGCCTGTTTATGTAAGTGATAAGCCAGTAGTTATATAGTCTTTGAAGTTTGAACTGTTTATGTAGCGCTACCAGCAAATCTAGATGAACTCAATTTAGGGCATTTCTCCTAAATGGAAATTTTAGCTAAGAATAATGGAATTTTGGAGAAGTATGATTGAGGAAATGACTTGGGAATCAAGAAAGTCTAAGCAAGAAAATGAAGGGAGTAGTATCTATATTCATTTAGCTTAATCTCACTTTTCATCTCTTTCTACATAAGGAAAATTAAGAAAATTATACTAGCTAACAAACTTGTGAGTTATAAACTAGTTGAGAGGCATGTGTAAGTAAATTACTTGAACTTAAGAAAATGAGAAAGGAATGTTCCTCATGCATAATCTGCTTACCACCACCCAATTTTTGTTCTCAAACTCTGGATTTATTTATCTGAATTATAGGTATGCATGATTCAGGTGAATAACCATGCCATCATAACTTATCAATCATATTCATGTTTTCTTTTGAAAATTTTAGGCTTGGTTATTTTGGTATCAATTACCTGCACCATAGAGTAGCATTGTATTTGCATTAGGTGGGTAGTATTCAGAGGTTTACTGTTTTTTAGGTAGAGAGGGGGAGGGGGAGTTGTCATTGGTTTTCCACGGTGAAATCTGGTTTAAATTCACCTCTTACATATTTAATCACAGATTTTCCTTCGATCATCCGTTAGTGTCACTTGGAGGCATATCCTGTCCTCAAATATATCATTTTCTTTATTCTTCTTTTGGTTGTGTTTTTTGGTCATCTGTGTTGGTCAGCATTTGCCTTTTGGAATTTATTAGTTCCTCTTGTGTCTCTTTCAATTACAGTTATACCAGTTACCAATAGCACGGTTACGTGATCTGTATCATGTTGAATCAACTACTTAGCTTGTTTACTTCGCCTGAGCAGAGCATTTTCTAAATGGATACCTGACAGAGAGCACCTTTGTATGGGCTCAAGGAAGATCTGACTGGCAGCCACTTTCATCGATTCCTGAGTTGATGACTGGAGTACAATGTCAGGCAACTGATTTTTCAGCAGGTCAGTATTTTTATTCTCATTGTTATCCAGGAAAGACGGGTCTTATACATAGTGATTTCCTTGCAGTACCTGCCATCAGAGATGATGAGTTCGAGAAATGGCAACAGGAAGTAAAAGAAGCAGAGGCTCAAGCTAAAGCTGAGATGCTGAATAATGGTTCAGCTTCTGTTGATTTAGGTGGACTTGATCAGGAGAGACCCTCAACTCCACCTGATGGGGAGGAAGAATTTACTGATGATGACGGAACTACTTACAAGTGGGATCGTAGTCTTAGAGCATGGGTACCACAGGAGAATCAAGGAAATGAGGAAGAGGGATATAGATTGGAGGAGATGACATTTGTTGAACAAGAGGAGGTTTTCCCGATACTAACTGTGGATGATACACTTAAAAATATAGATGATAATACCATTGTTGGGATTGTTGAAGAAAAGGAGACAAAACCTGCTAAGAGAAAAGAGCCAGATACAAAGACTGAGAAAAAGGTTAATGCATATGGTTTTAGTTGTTGCTACTATTCTTTCACATAAATAGCTAGCTACCAATGTTCATATATTATAATCTAGCATCACTTATAGTTTACATAGAACCCATGTTATATTAAATGGTAGGTGTGTGTGTGTGTGTGTGCGCGCGCGTGTGTGCGGTGTTGCTGGGGTGGGGGTGAAGGGGGGGGCCGTAGGGATTGAAGATGTTATAATAGCTAATCTTTTGTGCAGATAAAGGGCAATTATGCTACCGATACTTGCTTAGTGTTTCTTCTGTACAGTACCTCTTTGATGTCTTTAATTTTGTTACTTGAATTAATTTGTCAATATTTTCTTATAATACTCTTTAACAGGAAGCAAATAAACCACCAGACAGCTGGTTTGAGTTGAAGCAGAACACACATGTTTACGTGACTGGATTGCCGGATGATGTCACAATCGAGGAAGTGAGTCCTTACCCATTAATTAGATTTTTTTTTTTAAAAAAACCTTAAAGCTTACATAGAGTGATAAATAATGTGTGCTTGTATTAGCTTCTGGATAAGTTTTATTTGACATATCTGTTAATTTTGTGCAGATAGTAGAGGTTTTCTCCAAGTGTGGCATAATAAAGGAGGTAAAAATACGATTTCTATAGTTCTATGCATAAAGTTAAATCTACTCTATGACATATGGCACATGTACAAGTTGGCTTGAATGCTCAAGATCGTGTTTATATATCTTAATTGCTAATTTTGAAATCATCATTGTGTAAATTGCTAATAAGGAAGTTTAATTTGTTTTAGTGTATGTAGGCTAGGAAATTGGTGTAGTGCGGTTCTCTTATGTTTGGGCTCTTATGGGCTTTTTTTTTTTCCCACGGGTAAATTGTGTTCTCTCTATGTTGTCTTTTTTCCTTTTGCTTTTCCAACAATTCTTAGCAAAAGTATTTTTCTTCCTTCTCCCTCCGGTAATTGGGATAATGCTATGCACTTGATTAAAGTGTCTTGTTTACTTTTTTTATTCATGATCTAGGCACTTTTGGGATCAACTGTCTAATGTTTATAGCCTCTATATCATTTGGGTAGCACGTCACGCATCCAACCTACTTGACCCACATTGGGCAGGACTGCAGGAGCCTTTTTACAGGAATTGGGCTAATGTTGATGTTGTAGGCAAAACTCTTTATATGACTAGATTACAAATTTGATGAAGCTGTATAGAGCAGTGTACAAAATTTTCAGGAACTTCAGCCTTTCCATAAGTATCTGTTCCTCTTTGTTTTAAGATTTAGAAGAACTCCGTTGAGGCATTAAGTGGTTTGGGCATGTCATCTCCTGACACCAGGGACAGTATCATTGAAGGGCTTCCTTTTCAGCCTTATCATGTATGCAAGCACTAGATGCTGCTGATCGAACTTTAATCTTAGCCATCTTCCTCCTTTTTGATCCTGTAAAGAATCCAAACTCTTGTGTTTGTCGTACTGCTTAGGCAAGCCAAAGTTCATCCGAATCCTCACTTGCTTGAGTATTTGCTTGAATAAATGCGCAGGAAATTATTATCCAATGGTTGAAGGGGTACAAAGCCTAGAATAATATTTCTTTGTAGTTTGTACGACTAGCAAGCTTCACTCTTGTATTTAGAGATTGATCCCAGGTTATTTCCATTAATTCTTCATACTGTAACTGGCTGCTTGCTTTACATATTGAGATGTTTGGATGCTTCTCAGCTTTTGAGACAGTTAAAAAATAGGCCATAACTGGCTGTTAGCTGTTTTTTTTACCTCTGATATCACGTGCTTAAATGACGGTGAACTGAATAGTAATAAAAGCTGAAAGCAGACTCATCTTGCTTCATGAATGTAGCCTCCTGTTTGGAATATTAGATGTTGACAACTTAAATATTTTGATTCTGTCATGGGTTTTTAATGTTTGCATACCGTTATATTATTGCTGTGTTAGCTTTTAACTTGGAATCCCATTGACACCATTTATCCCCAGGATCCTGAGAGTAAAAAGCCCCGTGTGAAATTGTATTTTGACAAGGAGACTGGAAAAAAGAAGGGGGATGCACTTGTTACATATCTTAAGGTATTTTTTTTAAACATTTGTTAGATACTAAAATTAATGTGCAGTAAAACTTTTTTAGTAATTCATGATTTTAATTATGTTCACGTTTTGCTAAATTTTACTAGGAGCCATCAGTAGCTTTGGCAACACAAATATTAGATGGGACACCTTTCCGGCCTGAAGGGAAGATACCAATGTCTGTAACCCCAGCTAAGTTCGAGCAGAAAGGTATATGTGGGAATTAGTACTCAGTTTTCAGATGCAAAGTTTTCTTTTTGGTCACCCCTCCCCCCCTTTCCTTAATATGCAATGCCCTTAAAGCAATATCTGGTCTTGAGTTGCAAACTATGATTGCTTGAGGCCCACATGTTTTTGATGTGTTTTATATTATGATTTCAGGGGAGAAGTTTATTCCCAAACAAACAGATAAAAAGAAGAAACAGAAACTAAAGAAGGTTGAAGAGAAGATGCTTGGTTGGGGTATTATTCTTGTCCTTTCTCATCCTTTTTTGAGCTTTACTATCAATATGGCAGGAAGCATCTTGAACTTAATGGCTGCTAAAAAGCCGACTAATAGAGTAGTAGATGTTTAATTGCTGATATATAGGGCTATATTATGCTCTTGTTTTGGCATCTCTTTTCAGTGTTGGGTTGTTTCCTGGTATTACACCATTGCGCTCTAAATCTGCTGAATTTGATGTGCTCATGGAGTCATGTCCAATTATCCATAATACTAAGTGCTTCTTGTACTTGATATTCTTTGTCATTATGTTTTTCTAATTGCTGCTGCTTTTGGTGAACACTACTGCTCTTGCTGTTCCATTTGTGACTCTCTGTATTATCATTTTAATTTGATGAGGAAATACAACAAATAATTCCTTATTGTTAATTTTGCCTTTAGGTTTCTTGTGTGCTTAAAAGCTATGCCTTTCATGTGTGTTTAAAAGCATTGTTTTGGTGCTTTACTTGTGCATTAATCTTGGAATATTATTGGAAGATGGGATGAGGCCCTGAAACCAAAAAAAAGGTTGAAGTTGAATTCTAAAGCACGATCAGTTTCTTTTCCCTCTTAAAACCTACCATGTGGTTGATGCGGATGTTTCATTTTGGACATGTCATTGCATTTTTCATGGCTACCTTCTCACTTCAACTTACCATCTTTATTCTCTGCATTTATTAGGGGGTCGTGATGATTCAAAGCTTATGATCCCGGCTACAGTTGTCTTGAGCAACATGTTTACAACTGCGGAAATGAGAGTAAGTCTAAGTTACTCTATGGTTCATATTTCTGTATCTCATCTCCGTTATCCTTAAACCACATGTTTTAAAGTAGTTGGTGTGAATAATAGTACTGGTCTATGTAATAGACTAACATTAACAAGGGTAGTTTGGGAATTTTAGTACTTTTAGGTTAGTAGCCCTTATTCCTAACTAAGCCTTAGTATAAATAAGGGATAGTGTATGCATTAGCGATGATGTGAATTGTGAGGAAAAATGTTGAGAGTAGTAACCTCAAGTTACTAGGAGAGTGATAACCTAAAGTTATCAAGAGAGTGATAGCCTTAAGCTATTAATCTATCCTTTTGTATCCAAATTCTGCCATTATTAATGTAAATTATTAAGCTTTTATATCTTAATTAGTCCTTAAATTAGAAAATCCTAAGTCAGTCCATAACAAATTGGTATCAGAGCAGGCAGTCTTGTGGGCTGCCGTTGACTGGAACCACCAGTCCGTATCACCGCATTTAAAAAAAAAAAAATGCAGTTTGCGGGAACAGATGGCGAACGACTCATGAAGAAATGGATTCATGAGGAATTTAAATACATTTCCCTTAAAAGGGAGCAAGGAATTTCAGATCCCGAGGAGGAGAAGAGAATCCGGCAGGAGCTTCAAATTCATGAATTTAATGGAAGAAACTCAGATGACTGGATCTTCCAAATGGAGGATTACTTTCATTTTTTCCAGTTGAATGAAAAGGAGAAGCTCAAGGTTGCCATCATCGGGCTTTGCGGCAAAGCGTTACAGTGGTTCGAATGTGAACACAGGTGGCTACCATTCAATGGGTGGCAGATATTGAAGGTTCAATTGGTCCGCCAGTTCCGTTCAACGACGACACAATCTGATTACTGTTGTGGTCCCTGGTTCAGCAGCGAGGTAGTACACCTGAAGAGTCAAGAAGTGCAAGACCCGGTGGCGTGTGGATCTGGCAGTGGGGTGAGCACTTTACCAGAGGGTTTCACACTCAACCCAACTGGAGTTGTATGCGAGGCAGGCCGGAATGGGAGACATGGTTGTTCAGGAAACTTTGACGGCGAATTGGGTTGCGGATTTGAGAGCTTTGCGGGAAAACATATATCTGGTGGAAGGATTGGTGATTTCGGTGATGGGTTTTCCGGTGGAGGTACGGGTGGAGTCAACAGCGAATTTGGCGGCGAAGCTCGTGCAGTTTGGGTGGATTTTAGTACCGTGCAAAGGGCTGAAGTTGAGGTGTTTGTAGGCAATGGAATAGGAGGATTTTTTGAGAAGGGTGGCGCCAATAGTAGTGGATCTGGCGGTAGTTCAGGAGCGTTAACCGGAAAAGTTGAGAGTGATGGTGAGACCGCCGCTAGTGGTGGCCTGAACAGAGACGGAGCTGACTTCGTGAAAGGCGGGTCAGCCGCAAGTGGGTCAGGTGGTGGCCCGGGATGTTGGTGTCGGGCGTGTGAACAAGGGATTGCTGGTGGCCATACGAATTTGAACAATGAGCCGCAAGGTAAATAAAGGGTAAAGAGTGGCGATTTTTCCGATGGGTTTACTGGTGATGGTCTCTTGGTCGGAGGTGGCTTGTTCGAAAGTGGACTGGGGTACTTTGCAGGTGGTGGGATGAATGAGTGGTGGATATTTGGTGGGTTCCGTGGTCTTGCTGGTGGTGTTTGCAACGAATTTGAGGGGGGTCACAGTGGAGGCGAAAAATCTGGTGGAGGTCTGTGTGGCTGGTGTGGTGGTGGACATGGGTGGCTCACCGGAGAAAAAGGTGGGGAATGGCGCAGGAACTTCCATGGCAGATGCGGTGTTGGTCATGGTGGCTACACGCAGCAAAAACGTGGAGATTTCGCGGGTGGTTTTACCGGCGGTGGGGGTTTGACCGGAAGTGGAGCAAGAGAAAGGATTCAAGAGGAATGGGTGATTGGTGGTCTCTTGAAGTATGCAAAAAGAGCAGCTTTTGGCAGAAATGCTTTTGGCAGAGGGTTGACTGAAATTTTCAATGCCTTGGGGAGGAAGCCAATTATACAAGATGGGGTTAGTAAGGGCAAATTGGTCAATGGGCAGCTAGTGCTACGTGCATATATGGAAAGAAAAGAGCTACAGGCTAACCCAATTCAATTTGATGAAGCAATGCAAATTATTGGGCCCACTTACCCTTCATGTTTTGGGCTTGTTAACTCTAGGCCTATCCATCCAACATCAGCTATGAAACCCAACTCTTATAACCTTATACATTCAAGCCAAATTTCACATCCTTCATCAACCTTGACAGATCATTGCTGTCGCCGAGAATCAAGTGCCGATTATTATCCACCTTGAGGACAAGGTGGAAGTTTAGGGGGCCGGTAATGTAATAGACTAACATTAACAAGGGTAGTTTGGGAATTTTAGTACTTTTAGGTTAGTAGCCCTTATTCCTAACTAAGCCTTAGTATAAATAAGGGATAGTGTATGCATTAGCTATGATGTGAATTGTGAGGAAAAATGTTGAGAGTAGTAACCTCAAGTTACTAGGAGAGTGATAACCTGAAGTTATCAAGAGAGTGATAGCCTTAAGCTATTAATCTATCCTTTTGTATCCAAATTCTGCCATTATTAATCTAAATTATCAAGCTTTTATATCTTAATTAGTCCTTAAATTAGAAAATCCTAAGTCAGTCCATAACAGTCTACTGGACTAGTCAAGCCTTTGTGGGCCAAAATGATTGTCACAAGCATTTTCCTTAATGCTCCTCTCCTGACATAAACCAAAGATAAGGTCCCTTTGGAGGAAGGGAGAGAGAAGTAAATGTTTGCACGAGTGGATATCTTTTTTAGGGAAGACTCTGTTAAATCATTCATGCTCAGAACTTTAATTTGTTGATGATATTGCTGCTACTTGTACAGGAAGAATTAAGTTTACGTGATGAATTGGAGGTAGATGTCCGTGAGGAATGTGGAAAGCTTGGTCCAGTGGAATCTGTCAAGGTACGTTGCTTTATTAACTCATATAGAATTGAGAAAACGAGCTTGTTTGCTTTATAAAAAGTTTGAATGTAATTGCTCTCAACGTAGTCATCTTATGAATCTCAATTTACTTGTTTTATGGGTTTAGCTTGAGATTCTTATCATTTGAATTTTTGCGAATTGCATGCATAAACAATGGATCTTAGAGCTTCACCTTGGGGGGGGGGGGGGGAGGAGGAGATAATTTTACAGTTCCATTTTAGCTCTAACTTTATAACACATGATAATGAGGAATTACGAGGGCAATAAAGTCTACCAATAACTCTGTATATGGTTCTTGATTTCCCTGGTTCTTGCATTTTGTTAATCATTTAATCGCTTTCCTGTTTTAAATATAAGTTCCTCTAGAATTGTCCGACAGCTTTCTATTTACCCCATGAAACAAAGAAGGTGTGGTGTAGTGCTTTTGTCTATTAGTCGTAAATTTATCTCTATTTAATTTCCCACATCATGCATGTTGTCTGTAGAACTCATGCTCTTATTATGGATTTTGTGCACAAGCACATGATAATGGTGGCCATCTCCACATTATCCTTTCATGCTTCAATTTTGGTCTGTTTGATTTCTGATTCCTTTGATTTGTCAGGTCTGTGAGAACAACCCACATGGAGTTGTGTTAGTCAGGTACAAGGACAGAAATGATGCTAAAAAGTGTATAGAGTTGATGGATGGAAGATGGTAAGTACAGACATTTCTTGTTTTTGAATGAAATAACGTATAGAATATTTAAATGCTTTCGAAGCAAATCTCTTGTCTTGCTAATTGTAGTTAAATGGTACCTCCAAAATTCTTTCACGTGGACACAATCCTCAATTGTGTGTTTTTAACCCAAAAAGTATGATCTCTATAATCATCATCTGGTAATATGATCAAGAATAAGAGCAGATTATTCTAGGAAAATGTTTTGGATGTTTTGCCTCATAAGACAACCTGGACTTCTGAAGAATTGAGATAACTATTTAGGCAATGCTTGCATTAGCCATCTTTCTGATATAACCGTCTTCACTGAGCCTCTATATTACCAGATGGTCCATTGAGAGTAGTCACTGTCTGCACTGAGCCTTTAACTTGTATCTTTATAAATAACTTAAATTGATTCTGCTGCTTTTGTAAGCAAATTTTCCTCTACATGTTTTTTCAGAACTTGTTTCCTGGCATAATTTATTTCTCATAATTCTTTCCATTTCTGTTGAAGGTTTGGTGGGAGGCAGATACATGCTGTTGAAGATGATGGTTCTGTTAATCATTCTTTGCTCCGGGACTATGATGATGAGGGACAACGACTTGAGAAGTTCGCTGCAGAACTTGAAGCTGAATGAAACCATTATGTCCAACTTTTTTTAACAGGGATGCTAAAAATCTAGAGTGTTATTTGAGATGCCAGTTCCCGTTTCTTGTTCCAGTTAATGTAATTAATTTGTTATGAATATATAGATTATAGTGACTGGAACGGATTTGAAATGCTATGGAAATAGGTCAGAGTTGCGATGTACATACTTGAGGAAGCTGATAATTTTGTACGTTTGGCTAGCTTAAATATTCTTGACACTTCGTATATGATATGCATCCTATCGCAATCATATTAACATCTTGATGAGACTTTTTTTGTAGCAAGTAGTTGGTGTTTGTCTAGCTGAAGGGCACCGTGCTAAGTCCTTGTTGCTAGTCTTTGACACGGCATGCTACTGTTCAGCCCCCTCTTAGCATAATGTTGTATACATATGCGCTGTAGAATCGGTTATCGACTGTCTTTATGCCATTGTTTCAGCCGCAATATGATACAGTGCCATAAAGACAGTCCATAACTGATTTTATGAGTGTAATTTCTCTCTTCCCCATCACGTATTTCAAGCAAGGGCAAATAAATGTTATTCATATCCTGTCTTGCTACAATATATGGGATTACAGCCTTACAAGTTAATTAAAGAGAGGATTTATTTATGGGAATTGTACGCTAAAATGCAACTATGTTAGTGTCGCTTAATCATATACTTTGTATTGTTGCAAGTTTCACAATTGATACAGTACCATAGAGCTCTATTTTCCTTGTATCCAAAGACGTGATCTATCTGACTACATCATTTACGTTAGCTTCAATTCATGCTTTAAGTTTAGTAGATCAGATCAAATCCGATCCGGTCCATCATATGAAGTATATTAAAGATAAAACAAAAGAAAGTCCCTTCTTTCCAACATCTTAAGCATCACCTTTTCAAGTTATAATCCTAAAACAAAAGAAAAGATTATAAATAGCAGTCTGATACTGTAAAATAAAGAGTCTGCACCAAGTAGGACACTCAATTGCTGAAAAATACATAATGTGCAAAGAACAAAAGAACTAAGCTTTATTTTTGTTTAGGCTGTGCATGAGAATTATGAAACAATACATCCAGCCTACAAAAAGGTAAAATTACATGCCCAAAACCTTGCCGCAGAGGGAAAAAAAAACACCCATCTATAGGGGACCTCATTTGTTCGTCTATGCCATACTGCGAGCCTCAACGAGCTGACACGCATACTGTTTATTAGGGGATATTGAACAACAATCAATCATTTAAACATATCATAAATATCTAATGAAATAGTGAATCCGCCTAAGCATGCTGATATCTGCATAATTTCTTCGGATAAATACATTTCAAACTTGCAAAAAGCTTGCATACTTGGCTCCCAAGAAAAGCCTTTGGATGCAGAGTAAAGCATTCTTGGTAACCTCAGCGTTTTCATGATTCATTAACTTCATCACCCGCTCCTTAGCCTTGAGATCATTGACAATAAATCTCCCGGATGGGTGATGTTGAATAAACTGTGAGAGATCAAAGCAAGCCACAGCAAGGGATCTTGGGTCATTGGAGGAGTCCAAAATAGTGATGAGAACTCTCAAGATCTGCATCCATGAAGCAATGCAAAAACCAAGATGTCAATAGCTAAGTTGAGTATTAGTCGATCAATGAGGTACATTATTGAACGAAGTTGAAAAGAGGTTTCAAATATAGATATAGTGTGCAATATCGATCAGACTAACAGCAGGAAAAGAGAAATTCACCTGGAAATCATTTTCCTCAAAGTTCTTGATATTCTCCCGCCAGAAGAAAGCGTCTTTGTGAACTGGGGACCAGTCAAGATGGCCAAGAAGTACTTCCTGTTTATACTTATCAAATGAACTCAATAATTTGACATTGTCCTTCAGGCCTTCATCTAGTTGATTCAAAGCCTCCACAAGGTCCTGAAAGTAAATTAAGGATAAAGAACAGCAAATCATGAGTATTCGTGAAAAGGAAAGTCATGAATCTAAAAGAAAATTTGCAAAACTGTAATGTTCCTAATGAATAAGGCAAGTATCACAGTAAATTCCGTAGAGATAGATGCATAAGAGGGTGCACACTTTGAGTATTTCTTGTCAGCCATTGTAAAAATATGCTAAAATATTCACCTCATCACCCCAAGCTTGAGCTTTCAAGTTTTGGACAATCTGAGGCAACCCAAGGTCCACCATCTGAGGGCCAAATGTCCCTTTTGGAAGCAGATTCTTGAAAGTCATGACAATAACCCTAACAACCTGCCAGAAATACAAACATACATCTCACATAATTGATATTTAATAGTACAATGCATACATATATAAACCAATACATTACAAAAGCAGAGATATAAGATGTGTTCGCTATTTGCAAGACTGACTTTACAAAATCACGAGATTAACCAATTAAGCCAACAAGATAGCATGTCCTTGGTAAATCCTCCATTAAAAAAAACTTAAAAGCGCTAAATATTACCTTCTCCTTTGTAGAACTCTTGACAACCTCTGTCATCCGGGGCAGGCATCTGGAAGTAGCCAAGTACTCAATTGCAGGTTCGTAGAACGACAATAGCCAGATACAGAGACAGGTTTCATAAAGGAGCTGTTGATGTAAAAGGAAAAACCATCCACATAAGAATGTGAAGAAATATATAAATGTGCACTCATAAGTTGCCATAAGCAAAAATGAATGGATGAGATTTGATGCACTGACAGGAAGGATATACTTAGTTCTTACAGAAATAATGAAAGCATTACCTGCATGGATTGTTGAGTGGACTGTGAGGATGTTAAGGGTGTAGATGGATTGGCTACCGGATTAATAAATGGAATAAGTAGCTTTACTCCATCTGCTTGAACAAATGACGATCTGACCAAAGGTTCTTTCAATAAAGTAGCAAGGCAGTTCACAGCAGTAGGGATACCACGAACAGGATGAGAAGGATTCCTTAGCTGCAAAAATATTGAAAAGCCAAGTTGCTATTCACTAAGACAAATCTTGAGCATCGATCTCACTAGATTTTGAATACTATATAGGACTAAGCTGACTAAAGTAGATACATTTAGCATTGTTTAAAATTTAAAAAAAAATGACAAACACACTACAAACAGATTGAGACTACATCAACAATTTTGTCCAGATGCATGAAGTCATATTAAAGCAAACAGATATGCAAGAAGATAATTATTTTTATTAAAATGATTGAACCTGTGTGCAAAGCCACTCCACCAATCCTTTTAAGACATCATCTATGGTGGTCAATTTGCTTTTGGAATCCGAGGCCTCACCATTCATAGCTCCACTGTACTGAGTTTTAGGTCTAGCACTAGAATGATCAGGCAAAATTACTTACTGGTACAACAAGAAAGTCATGTAGCCACAAACCAATTATTACCAAACAGATTATATTTCAGTACCTAACAATCAATGCAAGTATCTTGCAACTCTTTTCTTGTATGAACCATTTTCCTTTCCATAGCAATCTGGAAGAATTCATACAAGAATGTTAAAGCAGAAATCTGACAAAGAAAAGGAGACTTTGGAATGAAAATTGCAAAGTATAAACCAATTAGAATGTGCAGAGTGGCAATAGTCTCACTACAATTGCAAAGGTAAGGCTAAGCACCTCTATAATAGTGGCTTGACATTTAACCCTTGGTTCACTCTCAACCTAGGTGCCTTCACTGGAAGCATTCAGATAACAGTATGGTAATAGAAACTAGCTTCATTATAATTGCTACTCTTTCATTCATAAACAATAAAATCTAGTATGAATCTATCACAAGCAAGGTATGGCAAAGGTCCAAATGTAAGCAAACTCAGCTTTAAGACAACCCAACCAGTTCAGAGTCTGATTTCAGATGCTACCCTTTCTACTCTTCTCGTAACTTTAAAAGCCAACAAAAATATCATTCTCGGAATATGGGGTTTCCTAGCTCCAAGGCAGTCAAGAGAGTCGCAAATGTTAACAAGCTAAAAGGTGAGCACAATTTTTATACGAGAAATTTAATTGAACCTTTTAAACGGCACTATCACCTCAAGAATTCCATGAACTCTACCAATTGATCACCACATAAAACAATTCCCTCATAGTAGCAGCCCTTAAATCTTAGTAGTAGCAGCATAGAAGAAAAATCCATGAAATTATGACGGTTCCATAGATTCAGTTAAGAACTGAATATTTAACAAGACGTAATTAAGAAAAGTAGAAGGTGGAGCTATGATTGAACAACGAAAGTTGTTACAATCTACAAGCTTTTGATAGGGTTTGTTCCCTCCAAAATGCAAAAACAAAAACAAAGCTTTTCATCGAGTTTGTTCCCTCCAAAATGCAAAAGTTGAATGACTGTCTCAGTTTACAGTCCAATATTTATACACAAATTAGATTCCCTCTCTCCCCTGTAAACATCTATCCATCTTCCTTCACAAGCTTCTCATAAATAAAGTATAACCTTATAATGTGCTACCATTGTAACAAACCCCCCGTCCGCCCCGGGAGTAGGCCAATTTCCGTCCAACATGCTCCAAACATTTTCAATTGTCTTTTGTCATAACCCACAGCCTGTTCATCACTAAAATATAGCCACTTCAAGCACATAGGTCACATTCATTATCACATGGCCACAACATGAACCACTCACATTCAACCATGCACTCCTGGTTTCAATATGAGATCTCTTAAGTCCCTAGTCATAAACTGCCCTCACCAGGACTCAAACCAACCATTACACATTTATATCTACTGGTCGAACCGGGAATTCCAAATCTACTTAGTTAAAATTCAACCATAATTAGATGATGCTGTATCATTAACAGAAAACTGATATTTAATCTTCTCAACAAAACCAGCAATAAAGATTACTAGCTCAATGAGGATGCAATTCTACATTAAGTGACAACCAACAAGGATCAAACTCCTATTTGTTTGTACAGGGTGAGGAAAGAAATGGACCAGCAATTTTTTTTTCATATACTTGCCTTAAAAATGGTTCATAGATATCCTCACTTGCAAGTGATTTATCATGAAACAGCCGAGCTCTTTTTGGGTTTGCTGCAAAAGGGGGGAAAACAGAAAATTAGTCTATAGTAAGTTATACAAACGCAGATGGCTTAAAGTCTCAAGCATTTACCAGCGAGCATTTCATCAATTAAAGAAAGTACATATTCCACTGTCTCTTCTTTGTGAATATCGCGCAGAATGCTCACAAAAACCCGAACATAAGATGGACCATCCTGTTAAAAGTACAGCCAGAAATTAGAATTATATATACCCATTAGCTGAAGACATCACAATGCAAAACCATGTTCTTTTCCAAAAGCCATATTACTGGTTTCAGTATCAGAAAGATTAATTTTGATGGTAATTTACTGGGCATGTCCCTTCTCTACTGAAACACAATTATTCAATAGAAAAACAGGGTAGGTCATGACAGATAACACCAAAATAAAATTTCTTGAAAAGCCAACAATTTCTAAGAAGCAAAATAAAACATTACATCATCCAGCAAAGAAGCTCTCTGGTTCTCCGGTTTTTTATCATAACGCCTTAGAAGTTGGAGGGCTGTCCCAGTAATCAACTTCGTTGTCATGTATGTCTCCCATGGAATATCCCTTTTGAGAACCTTTGAAAAAGACAAGGAAAAATATACGAAAACATAATTATTTCACACTTCACACCAACATAATAGATCACATATAATGAATTACAAATCAAGCACAAATATACATGGTGCCAGGAAACCAAAGGATTTAAAGTTCTCGTGTTCATCTTTAAAGAACATCCATGTACAGCTTAACACAAGATCAACAAGTAGTACAATTAATAAACCAAAACTACCTCAGGCTTTCTTTTTTGGCAATAGATAGTATGCAATCAAATGGCTTGACTCAATGTGGTTAATCTAACCATAATCTTTAAGGGCATCATTAATACAAAATGAAAAACACAATGCAATTCCTTACAAGCATCAATAATAGCTCGAGCATCAAAAGGTAGAAAATTTTCCATCAACAACATATTTCTGTTGCCACAACACTAATATGGTAGTCAGCATTGCTAGACAGCTTTAAAGTATCCACTAGTCGAATCGAATATGGTAGTCAGCATTGCTAGACAGCTTTGAAGTGTTCACTAGTCGAATCGAATGCTCTCGGACCACAGACCCCTCCCCCCCCCCCCAACACACACACACACCAAATATTATATCTATTAAGAACCATTGTACAAGCAATGCTAGAGTTTCCAACCGCTCAAAGCAATTTCTAGAGTACAACTTAAGGCGTTCATCTATTGCATTTTACCCGGATTTTGCCCGAAAACTGTAATGTGGATTGACTGAGACAAAAATTAGCCCCATCAAAACAATGACAAACTGCTAATTCATTGGTAACTTCCTAATTTTACCAAAGCAAGAAATTGACACCATTTACTAAGAATTCCCGGAAATTGCAGCAACTTTATCACTAACAATCAAATTCGATTCAGATCAAGTAACCCAACAAAAATTGAAAATCCCATCATAAAAATTGAATCTTAGACGTTAATTAATTAAAAAATCAAATATTGTGAAGATAACCCATACAAATTGAAATCAATAAACTAAAAATTAAGATCAAAACAATAACCAATCAAACCAATTAGTACCAAAATCAAGAAAAAGATGAACCAAAGTCAACAAATCAATGATTCAGGAAAATTTGAAAGAGGGTATTTCAAAAATTTTAAGAAAAATAAACCTGGTCAGTGGTGAGTTCGGCATGATCGATCGTCATTGATTGGGTGCTGAATTTCCAACTTCAAATACTAAAAATACAAATTAGAAAAAAGGGTTAATCTCAATTTAACAGAGCATGAAGAAGATGAGATGATTGAGGGAAGAAAGAGAAAGATAGATTGAGAGTAGATCGCTCACCAGAGGAAGATGGAAGAGAAGAGAGAGAAAGGGATATGGAGGAAGGATACCAGAGTGTCGTCGTGCTTTCGTGGCGATACTTGTATGATTAAATCTTTGTTTTTTTCTTGTGAATTGCTAAACACCGCCAACAATTACTAACTAATGTTCGTGTAATTTCCAACTATGCCCTTATCTCCCTTTCTCCTATGGCTAATAACAAATTCTAGTACGGACTACAGAGTAGCTTTTAAAAAAGTGTAGTCACGTAACATCTTGTTAGTCGAGTAGACGAGTAGCACATAGATAGAAACGCGATGTTTATAACGATATTCAAAATGATTATTTTTTATTTATTTTCACGCTTTAATTTGTTAGTTGTAATTTTACACTCACACACATTTGAAATTATCTTTCTCTCCCTCTCATATGTTATTCTGAAATAAAATATGTAGTATATAGAGTTAAATAATCGTTTTACACCTACAAATGTTTCATGAAGCATGGGGGCATAAGCAAAGATTAGGATTTCCTGTCCGAAGTATAGATGAATAATTTGATCCATAATTGGGTCTATCTTGGCTACCATTTGTTTTTCAATCTTTGGCCTAAATACATTATCAGATTCTCTACAACCTAATCTTAACTTGCATGGTTTGAACTTTGAACCTAAATCTCTTTGGTTGTAGTGACTTTGTATTTGTACACGACGATGATATCACATGTGATCATAATCAAAACTCGCTTGAGTTAATCTAATATTGGGCCAACATGAACATGGCCAATTTAATAGACTATTTCATGAATCATGGTAAGCTAATGATCACATACCCGAATAAAACTCATACATAAAGCAAATTAGAATAAAATATTTCGAGGTTGAATACAAACAAAACCTAACTTTTTATAAACATCTCAATTTAACACCTCCTTATCGTAATTAACTTACAATCACATTGAAATAGAGATTTAGAGGAAAAATTGTGAAAAGTAACGCGACAGTAATATTTACGCACAAGGAGTGTAAAATGACTCACTTGAGCTATCTCTTACTCGGATTAGAGGCCTTTAATTCCTTAATGCCCTTACACTTACACTGCCGAAGGAAACGGCAAGTTGCGACATTGAATTACACAGCCAACGCTGGACTACTCCCAAAAATCCTACTCTGATGGTTCAACCTCGTTGCATAGTACAAGCTCACAGAAATTGAGCGAAAGAGGAGAGAGAAAATATGTGGAGCTCCATAGTTTCAAGATCTTCGTTCACCAGAAGTTTTGGGCGAAAATTGAGTTCTTCAACCCAAACCCCACCATCTCAGGTATTCCATAAACCCTTGATTTCATCACATTTTACGGTTATCGAGAATTCCGGCAAGTTTTCATATCAGAGTCAGAGGTTTTTATCTCATTCTTCTTCTATAAGTGAAATTGGAACTTAGAATCATGATTCTACTTCTTTTGAGGAAGTTGAATTGGAAAATGGTGGGGTTTTGTGATGATACCCATGATGTTAGTTCTTCTCGAGAACTTGAATTGAACCCTAATTTTGATGAAAATAATGATGCCCATATGAGTGGTATTGGGTTAAATGATCAGGAATTAGTAGGGGTTAGTGAGGAAATTACTGGGGTTGATCTTACAATTGGAAAATGTATTGTCTTTGCTTCTAAATACTGTAGATGGGTCTTTAGAGTCTAGCCTTGAAATCTTGATAGTATGCATTTGAAGTTGAATGAGGAGTTTGTGGTGGGAGTGCTCGAAAAATTGCTAATTCTTGGGGACCATCTGATTAGGTTTTACAAATGGGTTTCGAGTCGAAATGAATTTAAAGGTAATACATTGTTGTTAAGTAGACTTGTCTGTGGCTCCGTGCTATTTGAAATGATTCTGAACCCAAGAGGAAAGATGTTTATGCTTTGTGGGATTTGGTGAAGGAAATGGTGAAAGAGAGTGCGTGGTGCCGTGGTGGTGTTAATGCTGAAATGCTAAATCAATTGATATCAGCGTTTTCAAAATTGGGTAAGGGAAAGGCTGCATATGAGGCATTTGGGGAGTTTGAGGAATTTGGCTGCGTACTGAATGTAGACAGTTAGTATCTTATGATTGAGGCGCTTTGCAAGAGGTCATTCTATGACTGGGCTACATTAGTTGTTCAGAAAATGCTCGATGCTGGAATGCTTCCAGAGAGTAAGATGGTTGGTGAGATCATATCATTCTTATGAAAAGGATACAAGTCCAAGGAGGTCCATGTTGTATATCTTGCTGCAAAGAAGGATAAAAAGTATCCTTCTCAGAAGGCAGTTAATTTTTTGATAAGTTGTCTGTTGAAGGTGGATGAAACTGTGAACTTAGCACAGGAGATGCTGGTTGATTTTTCTGATGAAGTTTGTAAACATGCTATCAATCCGTTCTCATGGGTCATCTGCGGTTTGTGTAGGAAAAATGACATTGAGGGTGCTAAGAAGTTGTTTGCTGAGATGATGGAAAAAGGTCCACCTCCTGGGAATGCGATCTTAAATATTATCATTAACTCTCTTTCCAAAGCTGGAGATATGGAAGATGCCAAGAGGTTACTGAAACTTATGGAGACTAGGGGACTGAAACTTGATGTCTATACTATAGTGTCATAATTAGTGGTTACGCAAAGGGTGGTATGAATCGTATGATGGAAGAAGCTCGCGAAGTCTTATCAATGGCCAAAAGGAAACATTGCAAGCTCTGCCCAGCTACTTTCCTTTCGCTCATTCGAGAATATTGCAACCTTGGAGAATTTGACAGGGCTATGAAGCTCTGAGTGAGATGAAGGACTCTGGGGTTGAGCCGTTAAGCCTAATGTAGATGAGTACAATAAGTTAATCCAATCACTTTGTTTGAAGGCTTTAGATTGGAAATCAGCAGAGAAGCTTCTGGAAGAAATGAAAGAGAAAGGTTTGTATCTACCTGGTATTATGCGAGGTCTTATAAGTGCAGTTAAAGAGTTGGAGCAAGAGGCAGTTGGATCTAAAGATGATCATGCCAAACCAAAGATTGTTAGTGGACCATAATCAATGTTGTAACATGAAGTGGCTGAAGCTGCTTTGTTCCTTTTCTTGTGGTAATATTTCTTTTTGTTTTATTCTTTTCATTCCCATTTGGTTATCAAATTTTGGAGCTCTTAGGTATTAATCTGGATGGGCATCGATTCCAAAACTGTTAATCAATTAGTACATCTTCTTTCATTTGGCTGGCTGTGCCATTTTGTTTGTGATAGTTGGAACTATTAGGAAGTTAGTGCTTATATAATTATGCACAAAACTGTTATGAAAACATTAATAGAAACTTTGCTCTTTTTTTTTTTTCCAGGTAGCAAAACAATCACGTCTTTTACTCTATGTATGATTTCCTTATCAATGGAAGCTAAGGTTGTGGCTTTTAATTGTTTCTCTTTTGTCTAAGGGTGCATGGGTGGATATATCTTTGAGGATTTTTTGCCAGCCTTTGTTTGAGAATTGGACAGTAGTAGTAGAGGTATTTAATTTAAACTCTGTAATCATCCCATTTCTTTTGCTTTGAAGTACATTATTTTTTATCAAGCAGGTTATTGCCTTGCTAGTATCATGGCTGCCTTCCACACAGACACTCCAGGTTTTATTGCTCCAATTTTTGTTTTGAAGGAATATATATTTAATGGGAGGAGGTGGCCAACGATCCAGCCTTAGGTCTGATTGGTCTTAGGGTAGGGGAACCGGAGGCTGAGCGATGCCAAACTCTCTTGCTGAGATGGGCTTAACCACTTTTCTCCCTTCTTGCTCTATAACATTTATTTGCTTTTGAGGCAGAATGTGTGGCTTGATTCACCTCTTATAAAACGTTTATAGAAATATGCTTTGAAGGAGAGGTTATAAGATTGTGCTAGATGTGTAAAGTATCTTATTTTGTGCTAGCATGTAGAACCCCTATGGATTAATATTACAGAAATCTCACAAATAGCTCTTGACGTTTAGAATTCACTATGCATAGTGTTAATTAAGGAAGGCGAGGAAAAAATTGAGGTGGGAGACATTGTTTCAAGCTACACTAGGGACTGTAGGGAGTGAACTCTATTGATTTTCTTTTTATATTTTGTTTGCTTTAGATCTGTTGCTTGAGTTGCTTCTGTTTGGGATATTCTGTATGTACACTAGAAAAGTTTTTTGTTTCCCCGGAAATGATTTGGGAACCACTTGCACCCTTGTCGGGTCAGTGGTGGTGTAGCTGTGTTCAATCATAAAATCCTTTTGTTTTTCCACTTGCGTGGAATATGTTCAGAAAATATTACTGGAAGACTGCTTGTGATTTGTGGGTCTTGAACTCTTGGTCAGAGTACATATGTAATCAGATGAAAGTTCTGAAAATATTAGCTTGTTATCATGATTGCCCCTCAGCCACAACATAAGCCTTTGAGCAGATCAGGCAGATCTTCCAAACTTCAACCTTTACCTTCAGAATCGAGGCACGCTTTTGGAAACAACCTCCCCACATATTCCAAGCTAAAGGGAGGTAAATATATTGATTATTTGCTTATGAAATGAGGAAGGGAAGTGAGTTGAAGGAACCATTCTCTATTTTGCTGCAGTACCTATCTCGCTTAGTCTTGTCTTCCCCTGCCCTACCTCTTCCCTTTGTGATCGGTAATCTAACACACTGCAAGGTAAATCTTTACATTTTTAGGAGACTCCTGACAAATTCCGGAACTGTAAATCTCAGACCTCTGAGACTTGTTAATAGCACCATTGCCCTGTATTAGCAAAAGAAATGCATTGAACTTCCAGATCCCCCCCAATCCCACCCTCGTTTTTCTTGAGCTGGGCAATGGGTGATGTATCAATAACGACGAGTCAATAGCTCAATGAGTAATGGTGGTTGCTTAAACATTTGTATTCTTTTACTAGAAGGAAAGTTCTAGTTTACGAAACTGAGTAGTCCATCCCCAAGTTCATGAATTTCATTATCAACAGAACGTATATTCTCCAATCTTTGGCGATTGTAACAGAACACATACCCGAAACGATCTCATGTCTCATCTCTAATTATTTGACATGTTACAATCAAAGTTTACGTGCTTTGATTAGAGCTGTCAAAAATTGACCCGACTCGAAATACCGACTTAAACCCGATTATTTACTGAACCATCTGAACCCGAAAAAATGGTGACCCAAACCCGACCTGACCCGACCTGAAATCAAACCTAGACCCGAGTATGTGAGACCCGAACCAGAACATGAATTGACCTGGAGATGACCCGACCCGAATGTAACCCTTATTGATCTGAGCAGAACTCGACTTGAACTGAAATTGATCCAAACACATTTTAACCCGTCAAAACCCGAATTTAACCCGACTTGTTACTAACCTAACCTGAATTCAACCCGACCCGTTCCTAACCCGATTCGAATTTAACCCAATCTGTTACAAACCAGACCCGAACTCAACCCGACTTGAAATTAACCTGACCAAAATTCAACCCGACTTGTTATTGACCCGACCCGAATTTTACCAGATCTATTACTAACCCGACCAAAAAATTCAACCCGATCTGTTACTAACCCGACTCGAAATCAACACGACTTGTTATTGACCCTACCTAAATTCAACCCAAATTGTTCCCGACCCAATTCAAATCACCTTAAATGCAATTAGACCACCTTATTATTGTTGATCAAAGTATTTTGTCTAGAGAGACCAAGTCGGTCCAGGCCAACAAAAGAAAAGAGCATCATCCTCGAATTTAAGAATTAAATATAGTATATATTTGTTGTATGGTCAAAGGAGATAATTATCTTCCTAAATTATATATAGACTATATTTCCCTAGTATAGTGCCATATATATTATGGTCAAAGGAAATAATTAGCTTGATAAAATGGTATTTATCTATTTATAGTAAGTTAAACCCGAATATGACCTGACTTGGAAATGACCCGACCTGATTGTAACCTGCAAATTATTGACTTGTATATAACCCGACTTGAATCCGGGAATGACCCAACTTGGAAATGACCCAGCGTGATTATCACCCGCAAATTATTGACTTGAACCGAACCCGACTTGAAAATGACCCGACCTGACTAAAACTCGCAAATTATTGACTTGAACCAAACCCCAGAATTGACCCGACATGATTCTAACCCGTAAATTATTGACTTGAACCGAATTCGATTAAAACCAGAGAATTACCCTAACCCGTTTTAACCCGTGGAAACCTGAATTAAACCCGACATATTGTTCACCCGACCCGAATGTAACCCGACCTATTATTAACCCGACCCAAACCCGATAAGAAGTATGACCCGACGTGACCAGAATCAAGCATGACCCAACCCAAACTCGACCCGCGTAGTTATGAAATTAATCCGAAATGACTTGACCCGAGTTGACACAACCCACTCTTACCGACCTAAACCCGACCCGTTTACCCGAATTGACAGCTCTACCCGAAACCTCCAAAATTTCTAAAAAAGCGTGGATATTAGCCTTCAATTTTGGAATTTTTTTGACTTTTTTTCACCCGGAAATAACATTGCCGAAATGTTTACCATGGTCCTTAATAACCTCCGGGAGTCCAACTGGTTAGGTGAAACCATCCAATTTGCCTTTCAACAACCAATTTACCGATTCACAACTTGCACCGATTTCATTAACTCAAGCCTACCACGAACTTTATAGCAACAAATAATGATCATATATGGTTCCAAACGGCATTATACGCCCCCGAGATATATCCCCTAGAATTTCAAGACTTTTCGATACCGGACCTTGAAACCTCCAAAATTTCTCAAAAAGTGTGGATATTAGTCTTCAATTTTGAAATTTTTTGACATTTTTTCGCCCGAAATTAAAAATTGCCGAAATGTTTACCATGGTCCCTAATATCCTCTGGGTGTCCAATTGGGTAGGTGGAACCATCCAATTTGCCTTTAAACGACCAATTTACCGATTTACAACTTGCACCGATTTCATTAACTCAATCATACCATAAACATTTATGACAACATATAATGATCATATATAGATCCAAAAGACATTATATGACCCCGATATATATATCCTACAATCTCAAGCCTTTTCGACACCGGGCCTCGAAACCTCCAAAATTTCTCAAAAAGTGTGGATATTAGTCTACAATTTTGGAATTTTTTTGACTTTTTTCGCCTGAAAATAAAAATTGCCGAAATGTTTACCATGGTCCCTAATACCCTTTGAGAGTCCAATTGGGTGGGAGGAACCATCCAATTTGCCTTTAAACAGCTAATTTACGGATTTACAACTTGCACTGATTTCATTACTTCAATCCTACCACGAACATTTATGACAACGTATAATGATCATATATGGTTCCAAACGACATTATATGACCCCGATATATATCTCCTAACATCTCAAGCCTTTTCAACACTGGGCCCCTAAATCTCCAAAATTTCTAAAAAAGCGTGGATATTAGCCTTCAATATTGAATTTTTTGATTTTTTTTTTGCCCGAAAATAAAAATCGCCGAAATGTTTACCATGGTCCCTAATGCCGTCTGGGAGTCCAATTGGGTGGGTGGAATCATCCAATTTGCTTTTAAACGGCCAATATACCGGTTTACATCTTGCACCGATTTCATTAACTCAAACCTCCCACGAACATTTATGACAACATATAATGATCATATATGGTTCCAAACGGCATTATATGATCCCAATATGTATTCCCTAGAATTTTAAGAATTTTCGACACCGAGCCCCGAAACCTTTAAAATTTCGCAAAATGCGTAGATATTAGTCTTCAATTTTGTAATTTTAAGTTTTTTTTTTCGTCCAAAAATAAAAATTACCGAAATTTTTATCATGGTCCCTAATACCCTCTAGGAGTCCGATTGGTGGGTAGAACCATCCAATTTGCCTTAAAATGGCCAATTTACCGGTTTACAACTTGCACTGATTGCATTAACTCAAACCTGCCACGAACATTTATGACAACATATAATGATCATATATGGTTCCAAACGGCATTATATGATCCCAATATGTATTCCCTAGAGTTTCAAGACTTTTCGACACCGAGCCCCGAAACCTTTAAAATTTCGCAAAATGCGTGGATATTAGTCTTCAATTTTGGACTTTTATGACTTTTTTTCACACTTAAAAAAAATAGCTGAAATGTTTACCATGTTCCCTAATACCCTTCAGGAGTCCAATTGGGTGGATGGAACCATCCAATTTGCCTTTAAACAGCCAATTTACCAGTTTACAACTTGATTTCATTAATTCAAGTTTACCACAACATTTATGACAACATATAATGAGCATAAATGGTTTCAAACGAAATTATATGACCCCGAGATATATCCCCTAAAATCTCAAGGTTTCCGACACCGGGCCCCGAAATCTCCAAAATTTCTAAAAAAGAGTGGATATAAGCCTTCAATTTTGAATTTTTTGACTTTTTTCGCCCGAATATAAAAATTGCCGAAATGTTTATCATGGTCCCTAATGCCCTTTGGTAGTCCAATTGGGTGGGTGGAATTATCCAATTTGCTTTTAAACGGCCAATATACCGGTTTACATCTTGCAATGATTTCATTAACTCAAGTTTACCACGAACATTTATGACAACATTATAATGATCATATATGGTACCAAACAACATTATATGACCCTTTTCGACAAAGGGCCTCGAAACCTTTAAAATTTCTCAAAAAATGTGGATATTAACCTTTAATTTTGGAATTTTTTAACTTTTTTTTGCCCGTAAATAAAAATTGGCGAAAGATTTACCATGATCCCTAATACCCTCCGGGAGTTCAATTGGCTGGTGGAACCATCCAATTTACCTTTAAACGGCCAATTTACAGGTTTACAACTTGCACCGATTTCATTACCTCAAGCCTACCACGAACATTTAAGACAACATATAATGATTATATATGGTTCTAAACGACATTCTACGATCTTGAGATGTATTCCATAAAATCTCAAGGATGTTCGACACCGGGCCTCGAAACCTCCAAAATTTCTCAAAAAGCGTGGATATTAGCCTTAAATTATGAAAAAATTTAACTTTTTTTCGCTTGTAATTTAAAATTTTCGAAACGTTTACCTTGGTCCCTAATATCTTTTGATAGTCCAATTCGATGGGTGGAATCATCCAATTTGCTTTTCAATGGCGAATTTATCGGTTTACAATTTGCATCGATTTCATTAATTCAAGCCTACCATCAACATTTATGAGAACATATAGTGATAATTTATGGTTTAAAATAGTATTATATGACCCCGAGATGTATCCCTTAAAATTTAAAAGCTATTCGACATCGGGCCCCGAAACCTCAAAAGTTTTTCTAAAAGCGTGGATATTAGCCTTAAATTTTTGAATTTTTTGACTTTTTTTCGCCCGAAAATAAAAATTGCTGAAATGTTTACCATAATCCCTAATACCCTCCGATAATCCAATTGGGTGGGTGGAACCATCCAATTTGCCTTTAAACGACCAATTTACCGGCTACACAAGTTACACCGATTTCATTAACTCAAGCCTACCCCTAACATTTATGACAACAAATAATTATCATATATGGTTCCAAATCACATTATATGACCTTGAGATATATTCCCTAAAATCTCAATCTTTTCGACACCGGGCCCGAAACCTTCAAAATTTCTCAAAAAGCGTGGATATTAGCCTTAAATTCTGGATTTTATTGACTTTTTTCGGCAGAAAATAAAAATTGCCGAAATGTTTACCATGCTCCCTAACATCCTCCGAGAGTCCAATTGGGTGGGTTGAACTATCCAATTTGCTTTTAAATGACCAATTTACCGGTTTACAACTTGCACCGATTTCATTAACTCAAGCCTACCACAGAAACTTATGACAATTAAAAAGGATCATATATGGTCTCAAATGACATTATTTGACCCCAAAATGTATTCTCTAAAATTTCAATACTTTTCAACACCGGGCTTCGAAACCTCCAAAATTACTCAAAAAAGTGTGGATATTAGACATCAATTTTGGAATTTTTTTATTTTTTTTCGCTCGAAAATAAAAATTGCCGAAATGTTTACCATGGTTTCTAATATCCTCTGTGAGTCCAATTAAGTGGGATGAACCATCCAATTTGCCCAACGACCAATTTACTGATTTACAATTTGCACTGATTTCATTAACTCAATCCTACCACGAACATTTAAGACAATATATAATGATCATATATGATTCCAAATGGCATTATATGACCCTGATATTTATTCCCTGGAATTTCAAGACTTTTTGACACCAGGCCCTGAAACCTCTAAAATTTCGCAAAATGCGTGGATATTAGACTTAAATTTTGGAATTTTTTGACTTTTTTTCGCTTGGAAATAAAAATTGCCGAAATGTTTAACATGGTCTTTATTACCCTCCGGAAGCCCAAATGGGTGGGTGGAACCATCAAATTTGTCTTTAAACGACCAATTTACCGGTTTACAACTTGCACTGATTTCATTAACTTTAGCCTACCACGAACATTTATGACAACAAATAATTATCATATATGGTTCCAAACGACATTATATAACCCTTAGATATATTCCCCAGAATTTCGAGACTTCAAGACACCGGGCCGCGAAAACTTCAAAATTTCTTTAAAAAGGTGGATATTAGTGTTCAATTTTAGAATTTTTTGACTTTTTTCGTTCGAAAGTAAAAATCGCCGAAATGTTTATCATGGTGCCTAATAACTTCTGGGAGTCTAATTGGGTGCGTGGAACCATCCAATTTGCCTTTAAAAGGCCAATTTATCGTTTTACATCTTCCACCGATTTTATAAAATCAAGCCTATAAAGAACATTTATGACAACAAATAATTATCACATATGTTTCCAAACGACATTATATGACCCCGAGATGTATTCCCTAAAATCTCAAGTCTTTTCGACACCGGGCCCGAAACCTTCTAAATTTCTCAAAAAGCGTGGATATTAGCCTTCAATTTTCGAAATTTTTGACTTTTTTCGTCTGGAATAAAAATTGTCGAAATGTTTTCCATGGTATCTAATACCCCCCGGAAATCCAATTGGGTGGGTAGAATCATCCAATTCGTCTTTAAACGACCAATTTACCGATTTACAACTTGCATTGATTTCATTAACTCAAGCTTCCCAAGAACATTTAAGATAACATATAATGATCATATATGGTTCAAAACGACATTATATGAACCCGAGATGTATGTTCTAAAATCTCAAATCTTTTCGACACTGGTCCCCGAAACCTCCAAAATTTCTTAAAAAGCATGGATATTTTTAGAATTTTGGAATTTTTAGACTTATTTTTGCCCGAAAATAAAAATTGCGGAAATGTTTACCATGGTCCCTAATACTCTCCGAGAGTCAAATTGGGTGGGTTGAACTATCCAATTTGCCTTTAAACGTCCAATTTACCGGTTTACAACTTGCACCGATTACACACTCAAGCCAACCACGAAAACTTATGACAACAAATAATGATCATATATGGTTCCAAATGACATTATATGACCCCAAAATGTATTCTCTAAAATTTCAAAACTTTTCAACACTGGGCCTCGAAACCTCCAAAATTACTCAAAAAACGTGGATATTAGACTTTAATTTTGGAATTTTTTGACTTTTTTTTCCCGAAAATAAAAATTGACGAAATGTTTACCATGGTTCCTAATATCCTTTGGGAGTCCAATTAGGTGGGTTGAACCATCCAATTTTCCTTTAAACGGCCAAATTACCGATTTACAATTTGCACTGATTTTATTAAATCAAGCCTACCACGAACATTTAAGACAACATATAATGATCATATGTGGTTCCAAACGGCATTATATGACCCTGAGATTTATCCCCTAGAATTTCAAGACTTTTCGACACATGAGTGCGGGGAAATTATGTCGTTGACTAACCTCCTCACGGCCAAACAAAATTTATTATAATCCTAAACTAACCCCTAAACAAGTCTAGTGGTAAGTTCGGAGTCGAACCACAAGGAACAGTAATGTTGGATTGTTCTCGATCTAATGCTTAAGCTACGCCGAAGTCGGTTTATGGATAGTGGACACTACAACCACACTAACACACATATAAAGATCAAGATATTACAAAGTCTACTAGGGGCAAAGATCCACTTTGAACAATTAACAAGTTAATGGGAATCGATTTGATAATCAATCATGCAAAGAAAGAATTAAAATGGGAATTAATTACCATCAAGAGCAATCTCTCAAATTCCTAGCCTAGATCCCTCATTGACTAGGTGCATAGAAGAAATTTACCCAAAATGCAATCAAATATATAAATTCTAATTCACAATCCCTTGTCAAACTAGAAATAACATGCAATTAAGTTTGCTATCTTGGGAGATCAATCCAATCTAAAACAAACAACATGCCATCATCAATTCAATCAATTTAATCACACAATTATCATCAAATTTATCTCAAATAACTCAATTAACCATAACAAAGCTTCACTCAACACCTAGTAGAAGGAAATCTACTCAAACATGATTAACAAAGCAATTAATAAAGCATAAAGAGAGAAGAGAGTAAGAAATGCTCATTGATATAAAATGGAGATCTTCAAATCATCAAATTCCTCCTTTGATTATCCAAAATCCATGAAAACCATTGTTTCTCTCACTTTCTCTCTCCAAAATTTGAGAGTTTATCTCTCTAAAAACCTAAAACTAACCTAAAACTACTGAAAATATGATTTCTCCCTCTAAAATGAGCAAAAAAAAATCTATTTATAGCCCTTACTAAATTGCCTAGGAAGCTCCGCAAAAAGTCGAGCAGCGCGTAGAGGAGCGGGCGTGTAGGAGGTGGAGCGCCCGCTCCAGGTCCAGGAGCGGGCGTGCAGAAGGTCGAAGCGCCCGCTCCAAATCTGGAGGAAACAATCTGTTTTTTTATTTTGGATTTCCTGTGAGAAGCGGGCGTGCAGATTTTGGAGCGCCCGCTCCTCTCGGACTGGGCAAACTGCTCAGCTTCAAATGAGCATATCTCCCACGTTTTACATCGAAATTGAGCATATGACCTGTCGTTGGAAAGCTCTCGAGATAAGCTTTAATCTCCTATTAGAATCGTCCCAAAATGTTTTGTAGATCAAAAGATATAGGCGTTTGAAGTATGATCTTTGCAAATCAAGTGCACATTTCTTCATTACTTGTTCTTTTATGTTTTATATTTCTTTAATCTTGAGCAATGAACTTATCCAAGTGTTCCTAAACATAAGAGTAAACCAATAAAGTTTAATCTAATTTCATAAGCCACCAAAATATGCAAGAATACCAAGATTGAGCAATAACGACATTTAACACACAAACATGACAAATGTAGTAAAACGCTATTAAAACCAAGTAAAAAGATAGGAAAACTATGAAAAACTAACTACAAAACTCCTAAAAATAGCGACATAAATGACACTTATCAGGCCTCGAAATCTCCAAATCTTTGCAAAATGCGTGGATATAATTACTTCGATTTTGGAATTTTTTGTCTTATTTCACCCAAAAATAAAAATTTCCGTAATTTTTACAATACAATGGTCCCTAATACCCTCCGTAAGTCCACCTGGCTAGGTTCAACCATCCAATTTGCCTTTAAACAGCCGAGTTACCAATTTACAACTTGCACCGATTCATTAACTCAGGCCTACAATGAACATTTATGACAAAAAATAATGATCATATATGGTTCCAAACGACATTATATGACCCCGAAATGTATTCCCTAAAATCTCAAGTCTTTTCGACACCGGGCCCAAAACCTTCGAAATTTCTCAAAAAATGTGTATATTAGACTTCAATTTTGGAATTTTTTGACTTTTTTCGCTAGGAAATAAAACTTGCAAAAATGTCTACCATGGTCCTTAATACCCTCTGGAAGTCCAATTGGGTGGGTGGAACCGTTCAATTTGCTTTTAAACGACCAATTTACCGATTTACAATTTGCAACGATTTCACTGATTTAAGCCTACCACGAACATTTATGACAATATATAATGATCATATATGATTCCAAACGACATTATATGACCCCGAGATGTATCCCAAAAAATGTCAAGCCTTTTTCGTCACCGGGCCCCGAAACCTTCAAAATTACTCAAAAAGCATGGATATTATTAGACTTCAATTTTGGAAATTTTTGGCTTTTTTCACCCGAAAATAAAAATAGCCAAAATGTTTACCATGGTCTCTAATACCCTCTGAGAGTCCAATTGGGGGGCGGAACCATCTAATTTGCCTTTAAACATCCAATTTATTGGTTTACAACTTGCACCGATTTAATTAACTCAAGCCTACCACGAACATTTATGACAACAAATAATGATTACATATGGTTCCAAATGACATTATATGACTTTGAGATGTATTCCCTTGAATTTCAAGACTTTTATACACCGGGCCCCGAAGACTCTAAAATTTCTCAAAAAGGTGGATATTAGCCTTCAATTTTTGAATTTTTTGACTTATTTTTGCCCGAAATAAAAATTGCTGAAATGTTTACATGGTCTTTAATACCCTCCGAGAGTCCGATTAGGTGGGTGGAACCATCCAATTCGTCTTTAAACGGCCAATTCACCAGTTTACAACTTGCACCGATTTATCGGTTTACAACGGCCAATTTAATTAACTTGCTCCGAACCCGAGTTGAACCAAAATTGACCCAAACCCGTTTTAACCCGTCAAAACCCGAAAATTAACATGACTTGTTACTAACCTGAGCTGAATTCAACCCGACCCGTTCCTAACACGACCCGAATTTAACCCAACCTGTTACAAACCCGACCCGAAAGCAACAACCCGACTTATTATTGACCTGACCCAAATTAAACCTGACTTGTTATTGACCTGACTCGAATTTTACCAGGCCTATCGCTTATCCGACCCAAAAATTCAACCCGATCTGTTACTTACTCGACTCGAAATTAACATGACTTGTTATTAACCCGGCCTACCCAAATTATTCCTGACCTGATTTCAAATCACCTTAATTGCAATTTAGACCACCTTATTATTGTTGATTAAAGTATTTTGTCTAGGGAGACCAAGTCGGTCCAGGCCAGCAAAAGAAAGGAGCATCATCCTCAAATTTAAGAGTTAAATATAGTATATATTTGTTGTATGGTCAAAGGAGATAATTATCTTCCTAAATTATAGACTATATTTCCCTAGTATATTGCCATAAATATTATAGTTAAAGGAAATAATTAGCTTGATAAAAAATATAATTATTTATTTATAGTTAGTTGAATCCGAATACGACCAGACTTGGAAATGGCCCGACCTGATTGTAACCTGCAAATTATTGACTTGAACATAACTCGACTTGAATTCGAGAATGATCCGACTTGGAAATGACCCAACCTGGTTATAACCCGCAAATTATTGACTTGAATCGAACCCGACTTAAACCCGAGAATGACCCGACTTAAAAATGACTCGACCTGATTATAACCCGCAAATTATCGACTTGAACCGAACCCAACTCAAACCCGAGAATTACCCTAACCCGTTTTAACCTGTGAAAATCTGAATTAAACCCGACCTATTGTTCACCCGATCCGAATGTAACTCGACATGTTATTAACCCGACCTAAACTCAACCCAAACCTGATAAGAAATATGACCCGACGTGACCCGACTCAAGCATGACCCAACCCAAAACCGACCCGCATAGGTTATGCTATTAATCCAAATTGACCCGACCTAAGTTGATCCGACCCGCTCTTACCCGACCAAAACCGACCCATTTATCCGAATTGATAGCTCAAGTGTTGATCATACTTTCTCTAAAATAAATACAAAATACATTAATTATTGATGGATAAAAGAGTTAATTGGGGGGTTGCACAAGAGAAATCGGTGAAGGTATCTACACAACTATACCTCATAATTGAGTTACTTTAACCACAATCATTCAAAGATCAGACAATGAAAGTAGCATTAATTGTAATAATATAGAGTAGATATTGCCAATCAAACGAGTGTCTTAGAAAGCATGAAAAGTACCTTAGAATTATAATTCGAGGTGGGGGAATACTACAAGCTAACTTTGTACATAATGTTAATTTATTGTTGATGAGAAAAGAGTACTTTAAATTAGGACAATCAAACCACCTATATAAGTAACACGTAACATGGACTAATTAGACAATTAGTAATTACACATCACTTTATACAACTTTCTGAAGTGTATAAAACTGAATATTTCAAGTGCCCATAAAAGGCCCCATCCATGTTCTTTTTGCCCAACTAAATCCAAATCTCATGATCATGTCACATGTTCATCATATGATATGTATTGATAACTGAAAATTTCATGGTTGAAGAGATTATTTGATAATCTATACATATTTACATAAAAGGGAATTCTTTCTATTAAAAGTTTATAATTTCTTATGGACAATCTTTAATGTTATATTTGAGATGTTGAAGTGGAATGATATCTCTTGATATACTTTCAAACCTTACCTCAGTGCTTGTTTTAAGACGAAATTTTTTGAAATATTTTTTGGGTATAGAAGTGTTCTGATTAATCGGATCGTTTTTGTTTCAACGAAAGTATACTCTCGACATTATTATTTCTAAAGTAATGTAAGTTTGTTGGGAGCTAAGCCGAGTGGGTTTCCTATCAAGCATAATCATAAGATCAGCCTAGCTAATGGGGAGCCAAGTGCAGACCCAAAGTTATCGTAAACTTGTGGGTCGATTAATCTATCTTGCGGTCACTCGTCTAGATTTGAAATACTCGGTTCATAATTTGTTTCAGTTCATGCAAGAGCCTCAAAGTAAATATTAGGGTATGATTTTGGGAGTGATCTGTTACTATAATAACTCCGTACTACATACTACGTATTAATTTTACCATTACCAGATATACTAACATTATCCATAATTTTTTATCAAAAAAATAATATACTAGGATTAATTTTACTATCACGTTGCTTTTGATTCGAAAAGAAGTCACTAAAATTGGGGACATCATCATCCGTCTTGACTTTGTATCTCTTCTCATACAGAGTAGAAAGTTTATTACAAGTATTTATCTTGTCAAAAATTAGAAATTAGACTAAAATGATTTAGATACTCCGTATTAGATTAGATCAAATCAATCAATATTTTTTTTTGAGGGGAATCAATCAATATTTCTAATGTTATGTTTACTCTTAATAACCAAATATTCTACTCCATAAATTACACGTTGATAGAAAAATAAAATATTACAATCTTTCAAACATCAATTACGTATATGATCACGAATATAACAATTTAATTATTATTATACATTAATGTAAATATATGATCAAATTTCAGTTTGACCAAAACATCAAATCATAGGTCAATAAATTCCATCCTTGTATAACTTTTGAATAAAAAATAAGGTAATGTTATACGGAGTAAGTAGCTCTTTAATATCATTTATAATTTGATATTCCGTGTTAATTTAAAAATTTATGACAAAATTATGCGCAAATTAATGTATTATGATGTGGAATATTATTTTTTTTCTTTTGTTTTTTCCATTTTTATCTTTTTATATGTAGTCTTAAGGGTTAAGTATAACATTAACCTCTGTTTTTTTAGTTGTATTATTTTTACAAATTGAAAATTTCAAATGAAAGACATAACTTTTGTTTAAGTAAGACCCCGTTCACTTCACCTTATTATTTTCTACTGAACTAAAATTATTTTTACTGATTGTCTATTATATTGTCTTCTTAGAGTTACTGATTTTTTACTAAACTGAAATAATATGACCTTACTTTAATAAACTTTTTCTATCTCTAAGAGTACGCAATCTATAAAGTGATGCAATCATGCAAGTATTACCTCCGTTTCATATTATTTGCAACAATTAGACATTTTTTCTCTCTATTTTATATCAAATTGTTGCAAATAATATGAAATGGACAACGATGATAGTAAAATGGAAATATTAAAATAATAATAAAAAAAAATGACATTTTCAATTTTAGCAAGCTTTCCAGATTCCCCGCAAAAATAGTAGGTGCAAACATGGAGTATATAGGAGTAAACCACTGCTGCTCCAAAATTAGCACTTTCCCATATACTAATTTCTCTCTCCTTTTTCACAACACTTCTGAGAAATCTCGCCATTTTTCTCTGAAATCTCAACTCAAAAACCCTGATATTAAAATGACCAAGAAACCCAGTATTATCAAAGATAATAATAATGGGTCTACTTTGATTCAAAAAGAAGTTACTAGAACTGATTTTCCTCCCGATTTTGTGTTTGGCGTTGCAACTTCTGCTTATCAGGTATTTATTTGTTCAATTTTGTTTGTTTGAATTCATTTGATTAGATAATCTGAAAGAGGGAAAAATACCCACCAAAAAAATTCAATTTTATCACACTAAATTTAAGCTATTTTTGATTGTTTTGTTGTTGGATGATAGGTTGAAGGAGGGTGGAATGAGGGTAACAAAGGTCCTAGTATTTGGGATGCTTTTACTCATATTGAAGGTAATAATGAGTTTGATGGGATTTTTTTTAATGTTTGGATAAGATATATTGATTTGATTTATTTGGTATTTTGTTGTTGGGTTAGGAAAAATTGTTGATGGAAGTAATGGTGATGTAGCAGTTGATCAATACCATCGTTACAAGGTTGGTTGATTCTAAATGTTACATTTTTATGAAAAAAAAAAAACTTCTGCTTTTTGTTTATATCTTACATGTATGTAATATGTATACTAAGCTACTCCGAATCTCCGATTGGTGTTAGACATTGGTACGTGTCCAAGTGTTAGAGTTAATTATTATATGAATAACTCTCGTGTTTTTGGTACAAAATGAAGAGTCCGAGTAATATAGGTTATACATAGGCCTAATTGTTTGGTTCTCATGGTAACAGGAAGATGTAGAACTCATATCTACATTGGGTTTTGAAGCGTACCGGTTCTCAATTTCATGGTCCCGCATATTTCCCGGTACAAATTTTACTAGTACATACTTGGTGTGTTACATTTTACTAGTATCTTCTATTTTTATGTTAGTACTTTGTCTGTCTAGAAATAGTAGTCCTATATGATTGTGTTAAAATATATGTATGTATGAAAAAAAGTTGTTGCATTTCTTAGAATAGCTCTAGTTTGTAATTGGATTTCTTGTTTTAAACTTACTAAAATTGTGTAAAATGGGAAATTGCAAATTTAACTAACTATTGTGAAGGAATTTTGGTTATATTGTGCCTTGTGTTAAGACAATCAATACTGCACGGAGGGGAGTTTTTAGTGTGTCAATTGTTCTCACATGAAATGGTTTTTTTCTATGCTTTCAGACGGCCTCGGGACTAAGGTTAATGATGAAGGGATAAATTACTACAACAATCTTATTAATACTCTTCTCGAGAAAGGTATAAATTCCTGACTTTACTTAAAATAGTTTAACATCATGGAGCAATGAAAACGATGTTATGTGCCAATTTGCAGGTATACAACCTTATGTTACTTTGTACCATTGGGACCTTCCTTTACATCTCCAAGAGTCAATGGGAGGATGGATGAATAGGGACATTGTGTGAGTACTTCTCATGAACTTTAATGTTAGGGGTAGAAGCAAATGAGCCTCTAAAATGAAACTCCATGCTTTGAAACTGAATTCATATTACTCAATAACCAACCACAGAAGAGTATTAGCTTTTATTACATTATTTTCTGCTATCTTGTTTAGTTTTGCCAAGATGAATTGGTGTTCTCACGCTAGGTTGTCTAATATGGTTTCAACAACTGGCAAATACCAGAAAATATTTTACAATGTATGCGGAAGCTTGCTTTGCAAATTTTGGGGATAGAGTTAAACACTGGATTACGTTTAATGAGCCTCTTCAAACTTCTATCAACGCCTATGGTATTGGGATATTTGCCCCTGGAAAATGCGAAGATTCATATTTGGTAGCCCATCATCAAATCCTGGCCCATGGTTCTGCTGCTTCAGTCTATAAAGACAAGTACCAGGTATCAATTTTCCTAAATTGACTCCACAGTATGAATAGCTGTATGAAATGCATTGCTTGAAGCTATAGCTGATTTGTTGCTGTCGACTTCCATAAGAAACCAAAATGATTTCCAACACTTCCAACTTATCTCAATGATGTCACCCCATCATTTACTAATCAACTGGTTGTGTTATTGCCCTGATGACTGAGATAAGCTGGAAACCTTAATCATTGAGATTCGAAGGAGGCCATGAGCATGACTGATTTTTTTTTATTGAAAACAATTAATAATGCTCTTGGTGAGGCTTTTTTAATGCATTATTACCCAGGCCTTTACTGATATGCAATTCTTTTGTCCTTCTTTTCCCCCCTCCATCCAGGAAAAGCAAGGTGGACAGATTGGGTTGGTGGTAGATTGTGAATGGGCTGAAGCAGCATCAGAGAGTGTTGAAGACAAAATTGCTGCTGCACGACGCCTTGATTTCCAGCTAGGATGGTATCTAACTTCCTGTTTCATGCAGTTTGTTTTTTTTTTTTTTTTTTTTTTTGACACGTTCATGCAGTTATATTTGGTTATCAAGCTTCGAGTCAATCTTTGATTGACTGATGGACCTGTATTTTTTTTCTAGTCTTGGAGCAGAGCTGAACTAATGCTCTTTCCTCTTGTTGGAGGAACTGATCATTTAATATCCTGTTTGCCATAGGTATTTGGATCCAATATATTTTGGAGACTATCCCCAAGTAATGCGCAAAAAACTTGGGGAGAGGCTTCCTATATTCTCTCAGGAAGACAGAGACTTGCTTCAGAACTCCATAGACTTCCTTGGTATAAATCACTACACTACTAGGTACATAGCACATTCAACTGCTGATCCTGAAGGGCATGAATATTACGCAGCACAAGAGATGGAGAGAATTGGTAATGCTGAATCCTTAAGGACCCTTTTATTTATTTGTTATCTGTTCTTATCTGTCTTCTTGTTTCATAACCAGCTGAATGGGAAGAGGGTGAATCAATTGGTGAGAAGGTATTGTTCAGCTCCTTTGGAAGTGTTATTTTTTTCCTGTGACTTGTATCATTACTGATTTTCTATATTCACTTGACTGGCAGGCTGCATCATCCTGGCTATATGTAGTTCCTTGGGGATTTAAGAAACTTCTTACTTACGTAGCAAAGAAATACAACAATCCTACAATTTATGTTACTGAGAATGGTATAGTTCTTCCTTTGAAAGATTATATTTAGTCATTCAATAATTTGGCTAAACCAACCTTCTCCCCACCACTTCCCCAAACTTAAGGAAGAAATAGAAAGAAATGAAGAACACATGGATAGTGAATAGATCAACTTGTGAAGCTATTTATATGGTGGCAGGTATGGATGATGAAAACGATGACTTGGCTGAGCTCCATGAGGTGCTAGATGACAAGTTGAGAGTCACTTACTTCAAGGGCTATGTTGCTGGTGTTGCAGAAGCAATCAAGTAAGCATCTTAAATTTAGGCATTAGATGTTCTAATGGGGATTAGTTCCTTAATCACCTCTGTCATGGATGGAGTTTACATGTTACTTGCTTATTCTCCCTCTTCAATCATGTTATACATCTTGTGTGGTTTGTGGTGAACTGATGACTGATGATTGGCATATTGAGATTCTAAAATCGGTGTATTCTAGCTGCCTACTTACTCATAGAATAATTGTTGATTGGTTGTATTGTGTGTGTTCTTTTCACCTGATTTATTTAACTGGGCTGGTTTTTGCTCAACTAAAGTGACTTTTTTTTTTTTTTTTTTTTTTTTTTTTTTTTTTTTTTTTTTTATAGTTTTTTGCTGTTTAAGACTGAACTGTACTAAACTAAATTGATTTATTTAAGATAGATTTTTTACTGAAACTTGTAGAAGTGTTAAATCAGTTGAGGAGAATGAGCCTTGACCTTTGTTGATGAGACATAATTTATATTTTGTTTGGATCCAATATATTTTGGAGATTATCCCCAAGTAATGCGTGAAAAGCTTGGTGTGAAAACTTATATCAAGTATATCGTTCAAATGTTCAATGCCATCTTTATGTTTTTCTATATAAAATATGCTACATGTACTTCTAGTCTTCTACTAATAATTGATCAACAGGGATGGCGTCAATGTGAAAGGATACTTTGCATGGTCTTTGTTGGACAACTTTGAATGGCAACAAGGTTACACCAAGCGGTTCGGTTTAGTTTATGTAGACTACAAGAATGGACTTTCTCGGCATCCAAAATCCTCCGCATATTGGTGGATGCGATTTTTGAAGGGCAACAAGGGGAAAGATGGTAAAGAAGAGTGATTTTTATTGTATCCTCGATCTCATTGAAAACAGAGTATTACAAGTTTACAACTTACAGATTATAACCTAAACATTCTCTAACTAGCGCTGTGAACTTGTGAAGGCTACCAATATACATTCAGCAAATTTGGTTATACTTCTTTTTTGGTCCTTAGTTTGGCTTTGTTTTCTTTGGTGTGTTTTTATATGTTTTTGTTAGAACTTCCTGCCAATAAAACAAGGGTTATACTTGGATTGCTTACTATTACCAACTTATATGATCCAACATGTTTTTCTCCAAATTTCCTTCTGAAAGTACTTATGGATCAGCCAATATATGATGAAGTTGGTCAATGTATTGTCCAACACTCCCATGACTTCTAAAGTTCAGATAAATTGCCTTACAAAATGCAAATATTTCAAGCTATACTCAGAAACATTAACATTGTTGTAAAATCTACATTAACATTGTTGTCTTAAGTATAAAACTACTGCAATATCAACCCTGAAGAAAGTTCTCAAGTCCTCAGAAGATGGTGTAAATAAGGGAAAGTGAAACGCAGGACATTCAATGGAAAACTCGACAACTATTAGGTTATCAATAAAAATATCTCAAATTGCATGATTATCAATTTTACATATATATCATATATACAAATATTATTGCAGGATTAACGTTACAAGACATTCTACAATGCCTACCCATGATACATGTGCTAAAAACCTTACAATTTCCCAGCCCTCAGCCTCCTTGTTAACCTACTAATCACCCAAAAATATTAAAGTAAAAAGCATAACTTAGACAAAGAATAAATTATGGGAGATCCATGCCCCAAAATCTAAGCTACGTCAACTAACTAGAACTACACGGCTATTCACCAATCTACCTTCCTGTGTGTTTGGGATCAGAATTCTGATTTCAGGAGCTTTCCTCTAGGATTTATTTTAATGTCGCAGAAAGCAGTCTCCTGCTCCGCTTGTACGTAATCCTTAGTTTTGAGGACCTGTAAAATATTGCCAAAAGCATTCATTTTCCATCACGTGAAATCATTTCAAATAATTTGATTGTTTCTTACTAACAGAGTTCATCTCCCTTCTATCTTATAATATGATAGTTGACGTACCAGTGTCTCAAAAAACATTCTCGAGGCTTCTTTCCGAGTTTTCCCAACCAACAGGCTGTCCAAGGAAATAGCCTTCTTGGCTTGATCAGATTCCTTTTCAAACAAGCCTTGAAGATAGTTGGCAACAGCTCTGACAAGACAAAACAAAACAATACATATCAAATTAAACATACCAGGGTCAAAAAACAACCTTTTAGATTCAGATTTTAAGTTAAGACCAATGTCAATGTCAATATCCATTTCATTTCTGCCCAACTCAGCTTTTGAGTTTAGATCTGAATCAAGCTGAAATTCCTGTCTTCTTTAGACCAAGTAGCTTATATGTTTGCTAAATTCAATATCCACCCTAATTTGAGCATCACAGCAAAAACACCCACTCCCCCACCCCATGTTACATTTTATATATTTATATATGAAATAGAATAAAAGATGAACACACACCTGGTACGAGAAGACCAGCCACTGTTGTCTAGAATGCGTTTCTCTTCTGGATTAGGCATATCACTTTCATAGTCTTCAGCAACATCGTCATCATCAACATTCAAGAAGTCTGATTGGCCAAGAGCAGATTAGATCATTATTTTTAGCTATAAACTCGTTTAGCACCAATAATGGTTGGAATATAGATTTGAACAACAATAACAAAGCCTTAATCCCAAAGTGATGGGGGTTGGGTATGGAGTTTAACATTTTTTTTTAAAAAAAAAGAGAAAGAATTAGGGACAACTATAAATAAACATAAAAAACAACCAAAGGAAGGCTTTATGAAGCTCAGCTGCACACCTATTTTAAATCCAAAATGTAAGATATCACATCTGCTTGTTTACATACCACAATAAATGTAAACAGCCATCTACAATTATGGTTAAGGTTAACTAACAAAAATACTACCTCCGTTACACGTTAAGTGCAACAAAGAGGCTTGCACACTTCACAAGACAAAAAATGAAAAGGTTGATTAGCAAAAATATGGGCTTGTGATTATGACAGAATTAGTAAATTAAGAATCTCAACCCAACCATCATTATCACCCACTGCACCACCACCACCACCCATGTTCGCCACCAACAACCGACACAACCACCAACCATCGAACGAACCACCTTATTAACCACCGAAAGTAACATACCAGCCGCCGAAACCACCATACCAATGCACCACACTACCACCGAGATACAAAACCCCCCCTTAGACCTACCAAAAACCCCGCCATAAACACCTAAAACCACCACCCACCCCAAAGGCACCACAAACCCACTTATAAAACCGGTCATAATCCCCCTTAATTCACCTCCCATATTTGCCAATTTTGCATTAGATTTGAGTTCAAACTTAATCTTACTTTCCGATCCCCTTTCGCTTTTCAATTTCTAGGGTTTTAATTTCAAATTCGACAAGGGGGGCGGGGACTCTCACGAGGAGGGGCAGCGACTTCTACAAGGAGGGGTTAGAGGTCGAAACGACGGCCTTTGGTGGTCATGGTGTTACCTGTTAAGGTCGCAGTGGTCGATGGTTTGTGGTGGTCATGGTGTCGGTGGTGAACGGGTGATGTTGGTGGTATGGTTTTAGTGGTGTTGGTGGTAGAATTGATCTTGGGTTGGTGGTGTTTGCGGTGGTCATTGATGATGGTGGTGGTTGCAGGTATAAGAGAAGAAAGGGGGCAGGAGAGAGAAGGGGGTGATTATTTGATTAATTAAATTTGGGTTAGCAAATTAAGTAATGTTATTAATTTTAAATTGGGGGCATTATGGTAATTTCATTTTAAAAAAATTACCTAAAAAGGAAAGAAGTTTTTTGTTGCACATAATGTGTAACATCCGTTTTTGGAAAATGTTGCACAAAACATGTAACGGAGGTAGTACAAGAAAAGAACGTCCAACCTGTATCATGCTCAATGGCATCTGTCCCAAACTCCTGCATCACAAAGGCAAACATAATAATAATCTTAGTAACTCCTTAAAAGAAAAGAAATAGTACTACGTAAAATATAAGAAAGAACTTCACGTGGGCATATAACATCAAGGCAGTAAGTACCCTGTTTCAAATAGATAATGCAAATTTTAAGCATGGGTAAGTCAAATTCACTAATCTTTTATATATATACACAAAAGCAAGATACAAACATGTTGTCCCTTCTAAAACATATATGCTACATGTTAAATTACGCAATAATACATCTATTTAAAAATAATGCTATACAATAGGCCAAGTAATTGCACTAAAATCTAAAGTGCATTTAATTAAGGTTTTCTTTTTCCATAAGAGTATTTAACAAACCGACCATGCTTCAAGTGCTACCTAAATTGACCTTGTTACTATTAAGCACTAACTACGCAACTAAATTCCAATTCTTTTCCTTGTCATGGCTTTTTAATCTTCTGATGTAGACAGTAGACTAGCAAAATAATTTCAAAGCAGAAATAAAAACAGAAAAAAGAAGAATTTCATAAACTACCCTTTTTTGAAAAAAATTTATATGAAAAGACATCTCATTATACTAATTTTATCGTATGATTCTTAATCACCACAATAAAAACCAAACAAGCAATTAAGCAAAACACTGACTTTGAATTCTTGAATAATCACAAACGACTGATTTAAATTGCATTCAAATATGCCTTAAGTTGGATGTCCCTGCACATGCATTATGACAGCATAAACAAACAGCAGCAAATAAAGGAAAAGTACCCTGAAAACAGACCATTTAGAGTACAAATAAAGTGATAAGCAGATACCATCAGATGATGAACCCCAATCCAATTCCAATGTCCACTAAAAATACAAAAACATGCATTCAACTTTGCCATATTGATGATAAAAGTTGACTTAAAAACACTTACAGCATTGTTTCCGGTGTCAATATACTCAGAAGGAATGGAAGTAGAGTCAGTGACTATATTTGGGTCAGCTTCCCAATATTGTAGGCCCTCCCTCTCATTTGATGTTGTAACTCGAGAGCTTAAATCAGCTTCTACTGAATGTGATAAATCCACTTTCACATCCTCACAAATAATATTTGAAGATAGGCAACTACCATCAACTTTTAGACCTGAACCAGAGGTATCATTCTTGTTTGTAGTCCCAAGCTCATCTGGATGACATTTGTCAATAGTTTGGTCCGAAGTCAGGCAAGCCGTGTCTTCAAGGGAAAAAGACTCGGAGACGGTGGAATTTTGAACAGCCAATAAGCAAGTATCCTGGAAACCCCTCATCTCTATACTGGAATCAACACCTTCCCTTTTTTCCATCACATGTTCACCGTCTGACCTCTCGTCTAAATCAACATTCCCAGAGACACCAACATCCACCCCTACAACTCGTATACCTGATCCAGAAACTCCCTCTGCTGTAGAAGCATCTCCAATTGTACAGTCTGCAATACACCTCTGATCGAGTATTTCGCCTGATGCATCGATAAGCATAGGAATAATTACATCACTCGATTTATTTAGCACTGGTGAACAATCTATAGTATCATCCGTTGATTTACAATTAATATCAGGAGCAGACACTGGCTCGGCTTCTACGGTAACAGAATGAATTGTTTCACCACCAACTGGAGATCTCACATCATCAACCTTTTCTACAGAAACATCATGCAGAGACAACTGTTTTGTGACCTCATTATCTACAATCTCTACCTCCTTAAGCATAGTACTACCATCTACAATGGATGCCAATTCTTGTTCAAATGGAGTCTCCAACAGAATCCCGCCACCCTCAACTGCAGCAATAGATGGAACAAGAGTCCCCATGGACTCAGTCTCCTCATCGAGCTTTGACCTTGAGATATCAGCATTAGAGAGTACAACAATTCCCAAATTTTCAGTTTCCTCACCACATGCTGACTTAATACTGATGTCTGCCTCACTTGCTCCTTTAGTTCCTTCATTACAATAAATTGTGATTCCATTCAAATCAATTGCCTCATCATCCAATGATCTCAATACAGGGAACATTCCTGAAGCAAAACAAACATCCAGACATATTAAGTAATCTCTTGATGGAGAACTAACACATAAGCCAACAGATAGTTTCCACCAGAATTGGTTGCAGTATAAGTTGAAACATGGGCTAGAAACTAGCAAACTACAAAAACAAAATTGATCTATTACAAGAAAGAAACAAGCAGATACCACGTGTTCACAGAAAAAAGTAGTCCCAAATTGCCAATCATTAACTAACATAAACGTAAACTATATTAACTATAAGCCTGCAAGCATTGCAAGAGGACATGCATACATAGAGATAACCATATAATAATTATAATCAATTAGCATTACTAATGCAATTCCCAGCATAATTGCGAAAAGGTTCAAGGCTCAACAAAGCAAAAATAAGTTCAACAGAGCACAAAACTATCTACTAATGCAATTCTGGATAATAATTCTTAGATCACACAAATGATAGCAATAAGTTCAACAATCCAACCCTTACTTTCATTATAGTAGAGCAACAAATAATTGTTTTCTTATTATTTACCTGTAAATACAGGTTCAGTGAAAACCTCGTCCTCTAAAAACTGTTTCTGAAGCATCCAAACTTCAAGTTTCGTACACGGAGCCTTCTTCCTCACGCGGCGTATATCATCAGTATCTGTTAGTTGCTGCCTTATTGTGCTGAGAAAATAGCAATCAGTGTTCAGAAACTTAAACGTGAAAAATAAGGCATTACCCTTACCAAGAAGTATAGAAGCCATATGATAGCCTTTACTATAGAAGACCAACACACATAATAAAGCCTAGTGTCAAAGTAAACCCATAAAATACATTCCCAAAGTAAAAATATGCACACTATTATGCTCCAAAGAAATCTTAGGAATGAGTTGATACAAATTACAAAACAAACCCACAAATTAAAGCCAGCTAACAGCAGATAACACTACAGAATGACTGCAGATGATAAAAGCCAGAAATCACAATATAGAACTCCTAAATGTTTATCTACTTAGGTTTGGAAGAAATTTTCTTCCAATAAGCAGTAATACAAAGTCTGACATTTATCTGGGTATAGATGAACGTCAAAGAAAGAATCCAACATCAAGCAAGCACAAAAACGTGCCAGAAAACCAAAACTTACTCGCCGTGCAGTACTGTAGAATCATCCACAAGCACTTTCCGCTTGTGAGTAAGAGAGCGGGCTGCAGTCCGCTGGCGCTTTGCCCGAACTGTATCAGGAATGGGCGGAGTAGGCTTCATTTTGAATGTTGTAGACCTTCTACCGACTGTGAGAAAAATTTCACAGCCAAAAAAAATAAACACTCGGATCAGCCAGCAAAAATCTCGAGTGAAGGAGTTAATGCCAAGTAAAAAAAAAAATAAATAAATAAATAAAAAAAGAGTCCACATCAATAGATTTCCAAGGACAAAAGTTCAATACCTAATATCGAAGATAAAAGGTCATTGTCATCAGGAACTGATTCCACAGTTCCTTTTGACTGAGCTCCACCAGGAGACTCAACTGAATTAAGGCTCTGTATTGTCAAAGTACTCTCGGCAAAACTTCTTTTCCTTCCAGATAAGACGTTTTCATCAATATCATCATCCTTTGCAAAGAATTCATTACCAGGAGTAGAGTCAACAAAAATATTGCCAGACACGTCAGCAGGCAAATTCGGCATCGAAAGCAACATTTCAGTTGGTGGGAAATCAGAAATTTGTAAGTTATTCTCTTTTTCGATATGATTTTCTTCTGCGATCAGGTTGTCTGACTGCTCTCCTATGTTATTGTCAGTGGCACAAGCAACTCCATGAGCTATCTGGTCTGCCTTCGAAATTGGTTCCTCTACATCTGTTGCATGGAATATGTGAGCCAAGAACATTGAAAAGCCAATGAATCAGTTATCAACTTATAATAATCGGTCCCTAACAAATTACTAAAACCCAAGACTAACAAACCTCTGTCAGTTATAGAAATCCCAGCAACATCAGTTGCATCTTCCCTTTCAGAGATAACAGCTGAGTTCAGCCCATCTTCTTGACCAGGGATCTTGGAGTCACAAGCATTAAGGATTTTGGTAGAACACGCCTGAAGCACTGGAGTAGCAAAGCCTGATGACTTTTCATCAATGTTGGATTCAGACGTCTCAGCATTTTTCAGGTTCAGAAAATTTTGATGTCCAGAACCACTAGTAACAACATCCACAGTACCAAGAACAGCAGGACCAACAGATGATTTATTATTTTCTGCTTCACAATCATGTAGTGGATGATGATTGTCAATCCCATTAAGATCAGTTTTGCTGCAGCCAGCATAGGATTCACAACCTTGAACCTCCGGGTCAACTTCGGGAACTGGCACAGCAGTCGCACTTGTACCTGTTTCATCAACATCACAGCATCCTCTGGATTCCATGTCAGCAGCTATGATTCTTTGATTCTCCGCATTATCCTGACCATTGGTTGCCTCTATGTGCTTATCAAAGGTAGCAGGCTGAGGTAAGCCAGAGGATGTGAATTCCATGGTTTCAGTTCCAAGTGTTTTCTCTTTTTCATCATCCAGCTCATTCATAGAATGAACATTCCCGTTAGAATGGAGCTCAGTGCCACCTACATCAGAGGGCTCCACAGGACTTGAAGCAGTTTCTTTTGCGGCCACTTCACACGGATTCTGATCCTCATCCATATGATCATCACTGACCTGTATTTCTTCTTTAGCGCTAGGTAAGTTTGGCTCTTCTGTTAATCCTGGAGTTGAAGGTGCCTGGATATTTAACAATATAAGCAATCTAAAGGAATTCACATTTTCTTGAACATACAGATGAAAGACTAAAAACGTAATTATAAATTGAAATAAAATTGCATGAGCATGAATGCGAGCACACAATAAAGGAACCCTGTCTTACCAGATAAACAATTACAAAGGTCTCCAATCCCCAAAAAAAAAAGAGTTAAAGAAGACTAACAGAATGGGTGAAGCAGAAACCTAACCTGGATAATAAAATTATTAGTGTTTGAAGCCAACGGAGGATCAAAAATCCCCTCATTATGGTCATCATCATCTTTGAAAGGTGAAGATTCTTTTGTGGATTCCTGAGGACCAGCACTGGAAACAAAGACGTAACAAAAATTAGACGAACTGAAGAAAAGGTCAAACCACCAAATTTTTTTTAAAAAAGAACCTTTGTCAAAAACTGTCACAATTTCTAAGCAACATATAGAATGTAAATAAGCAAAAAGATCAATCTTCCAAGAGGGACACAGCATACAGAAAGGAAGACTTCCATCAAGTCTCTCTTGTCAATAACAATCCAGCAATTAAAAATAGCAAACAAACATATCAATAACAGTTATTACTAATACTCTCACCCGCCCCACTCCCTTGGTGGCACTGTATTGGAAGGCATATGACATTGCGTCTATGGTAGAAAACATCATTTATATATAGGACGAAGGAAAGAAGAGAAGAAACAAGTTTCGGTGTACTTATATGACTTCCACAATCTCCTAAAAACAAAATTATCAGCTTAAGCACAAGGTAATACAATAAACATATCCACACCCCAAGCTCCAAATGCTTTCAAATAATCAGCATTTACCATTAGTATGGGAAAATTATATTGACTATTAAAATTATTTTAAAGCATAATCTTTATGCAAGTGGATGATAGCATAAATGCACATTGAATCTCTTACTCTGTCTCAACCAAAATTCCACTTGTTCCTGCAGCATCTCCCTTGTCCATAAATAATTCCTGCATGTGGAGCGGTATTGGGTTAGAGAACATAAAAGACCAAAATAAGCTCTATCAAGCCAAGCATATGATAGCTAATATGGAAATTCCCATAAGTCCTATACATCCGAAAAGTTCTAGCCTTACAATATAAAGATCCAATATATGTTTTTGAAACTAATTTCCATCACTTAGGAAATAATCACTAATACCACCAAGGATGCACGGATTCGCCAATCAGGTGCCGTCTCCTGTACTAGAAACGCATCTGGGACGGGTACGGTACGCCGTACGGGTACGCCTAGGATACGTCCCCAAACCGTCCCCATCAAAAGTGGTACGCAAAGGCAATTTGGGGACGTTTAGCATCTTGATCAGAAACGTAACGGGTACGGAAAAGCGCAATTTCTGACATTTCCTATGAAGCCCAGCCCATTTTTTTTAAAAAAAAAAAACCAAATCAGTAGAATACTTACCTAATTGTTGATTTCCCCCAATTCTCAAAAACCCTAAAATTTTCGAACTCTGATTTTGTTTCTCCAACCGTCCGATCTGATTTAAGGCGGCGACCGGAGACCACCTGCGACTTGATCTGTTTGATACTTTGAGAGTTTGAGTGTTTTCTTTAATCTGTTTGATACTTTGAGAGTTTGAGAGTTTTATTTCCTTTTTTTTATGTGAATTAATGCTAGCATGTGCCTGTTGATATATTTTACTAGTAAAAAATTAAAAGTTATTGTAGATTGCAGTAGGTGCTAGTTTAACTTTCTGCTTTGTTATTTACCTCTTTTATTTATGTATTTAAGACATTAAATACCATAAGATTTCTTTTAAGTTGTGTAATATGGATTATTTTTTTTTCAAAAACTTTTTTATGAATTTTATATTTTGCTGATTTTTTTTGCCATAACCGAGCTGTACCCTTTTTTTGAAATTTTGATTTTTCCGTATCCCGTACCCGTTCCATACACGTATCCGTATCAATGCAACCTAGAATACCATCACCCTGTTCTATACAAACTATAACTCATGAGTCGTGAATCCGGCATATTCCCTTTTTTCATCCCCAATTCCTGACTATAATTTACCCATGAACAAATACCTTAAGAGCATCACTCTCCGTCCACCCAGGAAACAATTGCATTTTAAGTGCTTGTAAATTAAGGGTACGGCAAGGATTCCAAAGAACTTAGTGTAACTCCCATCTTCAGAAGATTCAATAGCTTTGTCAGTCTCAACATAATCGATACAGCAACTGCCTTCCAAATTGCTCTTCCTTGTAATAAATTGATCCTGATTTATGATTACTCCACTCCCTTCCTCTACTCCCTTATTCTCAGGGCTCATAGATACACACAAATAGTATAATTGTCCCATATATGACTCGCAAAATAGTTCAGCATGTGCCAAATGTAGCTCCTCCCCACCACCCACCCTTCTCCTAATTGCCATCTCTTACTGTTCTCCCTTTCTTAGCCCTTCTCTCTTGATGAAAATAAGAAAGAGCTTAGTGAAACTTAGATTGCAAGTACAGAATAAGTGCTACAGCTAAACCAACAATAACCCAATAGCCCAAGTGAACTAAACAATGCCATTATTGAAAGGCCATGAATATTTTATACTCAAACCAATAAATTCATGTTTAGCGACATATCTAATTGGAAAAAAAAAAATTAATAGTCAACTTCAAATCAGAGTCAATTTAGTAATGTAAGCAAATAAAGAGATGAGCATCTAATTACCTCATCAAGGTCTAAACCAATCTGAGATGCATCACCATCACCAAAACGCTCTGTAACACAGCTAAACTGAATGAATTATAACAAAAAAAAAAAAAAAAAAAAAAAAAAAAAAAAAAAAAAAAACAATATTCTGAAGAAAATTTAGTTTCTAAACCAAGAGAAGGATACTGACCATCAGGACCAAATTGTGATGTTGTAAAAGTCACACTCTCCATATTGTCCTGGAGAGTAATTTGTTCTCTTGTACTAACATGATGGTCAACAAAGTTGCTGTAAAGTATGACAATTTGTTAAATTCTGCCCGAAGTATCAATAATTATACTATAAAATTTACTTCTTGCGCACTCCCCCCTCCCCTCAAAAAAACCACCCAAAAAAAACGAAAACAGAAAATCAACCTACTACAAGTAGATGGTGCAATGATGGAATACAAATTAAAAATAGAAACCAACCCCTGAAATATATCATTGTCAGGCAACTCAAAATCATCAAGATCAAAGGTCTCTGGCAAAGTAATAGAATGGTATGGTGCTTTAGACTGCTCAGGAGGCAAATCAACTGCTGTAGAGCGAAATGCTTGCTTGACTTTAAGCAAGGCGTCACTGCAATCGTCAAAGAGATAGTTGACTTTCTTTGAATATATCCTAACAACACCAAGCAGCAAATGGCTAGACAACCGGAGAGCGATTGGTACTTCTGGGAACAGTATTGAATCTGTAATACCAGAGAAAGGGGGTAAAATGAGCAAAACATCATGAAAGAATCTGGAAGGTTTAAACTTGCCAGGTCTTAGCAATTAAAGATCTGAAATAATTATTATCAGCCAGATTCACACCTTAGGTTCAGTTTTTTTAAATTTACTACACTTGACACTTGTTACAATCTAAGCGACTGAAAAAGAGAGGGGGGGGAACAAAAAAAATAGGCGTGAAAAGCGTTGAAATACTTTACCCATCCTATGATATACGAAGTTTAGGCATACAAACCATAACAATCAAAGGGATATTTTTCCATCTAAAATATAAAATACACAGTAGTAGTGAATAAATGAAGGAAAACTTGAAACTTTTCATATATATTGCAGTGTGCATTGCCAAACCCAGGTACAATGTTGTTAAGCAAACATGAGCCTCAGATAAGAGCATCAAATAATGCAACAACAGCCTCCCCATGTACTTAAAGAAAAGACAGCGAGGGGAATTGCAAATAAATCTAGGATTTCCATGTTAGTATTATCAAAAAAAATTACCAAATTGAGACAAACCCTAAAGAATCAAAGAAGCACAAATAGCCTCCCCAGTTTAACAGGCTCAGCCTATGGCAACATGAAACACTAATCAACAAAATATTTTTCTTGCAACCAAGCACAAAATTAAGTAAAAGAGTGACCAAAGACGACCCTTCTATCAGATAATACACTTCAATGTAACCAGAAAATTTAGAATAAATAGGACTAGCCAACCCACATCCTTAGTCCTTATGCAAGTTCTCTGGGAAATGGAGGCTGAACAATTAAATTTACTTAAACTCCCTTCAATCATACATAAATGAGAGGTATGCAAGACAAAAACACAAGGATAAAACAAGCCTCTATAAATTATATAATATACAGGACTACAGGATAGCATTCCTGTTCAAAAGGGTTATTAGGCACAAAATGGCAAACAATCATGACCTACCACTACACAATTTCTAATTGCAATCAACCAAAACATCTCAGCCATCCAAAAATATTTGCTGATGAAAAAAAAAAGGCAAGTATGTTCCAACATGCACGGCCAAATCTTTTCCACCCTATATGGCCTATATATTATTGACTTATAAATTTACTATATTAGCACAAATATTCCACCAAGGGATTAAGTAACCTTACATCATCTGTATCCTCTTAAACCATGTAATAATCATTATCAAGGAAACAAGAATCAGCTGCTGCAACATGGCATAGCAGGGTGAGTTAATAACTGTGTTTGAACTTACAGCGGCCACAAAACCAGGCAGCGTGAAAACCGTAAACAATCTACATTGACTATAATAATGGTCCTCAAACTGTCATTCCAATTGCAATCATGACTGGATTGAATTCCCTTCTTATCATTGCAAGGTTGAGACATGACCTCCAATTTATACACATTTCAAAAAACCTTTCCTTACTTGGTTGGTAATTTCCATCCCCAAATTATTCTTCTAACATCAAGACTTCCTAATGATATCCTTCTAAATTCTCCACTTAGAGAGCCAAACAAACCTTATCTCATCCTTCACAGCTTCAACCAAAAGAAAGAAAAAACTTCTTACAAGATCATCTGTGAGTTCTTATAAATAATATTTTTATAGGGCTCAAAATTGAAAAATTGTTACACGGAACAATAAAGGTCTTTTCTTCACTCTAATTAAAATTGAATACCATCAATGTCAAAACAAAACAAAGTGAGACCTTTATTAAAATTAGAACAATGGAAGCTTTTTTCTTTGTCTATAGTTCCCATAATATTATGTCTAGTGCCAGCCCTCCTCCATCCAAACTATTATTGCCCCGGTTTCGTATCCCACCAATTTAGGAAAATAATATTACACAACCAATCATCAGACTGATATTTTGTGTGGGACATCCTACATAATTTCAACCGCAATTATAACAAAGCAGCAGATGCTCATAGCTAATTTAGCTTCGTAAAGATGGAAAAATATTAATAAACTTAAAAAGATCCAATTCATTGCCAATATGTTTCCTTTGGGGGTAAAACAATTAATACTATCAATTACTAACATATAATCTACCATAAAATTCATATAACTACCAAATATAACGAACATAAACAATCAGTTGTATATAAAAAAAATTCGAACTCTTAAATTAGAAAGGAAAAAAAAAAATGATTAAATAATAGATTGAACTAACCAACAGAGACGCCAATATCAGTATCAGCGACTTGATTCTTCCGCAGCTTTCGTTCCAGATGAGCTGCAATCCATATAGTCCCCAAAGGCCCTTTCTTTGCCAATATAAACTGCGAATAAAACATTTTTACTCTTCCTCAATCACTTTAAAAACCCTAATTCATCAACTTCAAGTAACCGAATCCTCGAAAAATCATTAATTCGCTTGATAATTCTTCAAATTCAGCAAAACCCTAGAATTTGCTAAATTAAGCTAAAACTTCAACACCGATAAAACCCAATAAATTGAACAATTAACTAAGCTAATTCACCGAAACCCTAACTCCAGTAACTGAAAAAACTACAGAATCTCACAAACACCATGCAAATTCCTCAAACTAACAAATCCTGGAATTCACCGAGCTACCCTAAAAACCTTTCCCCTCCACAAAATAACATCGAAATTGATCAATTCCATCAAATTCAACCAAAAACCAGCAACAAATTGAGCTAATTTCGCCCAATCCCTAACTCTAATAGTTCAAATTGCACAACAAATTCAACTGATAAAGTACCAAAATCAAGCTCAATTTCCAGATTTCAGTTGAAATTTGAAGTATAATTTATGAATTGAGTTGAAAAGTTGAGAATTTAGAGGACTGAAAATCGAGATCGAAAAAGGAGGGAGTTTTCGACGACAAAGAAGAGGAGAGAGAAAATGTCGAAGAGAGAGAAAGTGAAGAAAAAATAAATAAATAAGGGAAAGAAAGTTAAGTAAGTAAGAGATAGAGAGAGAAAGAATCTAATAAAAAAAAGGAAAATTAGAGTTAAAAGTTATCTTAATAGATCACCGTTGATTTGGTTGCGTGTTAAGATTTGGGAAGTAATTGACGGTTGAGATTGAAGGAAGAATGCATTTTTAAGGTACAAAATTTAAGTTTTAGATTTTGTTATTGATTTGAAAATTTGGTACAAATTTTCAATTAAGCGCCATGAATATAATTTTTCCAAAAGTTTGATTTTTATTAAAAAAAATTGGAACTTTTAATAAGTGTACTTTTGATGTAAAATGAGAAGACAATAATTGTTGATTGTAGACTTGGAGTGGAGGGAGATTTTGTTTTTTTAAGAGTTTGTTGAGAAAGTTTAAAGTTAAAAAATTGTTGTGATTTTTTATGTATAAAATGTAGTTATAATGTTTCAAATTGTTTAAGGTAAACATATGAGGGATATTTATGAATTCATGTGTTATCACTTATCAATTCCTTATCATGAAGTGATTTACGTTAGTGACAAGGTTGTGATTTAACATATATAATCATACTGTATTATTTTTATAATAATAGTTGCAACTAAATTTTGATATAAACGCAACACATTGATTAGTATTGACAATTCGACGTATCGATCTTATAATTGATAGAAAAATTCTCAATTTCCCCACACAAGCATTTAATGTACATTTGTTGAATAGTATTCACCAGCTTACAAACTAACATTATCAGCTTTAACGACAAATAAATAATTTTGTATTAAACTCCTAAAAAATAGTATTTGTATATTTGATGGAGTAACTAGAATCATAACGATATTCCAGCTCATAATTGTAGTTTTCTCCATAAATGTCTCTTATAATCTTGGATAAGCAAAGGTTTCCACACATATGCCACTTTTACTTATACTAGAAGAATGAAGTCGCAGTCGTCTTTGTATGAGAGCAGAGAAAAAGTTAGAGAGAGTAAACGCTAAATTGACAACATTAATCCACAAAATTCTCTTGTAAAATCGAAACAATATTGAAGATTGACCATTAATTACCGAATGAAAACTCAAATTTGGTAAGTTGAACTAATGGGTAAAACCCTAGAAAATTACAGAAAGGTGGGGTTCTAAAGAGGAGGAGGTCTCAACTTCATAAATGTAAAACGAAAAGGTAATGAGGAAAAGCTGAAAAAACAAAAGGGAAGGGTAAACTACTAACATAACGACATAAATGAAATTTTGTGGCAAGGATAAAAATGGGTAATTTATCGGTGTTAAACTATACTACTATAATAGAAGTTTGCATATATTTGTAAAGGTTTTAGATGTAGACAAGTACAAATGAGTTGCGCCAAAAAATAAATAAAAAAATAAAATGAAACCTACCTTGTTACTTGTTGAATTACATAACCAATCAAATTATCTATCAATGAACACTAAAGGTGCATAAAATGAACAAATTACCAAACACTACCCTCCATAGTTTTTTAATATGCTATACTATATTTCATGAATATCCAATACTATTAATATTTCATAGCATTTGGAAAACAATCAGTGTACTATGCGCATCGTGTTAGTTTATAATCAATGCATTGTCTATTAGCAAATAAATAATGTGAAATGATCGAGTAAGGGTCTATTCTGATTAATTGAACTGAACTGAACTGAACTGAATTGAATTGAACTGAACTTATTGGAGCAGATCTGAAATGAACTAAACTGAATATTTTACGAGAGAAGAAAATTAAGAACTGAATTGAACTTATTGGAGCTAAACTGAAGTGAATTGAACTGTACTGAAAATAAGCAGAAGAGAACAAACCCTAAAAAGAACTTCCATAGACCATACATCAACCACCCTCACATGTTTCTTTTTTAATTCATTATCTACGGGCCATACACTTGAAAGTATAGGGAGTAAGAGAATCCTATCCCCAACTATACTCACTTGATAGGATTCAAACCCCAAACCTCTATAATATGAAGTAAGAGTTTTTCTAGTGAGCTAACAATATGGTGTAAACTTAGGTGAATGTTACTTATCATAGTCTAATAAGTCAACAACATATGCCATTACCAGCTGGTTGATACTTTTAAGCAAATTATTAAAAGCTTGATATGAGGCAATATTCACATATACCCATGTCATGTGTATACATATATTGAAATTAACTTCTAAATTCTAAATTTGTATAATTTTTCATCAAATGAGTCGCATAAATTATACAAAAGTTCATATCTAACGAGTAAGTGTTAACTTTCCCAAAAATCATAAAAGTGTATTGCTTAGTCTCGACTTATTAAGTTCATATAATTCATTCATTTAAATCCAATCATGTATTCTTCACATATTTATTTACAATTGATCAAGTTCAACTCGAATTATAATTTTTTTATTGTTAGCTGAGTCTGTTTAACAAACAACATAAAAAACTAGAAGTAACAATTTAAAAGTTCAATTAAGCCCAACTTTGAGCTCAAACTCACAAATTTATTATCAAACCTAGACCAATCAACTTAGAGCCTATTCTCTTAAGTTGAAATTCAATTCAGTTCAGCTCAGTTCAGTTCAGCTCCTAATTTTCTTCTCTTATAAAATATTCATTTCAGTTCAATTCAGTTCAGTTCATTTCAGCTCAGTTCACTTCAGTTCAGTTCACTTCATTTCAGCTGAGTTCAGTCAATGAGAACAGGCCCTTAATACTTTAGAGTCGAGACATCCCTATCCTTGGCATTATTATTAGTTGCTTGTTTTCGACAATTTTACAAAATATCAAGGATAACTAATAAAGATAAAGACTTTGAAAATTTGAGTAAAGTAGATTTTTAATGCGAGACAAAAGGATCATTTTTTAATAAAACTAGATGTAAGCCCGTGCGATGCACAATTTTTTTGTATTTTATTTTGTATATTATTTTGTATATTATTTTGTAATTTCTTATTATCTTTTATATTAGAAGTAGAATATTTTTAAAAAATAATTAAAAAAATTAATTTTTTTTAATAGAATTAAAAAAATCTTTTGATCGATCTAAATGATTTTATTTAACCACCCGACGAATGAAATAATATTTTCATAGTTTATTTCAATTTAACAAATTCAAGTTTTGCATACTTGACTAATGAATAAGAATAATTAAAAAAAAAAAAACAAACTTAAGTTGATTTTTCTGTTTCGTATGCTCAACAAAAAATTATTCCAAAGCTTTACATAAACTTGTTTTTCCTAATAAATATTTCAATAAGAACATTAAAAAAATTACACATAAGCAAAATCTAAAAAAAATTATTAGATACACATAAATATATGTAAGAATATTATTAAAACCTAATAAAAAATATCGATATAATTGTTGCGAAATAGATCTAAAAATTGTAAATGTATAAAATCAAATCTATGCATTGGAATTTTTTCATCATTAATTATTGAATCATTATTTTGTTGTCGATATGACAACGCGATATTGCTTATTATTTGGAACGACTGAAAATTTTCTAATAGAGTAAACATTTCATAGTCTTCAATCAAGTTTGGACGAAAATGTTGAACACAATTGGCTTTAAATTGAGGTATGAACTTGTGTAATCACCCTAAAATTAAAAATAAGACATTAAATTAATTTAATAAGTTGATTATGCAATCCAAATCACAATATTTGTTTTTAAAAATACCTCTTCGTCCAATATTACCATATCCAGACTTATTAAGCTATTTTGTTTCCGGAAATTTAGTACATCAAACAGGTGAAAAACTCGTACTTTGAATTTTTAATCATTTTTGCTTGAATTTAATTCTCTAATCTGCATGTAAAAACGAAATTCATCAAACAAAACATAAACATATGAAATTAAGCTAAAAAGTACCCTACCATTGATGACCTAAAACTGACACAAAATTACCAATACAAAATTCTCTAGATGCGAATTTTGTATGAATATGAAATTTTGTTGGTGTCGTATATGTGTCAATTTATAACAGAAGGTATAAAAAAATTTAATTTAATTATGATTAATGAACAATTTTAATTTCTTATCATAAACACTATCAAAATTTATTTTATAATGATACTTTATCATTTAAATATAATTTTTTTTCAAAGGTATTATTTAGTATTTGTGATATAGTGTCACAAGCTAGATTACGTTGGTAAAATTTGTGCACTTTTCTTTTTAAGAATTTTTTTTTTAAAAAAATTATTATAAGACAAATAAAGATAATGATAGATGAAAATTATTATAAGATAAATAAAGATAATGATAAATAAAATTTGTGGTTTTTCATCCACGTGGCATTAAAATTTTATAAGATAAATATCATATCTTATTCGCTATTTTTACCTACGTGGCGATACAATTTTTTTATGTGGCATTAAAATTTTATAAGATAAATACCATATCTTATTCGCTACTTTAACCTATGTGGCGATACAATTATTTTATTCAAAATTAAAATACAAATCTAATTCATCATTGGACGAAATATTTATTTTTCTTATGTGGCGCCCCGAATGCTTTCGAAAAATGCCTACTTTATTTATATATATTAGATTGTAGAACGGCTATACGTGATGTGCGTGCCATATACAACTCGTCATATGGAGGCTCTTTTGATCTTATCTTATGTCACAACATCAGCGAGGGACAATATATAAAGAAATATTTCTAAGGGTATAAATGTTTGCACATAATTTTTAAAAGTTCAAAAAAAAAAAAAAGAAAAAAAAAAGAAAGAAGTCAATTTACATCCATCAATGAGGACAAATAATTGTTTTTTTTTTGAATAGCTGGGCAAATAATTGTTAAGTATTCATAGGGATATAAATATCCCCACACTATTAATAAGAGTTTACTTTTTTTTTTTTGGCTAAATATTAGGTTTAATAAAGGCAGAAAAATTTAGTTAACTTTTGGTTAGTTGTTTTGATTAGTCTAGTTCAAGAAAAATAAGATTTCATAAGGGTTATCCAATTTAAATTACAACAAAAATAAGTGTTAATATGATCTAATACATTAGAAAAGTACAAAAACGGATCTGGATTCAGATCCGACCCGTTGCCATCCCTAAATAAAACACACCCAAAAGGCCAAAATAGTAGTTTTTCATGCCATTTTTTCACGTGTGATATAAAACACAATTAAACAGTCTATTGTAAACTCTTCATATCATTCAACAATTTGATTTGGACATCATTGTTGGACCAACCCAACATAGATGGTGGACCTATTTGCGTGGACATATATTTAACATCATAATACAATTAAGATTTTAAGCAAAGACATCACTCTTCACTCATTCAGACTTTCAGAGTATATTGTCCTCTATATTGTATTCCTTCAGCCCAATAATATAACGCATCTAATTTTCTAATAATGACACCAATAATTTGCCACAAGAAGATCCTTCAGATTTTGTAAACAGGGCTTAATTCCATGTATTAGATAGTCAAAAATCACCCCCAAGAATTTTAGACTAGCATCCCATCATCATTTTTTAACACTGAACTACATAAACTAGATAACTCAACAAATAAATTTCCTGCTGAACCGAACATGCAACCGCCGCGTATAGTTGTATAGACAAGCACTATGCGTGGTCATTTTAACACTTCATTGCAAAGTGTATTGCACATCAGCAGTTGGTAGCAAACTAGCAACTAGCAACCTCTTCTTAACAATACAATCGGTCATGTGGTCAATGTTCGTACTCATACGATCCAATTTACAAGTTTTATACAAGATGGGTGTCATATTGCTCTGAAATCCTATAGTCGAAACATAATAGTAAGTTAGTAACCTGCAAATCAGAATTTTATGACTGCCAAATACAGAAATACTACTAGGACGTAAAAAATCAGTCTTATTACTTGCACACCGTTACACTCGCCATTCCTTTGATATAGACGTGTAATCAAATATATATGCACATATAACATTTCCTTTGTATTAATATGCACTGTAGCAGCAAATTATCATCTTTAGTAATGTACCTACAAGGTAACTGAATTATGACGGCAGAGAAGGTGGCCTAAGCAAAAAAATTAGGCACCATTGTCACCAACTCGAAAATTGTTTTCTCAAAACTTGTGTAGTTTATGCCAGTGTCTTGGCACTACTCAAGACCAGGTCGGACAATGACCTCTAAAAAATCCAAGTGGATAAATCTTGAATCTATTCATCTTTCAGATTCAGCTTCCTCACCATGCTTCTGACTGCCTAGCCTAACAATGTCTTCAACAAGTATCTTCCCCTCTGATAAAAACAATCACACAGAATCAGTAAAGCAAAAGAACTGGGTCAGACCAACTTAAAGATGTCTTCTAGTACAATAAATGTTAGTGCCAAATTAATAGAGATCTAAGAGCACTCATACATGACAACTAATAACACTTTCATGCTAGGAAAGAAAATCGATCCCTACTCCTAGCTTATACGAAGTATATGTTAAGAATATCACACTTCATTCTAAATAATAGGGGCTGCAATTGATTTTAGGCTATTTAAAAACTTAGAAGTAAATATACTACAGCTAGCCTTCATTATAAAAAACTTCAAAATATATAACATAATAATATAGAACGGTATAGGATAATTTAGGTAGGTTTAAAAATTACACTCTCATTTTAGAAAGTGATATACTACGTACTATTCAGATAGTTTGAAACAGATATGTAGTTTAGAACTTTAGATTTAGAGACGGAGGGAGTGTATTAAACGAACCTCTGTCTTTTGACAGCTTGCTGATGAGCTCTTGGATACCATCTTTGTCAATTTTGTTTTTCAGATATGCAGCAGCAGAAGCTACTTCCTCTGGAGTCACCTTCCCATCGTAATCCCTAGATGTCAAGAAACAGGTCTAATATCAGCATTGTCTCTATTATGCAGCAGTTAAACTAAAGGTCATATAATACAAGAGCAAGATTACACATAAAGAAAATATAAAGAAATATAATAGTCCGTGCACGAGAGTCAAACATGTGAAACAACACTACGGCCTCATTATATCAGTGCCTTAACTAGTTCCACCTCACTAATGCAGAAGAATTTCTGACTCAATATTCTCAAGACCTCAACTACAGTCATACAAATAAAATACCCAAAAAAATTAAGGCTGGAATTTGCCTAGCTTAGAATAACAGCATATCACAAGTACATTACTTAGTCCAATTATTTAACAATGTATACAAAGTTACACAAGGGATTTGCAATTAAGCCCTTGGTTTCTAGCCGGGGGAGAGGGGGCCAGTAGGTGGGAAATCTCGATATAGATCAAGTCCATATTTAGATAATTTCATCATTGGCTAGCTCAATCATTCAACAATGTTTACACAAGAGATTTGCAGTTAATAATGCCCTTGGTTCCTAAAACCAGGAGGGGGCCAGGAGGTGGGAATTCTCTATATAGCAAGTCCATGATTTAGGGGTCGTTATTATTGCCAGATATCATAACATCAAGAGTAAAACACGGATGAATGTCAGCCACATGTCAAAACAATTCGTCATTGTTCTAGCTTGAGAGCCACAATCCATATAAAAACATAGTTATGTACTCCAAGATCTCCACAGGCTAATAAAAATCTAACTAAAACCTGCCAGATAATAATCTCAATAGCATACCTATCAAGCAATCGCCATTCACCACCAATCTTCTCATCCACATCATCAATTTCTTTTTCAAGTTTTTGAAGAATAGCATCCACCTGATACAGCAAAATAAAAGAATTCCAGTAATTCAATAGGTACAGGAAATAAACAGAATTACAGATGCATCAGCCAATGGAATAATATCATCTAGTTTAAGAGAATCTGGATCAGAAAAATAAAAACTCGTGCAGACCTTGTTTATCAGTGCTGAAGAAACTTGAGCAGTATCTAACTCTTCTTCATCACCCTCCCGGGCAGCTTTGTATGCCTCCTTAGCTTCAGCTTCCCCCTCTTTGCCCTCCTTGTCCACCATAGTATTGTATAACTCTATCTGGAAAAGAGAATTAGAGACATAAATCCTGCGTCCTAAAGTGGTGGAAAAGTTAGTTTGAAGAAACTAGTTCCAACTGTTCACTTACCTCCTTATTCACAAGTCTCAAGAATTCCTCCCGTTCCCTGCTCACTGACTAACGAAAGTAAAATATAGCAAAAATTAGTAACATACAACAATACAACGCTTTGTTGTAATACATCTAGCACCAAAATATTTCTTACTGATGCGGAAGCCAGAACAGCCAATGCACGACTGAGCTCACAAAGCTGATCGTCTTTATCTGACAATGCAGCCTTTTCGTAATCTTGTGCTTGCCTGTTAGTTGCATCCACCATCTCTTCCAAGGCAACATCCTTTTCACTAACAGTAGACTCCTTAAGTTTCGCCTTTTCTTCTTCTGCTTTCATTTTCTCCTCCTCTTCCTACAATTTGGTCAGTTAGAACATAAGTTTATTGAAGTCTGAAACCCAATACTCGAATAAACTTTAATATATTTATCCTCAGACAAGTGAAGCAGGTTTTAGCCTAAAGGAGAGAGCATAGGGAATGCTTTACATGGTGTTCAGAAGGTTAGAAAAAGGAATGAGCAGCCAGTAAAATTTAGCATTTTAAAACCTAATACGTTCGGAGTAAAAGGGACTAAAACCTTGATCATTTCTTCCTGCATTTCAAGGAACTCTAACTTTCTCCTCCTTTCTGAAACTGCATCCTCAGAAGGCAAAGATGTTGCTCCAATGGTATCAACAACCTCATCTGGCAAAGAGGAAATAGCAAACTCCACGGCTTCCTCAGGCTTGATTGTTCCAGACACATTGAAGGCTCTGCCAAAAGAAGTGTAGATCAGCGCACAAAGTTGGGAACTAGCACTAATAAGCTTTATTTAATATATAATAAACAAACATCAAGTGATGAAATTCCTTATAAACCAGAAGAATTTCCAAGAAAAACACTGCCTACCTGGAAAGAATAAGAAGAGATGACGGAACAGAGTGATTGAGAGATAAGTCCAACCAATCACGCAGCTGCACATACATGAAAACTTGAATGAATGAACATTGACCAGAATCAGGTACTATAGATAGCCGAGAACCACCATGGTAAAATTAGTTGACAAGCACAAATTATTCTAAATCATAAGATTAGCAATTTGTATGGGTTCAAAATTACATCATTTCACTCACGAAGGCACAAATTTACTGCAACCATAAATAATGGTTAGATTAAAACAAAGATCAACACAAGTAGTGCATCATCCACTTAAAAGTCAAAAATAAATTTGGTAGAGCACTGTGAGCAAACCTGTTGACGCATCTCTTCAACAGAAAGCAAACCAAGTAAACCTCTATCTCTACATGCTTGACGAAGCTCTGCCTCTGAAAGTGACTCAACACCCTCGGCTTGTATCATCTTATCATCCTCTTTAATCCTTCCAAAAGAAAATAGTTAGTGTCCACTATCATAGTGCAAAACTCAATAATGAAACACCAACATTATTTAATCATTTAAAATGGACAACGAATTTAAACACACACAACCAACTAAAAAATTCATGGAAGCATTTAGCCCAAGTTAGTCAAGTCCATGAATTCACTTAAATGAGACAAATTCAGAAAACAAAAATCTAAGAGCCAAATGAGTACATGTTATGAACTGGAAATTTCTGCAGAAATTCTGAAGAATTTTGATAGAAATTTGCATTAAAAGCTAAAAATAAAGAGTAATACAAGCTTTCGAGATGCTTTTTCTCTCCCAAACTGTATAAAAAGAATAAAAAAAAAACTTTAAATAGTATTCTTTATAACAATCTCTCCCTATTCTTCTCTTATTCATAGCATTAATCCTCTATTTCACTCACTAACATATATATATTGCATTATCTAATACGCTTTTCCAAAAATGCTAATTCATAGCAGTACAAATCAGAAAATAGATTCAGAATGTGACACTAAGCAAGACATAAGCTAATGACAGCAGGGCACAAAAGGTTCAACCAACCAAAATATAAAATAATAATAATTATTATTATTATTGTTGGAATTTATAGGGAATTTCATGTTTTTTAAACAAAAGCCAAACCCCCCCCCCCCCCCCCACAACACCCCCCAAGGTATAGTTTGAGGAATGGTGGAAGGTTGAAGCAAAATATCAACATAATTATGACCAAGAAAAATCTAGTCCCATAAACCAACACATAAAAATTATATTTAACTTTTCTGCAAAGTTTAGATTCAATATATTAATGTATTGAACAACTTTGGAAATAAATTTTAAGAAATCTACAGGTCCTGTGTTATTACAAGTTTACAACTGTCCTACTACGTAATTTTTATTTAAGGATGTTCCAATAGTAGAATTTAAATGCAAAATACCCTATACAATAGATGCATAACTTGACTAAAATATGATATAATCACATCAACCTTATCTCAATACCTTTAAATAGGCTTTTGCTAAAGAGTGCAACCTTACAACATATTATTGAAAAAAAAAGAAGCTGTTTTTCATTAGACATTCACATCCAAATTTTACGGAGCACAGTACAAGAATTTTGCTACTTCAAAATAAATGAGAAGATTAAAGAATGATAAGCCCATTTATTTGTCCATTGTAGCCCAGAGATAAAGAACATCAAGTGTGATTTTTAATCAATAGGGCAGTGAAAGTGACACAGAGCATGTATATTACCTAACTAATCAAGGCCTCACCAGAAATTCACCCCCCAGGTGTTATGGTATTACTATTTGATGATTTACAAAGCAAGTACTCCCTCCGTCCCTAAAATATTGCTCCACTACCTATCAAGTAACGCAGTTCCCACAATTTTTGTGTCTACTTTCTTCTACCCCATATACAAAAAGACAAGATTGCCTTACCCACTCAATAAAACTATTAAACAGGGTAACAAAAAGTAGCATATAATTCATCCAAGATCATAAGTCAGATACCAGCAGTATCTTGCTACTTAAAAGGTATAAAACTAACAGCACTCTATAGACTCAATCAACACTGATTTAAAGCGAAATATACGCAGTATGTTTCTTCAATGCCATGCCCCCTCCCCCAGCTAATAGTTACACATAATATAATCATAAGAAATACACCTAACCAAACAAGTATAACGTATTAATATATAAGAATTGGTAACTTACTTCCGAAGCTTGTCTCGAAGCATAAAACGTAAATATGCATCAGTCCCAAATGGCCTGATACCCATATATTTGCACATATTTACCAATCGAGGCCTGTCACAAAGAAACCAACTTCACTAAAGCAACAAAGTAAGGAAAACAGACGACCTGGTTTCAACATATAAAACAGGTCATCTATGATCCGGTAAAAAAGAAAACACCACGAACCTGCTAATGTTGTCAAGAGTCAATTCATCATTAAACAACTTGGCAAAATTCAGGATTTCTTCATTGGAGACATCTTCACCCCTCCTAACCTGTAAATATTATGATTTAATTATGGAAAATAAAAGTAGATGTGAAGATATATCTTACAAGATGAGACAATGATAATATCGTTACTTTGTTCACAAATTCATCAAGATCTTCTGCTGTCTGTTTAATGTCTCCACTACGAGAATTTTTTATTTCCTTTGCCATTTCTTTCACTGTATCCTGAAGAAACTTGGCATACTCAATTCTAGCATTTAGCTTCCTTTTCAGTTTCTCCTGTAAAAAAGCTAGAAGATATGAGAGCATAGACATAATGTTAAATTCCAATTTACATTAAATGGTAGACAACAAGCACCACACAGCAGCTCACAACCCTCCCCATCAGCTAAATGAAGGGTACAAAAGGAAATCCGCTGCACCAGCAGTTCTTGGTGGAAAACATAGAAGGTATATGCAAAGACAAAGTGGGAATCCTAAATTAAAGCTACCCACTGCCAATCATATTTTCAGTAGAATAAAAATACAGTTTAATGTAGAACTTTTCTGTTCTAGGTGTTACTATGACTTACTTCCAGTTCACTTTTCACGGGATTTTCAGTTCTAATGCAGAGTACAAGTATGTATGGATAAATTACAAATATCAAATTCAATTAATTAATATGCTAGAAAGTAGAAACATGAGAATAAGTACAGCACAAAGATATTGCTATCAGTATTCCAAAACATTCAATAAAAAAAAAAAAAAAAGCTACACTACCACAATGCATCAATAAACAAAGATGCAAAGTATAAAGCATGAAATATAGCAAGATCCCTATGCAGTTCAAAGTCTGCAACAATACCAAACAGTTGACATTACTAGAAAATGCCACCACAACAAATTAAAATTACCTGTTCCTTCATCTTGTCTTGGAAAGTTGATGGCAGCATGTTGGGAAATAATTTCAAAAATACCGGCAGTAAGAATTCCATGAATGGTACAATAATAAAAACTGCAACTGGAACTAGCCTGAAGATATCAGCTGTAGTTCGGGTGAGTTGTTGTCTCTCTCTCCTTGATAGACTCTTGCCCTTGGAAAGCTTCGATAGCAACCTCAAGCTTATTCTAACATCAGCCCAAAGTAATTTTGTGCCCAACCAATAATGCTTCATAGCAGATACAAATTCATCCTTCCAATGATGAAGCTTAACAGCCCAATCCGCTCTACATTAACAGAAAACCTACATAAATATATTTGCAGATAATTTTGCCTACGAAAGATTTAAAATTTTACCTGCTCATTGAAGCAACAGCCCTCAATGCAGGCCCAATCCCTAAAAGGGTAGCCCAAACCTTTTGCATTATTGTTTTTGCACTCTTTTGATTTTCTTGCATTTGCTTAGCTATGGCTTTAGCTTTAGCTGAGCTAAGACCCTCAACTGCTTGATCACATTCTTCAGGTGAAGGTTCTTTTGATTGAGCGACAGCTGTTTCTTCATCTTTGTCATTATTATTATGGAGCTCTGGTTGACCTGATGCTGCTGATGAAGAATAACGCAAAAGTTGTGACCGCCAGCCAGCTCCTAAAGGCGATCCATAGTTGAGATGTACATTAACTGATGTCAAAGCTGAACTCCGAGCAATATGATTGTGTAGATACCCAGCAGAAGAAAAAAGTTGCAATTTATCTTTGGTTACTGAATTTGATTCCCTCTCGTTCCTTGAATCAATATCCATAGAAGGAAGAGCAGCAGCCCAACTCTGTGAATGAGGGACAAGGGATGATTGCTCTTGCTCAAAACTTGAAAAACAACGGAAAGAGCCATTGCGTTGAGTCCATGCACTGGCAAGGGCTTTCCTCCGGCGCAAAATAGCTCTTGTTGCCATGAGGAATTCCCTTAAAGTAAAAAATTAATCTAAATCTCCCCTAGATCACTACTTCTTGATGCCCATGGGATGATGAATTATTCTCCAATCATGCAACATTAGCGAGTGCCAACGCCTGATGAAACTCGTGAAAAGAATAAAATCAATAGACAAAAACAAGCTTGATTGAGCAATAAACATATTAAGAAACCACTAGAATGACACATTCTCAACAAACTATGAAGTACTAAATAAGCAAAAGGCACAAAAAAATTCCCAAGAGCCAACTATGTACAAAAGTTGACGGGTTACAATAGTAACATGAAGAGTATAGAATTACTCCATTACATAGAGTGAAGAGCTCATTTTGACCTACTAATTAAAACACTATCTTGTTTCTAGGCTTCTAGCACTATCCCTATCCAACCCAAACTCTGCATTATGAGCTATGGTATAAATTTGTTTTGTTACTTTGCGAATCAGTCCTGGATGAATCTCAAATCTCTCTCCCATATTCCAACCTAAAATCAAGCATGGAATAGTGCAATTTTTTCATGTATCTTCTCGGTGCCTAATCTCGAGACAGAAAAACTTATTTTCAAAAAAATATATGCAACTGCCTAATTGCTAGGTAGCTCAAAAAAATATATGCAACTGCCTAATTGCTAGGTAGCTCCAACTAATATTCATTCAAAAATCAAAATAACACAACATCTCCTACAGTTTTCACAATTAATTTCCAAACATCAATAAACATTATATAACTAAAATTTGACCTCAAAATCAAACTTCCACATTATGATATAGCATTCAAACCCTACTAAATCAATGTCAGATAATTATAAACAATAATATACCAAAATTAGCATCGAAAAAACAAATTCAATCGGAAAAAAATACGATCAACAAAGCAAACGCACACATTTTCAGAAGAAATCCACAAAATTCCAGTTCTAATTTCAACATAAATTAGCTATAACACTATCATCGCAACGAACTCAAACAAATTGCGAACAATATAATCACCATTTTTCATTTCTCCAGAAAAAAAATCAACTAATCAATTATAATTGTAAAACATACTTTGCATTAGCAAAAAAAACCTTACAAAAACAAAGATTAAAATGAAATAAAATTGTGATTCGAGATTCAAACCTTGAAAAATCGAAATCCCTAGCAATGGCAGAAGAAGAAGAATTAGAGAAGTGTTAGAAAGTTCTAGGTGGTAGAAATGGAGAGAGGAAGGAAGGGTAAGTGAAAGTGTGCGGAGTTGAGGAGAGAGAAACTTGAGGAAAAAATCAGAAATAAAAAGAGGGGTTTTTGGTTTAAGGCGCTTCGTAAGTTTTTTTAGAGAGAGAAAGTTGAGTGTGTTGGAAAAATGTGTAGTAAGAAATTGATTTGTTAAAATTATTTTCTGAAAGAAGGTCTCTCCATCCTCCACGTAAGGCTTGAATTTTATTCTGTGTCTGTTTATACACGTCCAAATGAGATTTAAGTGTAACGTCTCACGTTTCATTGTTTTAGTCCATCTATGCCAACTTCGCACCACCTGAGTCTACGACGATATTCTCGTAGCCTCGTAGGAATGTAGGATACTTTCTTCGTTTCATAATAATCGCACTAATGAAAGTAGACATAAACACTAAGCTAAAAATATTTTATATGGCAACATATGTTTTTTTTAATTTTTGTTTATTGATATTAAATATAGTTTATAGTAAGCATATAAATAGAGCAAAAGTCAAACTGTTGCGATTATTACGAAGTAAAGGTAGTAATCCTAAACTTATACTTGTATTATTAAATAGTGTTATTTTTTTTTTTTGTGATTAAACCTTATTACATTGATTCTTTATTACAATATTTGTTCTTTAAATTATTGGAAAAAGATATAAAAGGACTGCATATAAAAAACTAAAATAAAAAAAATTAACAATAAATAAACATTTATTACACTAATAGACTCGTGAATAGTTAATAAATTCCCAACTTACTGCTTAAAAAATGAAGTATATTAAATGCTTATATGCAGCCCGCATACAACATTACCATAAATTATTTTAGCCAAGCTTAATATGTATTGATCGGAAATTATGGTCAAGAGAATCGTGCAGGCGGGTATACAAGGTTCCCCTTTCATTTGGGAAAAACCACAAAGTAATCAAAATCTACTTGGATATGGAAGAATTTAAGTTCTAATAAATCTAGTCTGGAAGCATTTTATGCACTGGACACTGGTGTAGTAATAGATCTTGAAATACAAGATAAAATTTAGCACAAAAAACGAAATTGGAAAGACCAAACAAACCTGGGAGATGATTAAAGATAAAATGTTCATACTTGTATTATTTTCCAGAAAATGTTTTCCACCCAACCAAATACAGCTTAAGAGTAAGAATTTCAATTCAACTACTAGCTAGTTAGAGTCCGATATCATCTGTAATACCCTTTCGGCTGCAGTTTACTGAGCATTTAAAAGCCATGTTTCTCTACCTTCAATCACACGGAGCTCATAATCCAGCCTTTAAAAATATTCTCCAGCAAGTTCCTTGAGAGAAAAACAGTGCAAATATTCAAAAAAACAAGAGATGTATCTATGCTGTAGAAAAAGGTCCAAACAATGGGGAAGAGAAGCACTACTTGTAACTATGTTGTAGATTTGATAAATTTGGTCCTCACAGAGAATTTTGATGCTGCAACCGTGATTGCCTTGCGTGCTACACTTTCTGGCACTCCGTTTATTTCATAAATTATTCTCCCGGCTCTAACACCAGCTACCCAATGTGCTATGTTTCCTTTCCCACGACCCATACGTGTTTCTGCAGGTCTTAGAGTAATCGGTTTGTGCGGAAATATGCGCATGAATAGTTTTCCACCACGCATGTTTCTTTTGATTGCTAGCTGCCCTGCTGTAATTTGTTTTGATGTGATCCAAGCTGGTTCAAGTGCCTGAAGAGCATACTTACCAAAAGAAAGATCATTATCTGAAACTCCCTTCATTTCACCTCTATTTCTGCGTTGTTTGCTGAATCTCTTCCTTACATTTGCGTATATCCCTGATGTAGAATTGTAGCGTACAGATACTGCCATCCTAGGAACACTCAAAGAAAAACCAGATCGTGGCTGAGCAATAACTGATCCCCATAGAGAGCCCATTGCAGGAATAAGATCACTGGATTTCTTCAAAGTAGTTCCCAGAGAAGAAGGTGAAATGGTCCATCCTGAGCTGTATGAGCCAAGAGTAGCAGATGGCTGGCCCTGTGTTACAGTTGAAGAGCTGCGAAACGGAGAACTAGCCTGCCTCAGTGTATTGACAAGGGGGCTGTTTTTTATTCGAGAGAGCACTCTAGCAGCCATCAGTAACTTCTAGCTCTCTCTGCACTCAAGAATAGCCAAGTATATTAATGTCTCAACAAATCACAAGATAGAATGGTATTCTGTTGATAAATTGCAAAAAGAAGTCAAGACACGGCAAGAGCATTACTCTATGTTAATAAAAATCCAGATAAGCGTAAGGTAATACTTCTTCCGTTTTCTTTTAATGGTAATTTAGGGGCATGCGAAATATATTAGGAGATGAGAGAGATAAAAAGGGGCTCCAAGTGTTGAGGAGAGAGAGAGAGAAACTCATTGGCCAACAACTTCCCAAAAAGGAGCAAGTTGCAATTATAAAAGAACAAAGGAAGTACTACAGAGAAACTGCCTGGTTAAAAAGGCAAGTAGGCAACAATAGCTTTCATTGTCATCAGAATGAAAACCATTATATAAATTACAAAGCATAATCTCTCTGGACTTGACCTTCCCACACATTTTCCCAACCTTCTCATCCTCCAAGAAAACGCTATTAAATCATAGCAATAATATGTGAATAAGATGATATCAAGGTTTTCAAAACAATATACAAATCACCAATAAAGGCTATAATGACTAGACAACCAGACATGTGTGGCTCAAAACAAGTATCACATACCTCACTATGTTTCAAAACCTAAGCAGAAACAAATAAACTCAGTTTCATATATATCAAATGCAACCAGTACAATAGTAAATTCTTTAGCACCCATAGCTACAAAGTATGAAAACGGATACACAAGCAATTTAAAAAAAACGAATCATTGACAAAGGTTTGACAACTTGCCCTCTAAACTCTACTATTAATCATCATCTAATTGAAATTGATTTCAAGTCACTCTATTTCTTTGTATGGGCAATGGTTATTATCGTAATCCATCAAACATTTCCCTCGTGAATACATCAAAATGCCATCACAGACACCTTCATTATCCCCATGAAGTTTCATGGATTATATGATATGGTTTCCTTTATCTATGGAGCAGCTACAAGTTGGAGTAATAACTATGCAAAGAATATTTGCCTCGAAGTTTCATTTCCTTAAGCACAATAATTGAATTACTTCGCCATGGGTTTGGGATTCTTTGATATATTATCACTGATCCAATGCATTTTCAAACTACAATGAGAAAACCCAACACAAACCTAGTCCTTATAGCATCCCCACCAAACTATACGGAACCTTTCGAAACAAAAACCATAACCCAAATTCTAAAAGGCAAGTCCACAACTGCAATAACTTATCTAACAACAAACGAAGAAGTAAAGCATTCCCAGCTTATCACAAAATTATGCATAGCATTTCACTGTCATTTCAGCCAATATACTGATCTCAAAAACAAATTACAAGCAGCCCGAATATTCGGTCTCAGCTCGAGCTCAATAAGATTTGATTGGGCTCGGTTCGAGCTCACCAAGCCTTAAAACCCAAGCTCAGCTCAAGTTCCAAATCTTCTAATACCCTCATAAAGAATTTAGCATTAAGCTCATAAAATACAACACATTCGCAAAAATTGCAACCAAATTAGACGCAATTATCAAATTAGGCTCGAAAAATCACATAAAATTCGTCTCGCTAAAGAAAATCAACGCCAAATTGCACATAGCAAACTTATAACAACAAAATTGATCGTTCTAATCATTCATAACTTCAGTAATTTTAATCAAAAGTTCAAAAATCCATCTTAGAAGAACCCTAAATCGACTATACTGACAATTAAATTAACAACAGTGTGAAACTAAACCCTAGATTGTGAAACTGATATTCGATGATTAAATAAATAAGGAAAAAATGTACCTAAGAAGCTCCTATAATGGAGGAGAGAAAGATCGGAAGGCGCTTCAATGAAGAGCTCGGAGTACGCTCTGAGGAGGGAGATGGGTGCAGCGTAATAAGAGTAATAAGCTTCAAAGGGAAAAATGAAAAATATACGAGGCTTTTGTGAAATAATGTGACGCTTTGTCAGCCGTTAGATCTACAATTTTTATTTACGGAGTATTTATTCATTTTTAATACTTGTAACGGTTTTTCTAACGAGTGTCCATAATCTATCGATAAGACTTAAGTTTATATGAAGTGCTTGTATTTATATTCGGACTTTATATGTCACATTACAAAATTATCCCATAAAATAAAGGCAGTTTAAGTTTCTCTAACTTATCTGCTATTTAGATCAACTTTGGATGTATAGCAGTATAGTAAGTTCTATTAGTAGTGAACTAGTGAATATGAAAGGAAGGTATGACATACTTGAAATATTAGGGTTGATTTGGTTGATTGCAAGATTTGCAACTTACAAATGCAAAAGTACAAAATGAACTTGTTCCTTTACTTCTACTCTCTAATTTGGATCATAATTTTCAAGTCAGAACCGTCATGACAGTTGAACAAAGAACACGGAACACCTGTTCCTCGGGACGTTTTTCCAAAGTGAGCCAATTTTGGCAAATATTAACCAAAATGGTTGTGTGGCAAAAGTATTTACCAAACTAAGCTTCCAGGCTAAAACGCTGTCTCGGTCAGCGTTTTATGCCTGGGTTTTTTTTTAAAAAAAATCAACCTAAAAACGCTGTCTGGGACAGCGTCTTTGTTGTTGACCTTTTTAAAAAAAAAATTGTAATTGCCTTTTATTTATAAAAATGTTTTTAAAAAACAAAAACAGTTATACCAAAGACGTTGTCCCAGACAGCGTTTAACTCTGGAACTATAAACGCTGTCTCAGACAGCGTTTAAGGTTATTAATGAAACGCTGTCTGAGACAGCGTTTCTGTCGTTTTTTTTTCCCTCCAACAGTGTATTTCATCCTTTCATTTCCTCCTCCTTCATTCTCAAACCCCTTCTTTCCCAAACTCTAACTTAATCCCCCTCTCTCTCATACTTGTGCTCCTCCGTATAGACCGCCGCTAGCGCCGCCACCTCCACCGTCGCCCTCCGTGTAGCCCACTATACACTCCCCTCACCCTGAAATAGGTATTCATTCAACTTTCTTTGTGTTTTAAATTCTAGGGTTTATGTTGGTGATTTCTAATTTTTTTGGAATTGGGTTAAAATGTTGATGAGGTTGAGTTGTTAGTGTTAAAAATGTTGAATTGTTAGTATTGGTATTGTTGAATTATTAGTGTTGGTAATTGTTGAATTGTTAGTGTTGATAATGATAGTGTTGATATTGTTAGTGTTGATATTGTTAGTGTTGATAATAGTTTGGATAATGTTGAATTGTTGTTGTTGGTTTTGTTGAAAATTGTTGACAATGGTTGATAATTATTAGGTTTTGAACAATTGTAATTACCTACATTGTTGTGTAATAATGGTGATTTAGGGGTTCTTAGTAGTTAATTTGTAGAGTATGTAAATTTTTTTTGTTTGATTGTGGTGATTTAGGGATGATTTAACGGCTTTACGTAAAATGTGTTTTGGTTGTTATGTAGAATATGGCTGGACAAAATGTAGCGTTGTTATGTCGATGGGGAGGTGAAATTTTGTGTAATGGATCAAATGTGGAGTACAGTGGAGGGAATATGGACCTTAGAACACTTGAACCGAACATGATTGTGACTGATCTGATGAATGAGGTTCACAGTTGCATTGGTTCAAACCCTATGACTGTTGAACTGAACCTTAAAATGAGGTGTGATACTAGTCATGGGGTGCAAGTGTTACCTGTCTCTACGAACAGACATTTGAAAGGTTTGAGGAGCATGGTAGGAATGAAGGGTTTTCCCAATGAGATATATGTAGAAACAGTGCCTATATGTACCCAACAAAGTACTCGGGCATAACAGCAAGCTACATATGTCTCTGATTACAACACCGCGTCCTTCCAAGAGCCCGCAAACCACATTCCATCGAATGCATATGGGATGGGTTCTTTCACTCGAATGATGCAGGACGACCAATTTCACTTGCCTTTTAGTTCTCATATAGCTTCACCAGTACATGCGGGGGGACGCGTGACAGTGTTCGGCCAGCCTGCTCCGTCGTCATCGAACACCGTGGCATCTTCGCCGATGCAATTGCATAGCTACTCTCCTATGCAAGGTGATGATGGTTCACCGTTTCGAGAAGAGCCAAATCATTTTGATGATGTTGTGAATAATGAATTGTCGGTGTATGATGTGTATGCGGAAATGGATGATGAGGACGAGAACGGAGAGGGGGATGATGAACCTACACAGGTGGAAGATGGTCAGCCGTTGGTTAGAACTCCCATACCTTGGTTCAGTGAGGTACCCGGGAACTATGAAGTTGATCAGTATTGGGCCGAATCGGGTAGCCACACCTCTTTTGTTTCTGGGGGAGAATTTGAGAAGGGAATGTATTTTGAGAGCAAGAAACTGCTTCAAGAAATGGTGAAGATGTATTCTATTCAGAGGAATCAATTCTACACCACAGTGACCTCGAATGATGGTGTCCTACATCTGCGATGCAAGAAGAAATGTGGTTGGATGCTACGGGGTACCAAATCGAGTGAGCACTCACGTGGTTTTACCATAGTCACGTACAAAGGCCCGCATCGGGAGACATGTATCAGTGAAGTACTATCTAATGATCACCCACACTTGGATTCGTCCGTAATAGCCGAGTATGTGAAGTCCTTTGTGCGGAAAGATCCTTCGTTGAAAGTGGAATTCATACAGGAACTGATCTCGAAGCAATTTCATTTCGATGTCCCGTATCGACGAGCGTGGTATGCCAAGGAGAAAGCTATAGCTGAGATATTTGGGGATTGGGAGAGTTCATATGGCAGACTTCCCCACTTCATGCAAGCACTCCTACGGTCGAACCCGGGAACATGTGTCGTATGGAAACACAAAGCTTTAGTGGATGGTGTATACTACAGCAACATGGAAGTGTTTGAACGAGTGTTTTGGGCCTTCGGTCCTTGTATCGATGGCTTTAAACATTGTATGCCTGTTATCTGTATCGATGGGACGCACTTGTACGGGAAGTATAAAGGAACATTGTTGGTTGCTACGAGTGTTGATGCAAGCTTCCAAGTATTTCCTATTGCATTTGCGGTGGTTGAAGGGGAAAACACTTCCAGCTGGTCTTGGTTCCTAGGTTGTATTCGAGATCGTGTCACGCAACGGGGTGGCCTTTGTGTTATTTCTGATCGGCATCCTGGGATCATTGCAGCAATGAATGATCCCAATGTTGGATTCACCCAGCCCCGAGCGTATCACAGGTTTTGTGTCCGCCACATAGCCTCTAACTTGAAGACTCACGTGCGAAGTAACGACATGAGAGACATGTTCAAGGCCGCTGCGTACCAAAGGCAAGAAAGAAAACTTCAAGCTGATCTGTGTTTCATCGGTGAGGCCTGTCCCAAGGCCATTGAGTACATTGCTCAAGTCCCGTTCCCTATGTGGTCTCTGTTTCACGACAGTGGTCGCAGGTATGGTGTATGTACTACTAACTTCTCGGAGACATTCAACAATGTGCTGAAAGGAGCTCGGTTTCTACCGATTATGTCCCTTGTCGAGTTAACCTTCCACAGAGTTAACAAGTATTTCACTTTGAGAAGGGAGTCTTCTGAGGCTAGGTCTGATCAGGGACTTCCATACCCCCCAAAGGTCACTGCCATCCTCGAGAAGAACACCGCTAAAGCCAGATATCATAGAGTGGATGCCTATAACCGGCGATTGCATATTTACCAAGTGACAACAGAGAGGGGAGAGAGAGTTGGTAATAAAGGAGGCCACAAGCATACGGTGAACTGGCAGTTGAGAACGTGTACGTGCAACAAACCGAAGATATTCCACCTCCCATGTTCTCATGTGCTAGCAGTCTGTGTTACATACTCACTATCAGAACGGCCTTGGGTGGACCCTCTGTTGCAGTCGGCCGCCTACATGAACACCTATGCACCACAGTTCTGGCCGATCCCCTGCGAGACAACCTGGGCACAGTGGGCACAGTACGTAGGCCCTAAACTCATTCCGGACGGCACAATGATACGTGGAAAAGGTCGTCCAAAGTCGAAGCGCATACGCAATGAGATGGATGACAGCAACCGGCCCCCAACCAAATGCAGCCGTTGTCACCAGCAAGGTCACAACCGCACTACTTGTCCATCTAGACCAACATAGGACCTAAGTGCATATGTGTTATTTGATATAGTAGTATGTAGTGGTGTTATTTTGATGAAACAATTATAATTTTCTACATTATGTGTTATTGTGTTCAATTCGATGAATTTTATTTTTTACGTTGGATGTTCGAGATTTCCTGTTTATGCCTTTCAATCGAAATTAGTATTCAATATATTGTGTTAGTGTTTGGTGTGTAACGTTTTCAATGAACAGATATCATGGACGTACAGGATAGGACACCCGGACCTGTTGACCCTTCTGTCCTGACACTACAGGACACCCATCGGAGCGTCGACGTATGGAACCTGACGGTAATGATTCATCTTTAACGTTTTTGGATTCTTTGATGTACTATCTTTTGTTACTTATAAATGCTCCTGTGTTTTCAGGGTGACGTAGCGAAGCCATTACAGTGCAGGCACTACAGGACCCCCTGGGTTGTCCATGATCGCTGCCTTGAGTACGTGACGTACGCTGGCTTTGGCGGTGTACATCACTTGGGATTCAGGGAGATCGACCGACACCTTGTCACGGCGTTAGTGGAGAGATGGAGGCAGGAGACGCACTCCTTCCACCTACCAGTTGGGGAGGCGACTGTGACATTGCGGGACGTGGCAATACTGACGCGCCTTCCAGTACAGGGACTGCAGTGACGGGATCATTTCTAGTCGATCCCGTTGGATTGGTTGTGCGGGCTCTCGGGGTGCAGCCGGGTCCCAACGATGTTAGGGGCTCCGCCTTGAGGACGATCTGGTTACGAGATACTTTCCAGGGCTTGCCTGCGGACGCCGATGACGCCACAGTACAGAGATACGCTCGAGCGTACTTGTTCTTCCTCATATCCGGCGTGTTGTTCGGCAACAAGAGCGGGAGCCATTTGCAGCTTATTTACCTACAGCTGTTAGACCACGACTGGGAGCATATCCGTGGATACAGCTGGGGTAGTGCCTCTTTGGCGGTGTTGTATCGCCAACTTTCCAGCCTCACGGAGTGGTGCGCTCGAGATTGGAGGACCTCTGTTTGTGCTTCAGGTATACTACGTATATTATCACAAGCGAATTATGCGATGAGTAATGTCATATTTAACATAGTTTTGTGTTTTTCTATTGAAGCTATGGGCTTGGGAGCACATCCACGTAGGAAGACTAGGTAGGCCTGCTGTACATCGTCCGGGGCAGCAGGACCAGGATGACCAGTATGAGCCGTACATCGCTCCGCCTCGCCCTGCAGCTGATGAGGCTTACGGTTGCAGGTTTGTAACAATTGTCATTTTTTTTCCCATATACGATTTCATTTTGTAAACATACTTACCTAAACAGTTGCCCCAGGTGGATGGTCCCCAGACTCACACAGGCACATGCGGCGACGGGTCTCCCATACTACCGAGACGCCCTTGATCGACTCACTGAGGATCAGGTACAAACTCTGAAGACATTTGTAATCATTTAGGTACTGTGTATACTGATTGTGGACTAACTTATTTAGGATGTGTTATTGCAGATCACATGGGATCCGTATGTACCGGAGTTGGTAGATGTCATGCCTGCACATCTACTGGAGCATCAGGGAGAGTGGCGTGCCCGGGTCCCCCTGATCTGTTTCGAGGTTGTGGAGAGTCACCTACCTGACCGCGTCATGCGACAGTTCGGACTGCAGCAGCCTATTCCCTAGAACTGTGACACTGTCGTGCGCCTTCACGACATTGACCGTCGGGGAAAGACGGAGACAAACTGGGCACTGGAGCATTGGCAGTATCTTCAGCTATGGGAGCAGCGGTTGGGTCATGTCGTTCAGGGTTATCCCATGCAGGGCGTTATGGATCATGACGATCCGTACATGGTGTGGTACAGGCTTATCACACGCCGTTTCATCAACCCCAGCTACACACCACCGTCCACCCATTACCACCCGGCACATGACGTCATTAGCGGATATGTGAGTTTCTTTTACTATACTTATCATCCTCATTTTTTAACTTTTTTAAATATCATGTACTTGACTGATCGATGATTACTACACGCGGCGGATATGATGGCGATGTATGATGCACTGTCCCTCACCCTTACAGACGGACCCACCAGAGCCCAGGTCCAGCGGATGCGAGATATGTCCGCGACTTCCTTACGCAGACATGGTCATGGTCATCTCATCCAACAACAGGACGGTGATGATGGTCACTCCATCCATTCGCGGTTCGACCCCGGCCAGAGTAGCAGTGGAGGTGATCCTACATCGCACACTGAGGCAGAGGAGTACATCTTCCACAGTTCTGCACCCTTCAGAACCCAGGAGGACGCATCGTCCAGCCAGCTCACTCCCCCCCCCCGCGCCGGAACCCATTCACCACCATTCACCATTACACTCGGCGTCGTCCAAGACGAAGGGACGACAGTGAGGCTAGGGAAGGGTTACACCAAATTGATGAGTAGTGAACGTATTGTATCATTGTTTTGTCCTTTTTTCCTGGAATGCTGTATATAACGATTGCATTATCAATATAAGACATGCTGGTTGAATGAATCTGTTTGTGTTTTGAAGTTTTGTTTGCTTATTTATCCAAATCGGATTTATGTCAGTCAAAATAGATCCTTCAGGGCTAATGTACATTAAACAACAGACATTTGGAATCCATAGTCGAAAATGGGGAAGAAAGGATGGCCCGTGGTGGTTAATGTGGTTGTTCATGGTGGTTTTAATGTTGTTGGTTGTGGTGGGTGGTTATCGACGGTTGTTGAATGGTTGGGGTTGGTGGTGGAGCTGGTTGAAGTGTTGTTGGAGGTCAAAAGTGGTGGCAGATGGTGGTCGATGGTGGGGGTTGTTGGTGGATTGTGGTGGCAAGAATCATGGCAGGGGGTGGTGGGTGGGGGCAGAAGAAAGTGGCATATCAGTGGCAAAAGGCTGATTCTGCTGCTGTTTTGCACACCAGCAGAGAAACGCTGTCCCAGGCAGCGTTTTAGGTTGAAAATAAGACGCTGTCTGAGACAGCGTTTTAGGTACAAGGAAGTTTGTACATAAAGTGCTGTCTAGGACATCGTCTTTGGTATAACTGTTTTTGTTTTTTAAAAACATTTTTATAAATAAAAGGCAATTACAAAATTTTTTTAAAAAAAGGTCAACAACAAAGACGCTGTCCCAGACAGCGTTTTTAGGTTGATTTTTTTTTTTAAAAAAACCCAGGCATAAAACGCTGGCCGAGACAGCGTTTTAGCCTGGAAGCTTAGTTTGGTAAATACTTTTGCCACGCAACCATTTTGGTTAATATTTGCCAAAATTGGCTCACTTTGGAAAAACTGCCTGTTCCTCGTCCTTTTCGGAATACATGGAAAAAACACACTAAACAGCAAACAAGAATATCTACAAAAATAATACTCCTATATTGTTCATAGTTTCATACATAGAAAATGATTCAGAGAAGAAAAATATTGACCACGGAAGTTGGGCATAGACAATTGTCGTGCCAAGTCCAATTAGATATAACTCATATAAGCACTAAGCTACAATTACATACAGCCATCCAAAAGCCTGTGAAGAGCCAGAAGAAATCAAGAAATTTCCAGCCGCCCCTCCTAATACGAGCAGCCTTCAAACCTTCCTCGACAACGCCAAGTGTGATGTAATGCCAGTAATCTTCCGCTGCAAAGAAAGAATCATCCTCTGCCTTGTGTCCATATCTTCACAGTCTTGTCATTCTCAAGGGCACAAGATGCAATCATATTTTCAGTAGGGTGGCAAGCAACTGATATGACTGTGTCGGTATGACCTTCTAATTTTTGGACAACTTTTCTTGACTGAAGTTCCCACAAGTAAACACAATTATCCTCGGAACCACTAACAACGTACTTTCCATTAGTTGTAGAAAATGCTGCTGAAATGCAGTACTTTGAATTTACATGTCCTGTGTATGTCTTCAAAAACTTTCCATTCTGAAAATTCCACAGCCTCTGCAGATGCAATATTAAGTCACGTAAATCGCAAGAGAATGGGACACAGAAATTACCGCAATAAATCCCAATAGGATTGTCACTTAAACATCAAAGTAGAATATCTACAAAAAGATAGTTACAACAGTATCAGCACAACAATTGCTTACTACACTGTATGTTACATCATTCCTGGATGACGTAACTGTTACTGTTCAGCTTTCACAAATAACAATAACAAATAACAGTAAGAGCAAAAGATATGCTGAGAAACGGCAGTAAAATACTTAATGAAAGTTAAGTAACAATTACAAATGAAGATGAACATAAAAAACTTAACACTGGCCTGAGATAAATGATAGGCAAAGATTTTTCCTGCATACTCAACAAATAGAAATCTGCATTTTTGTGTTGGATTTTGGATAGCACTAAAAAAATAGCAGCTACAGAGGCATGAAGTACTTGGAGTCATTCAAGATATAAACAAAAATACTACTACGTATATAGTTATAAGCCTTCAACAGGATTGGGACTGAACAAGAATTTCGGAAGTTTATAAGCTATCAGGACACAATATTAACATGTATAAAGATTTCCTAATTACACTATAATTTAAATCAACCCAGTTGCCTATGCTCTCAACCCTAATGGTGCAGGTATAGCAAAAGCTTCTCTAAGCGATTTTCCTTTGCAGCCATAAATGCATTTTGTTACCAAACAACAGTGATGGCAAGTACTATACTTACATCAAAAAGGTCCCAAAGTTCATGCTACATTGATAAATAAAGCTTACTGCGCTTATGAATTTCAATTTATAATTTCATCGACAGGGGCTGAGGCGCTGAGCATACAACCACATTGGAGCTAAATTTTTCTTTGTGAGCAAATGGTTACTGAAAAGCAGAATATATCTCCAGAAAAGATGATAAGACACAGTTTTCTGGTGTTTAAACATTTGAACTCTCAACTGAGAAATCTGTGCTTTGTGTTGTTTGAATTGCTTCCTTGAAATCAATAGCCAGGTGTTAAAGAGAATTATTACAATCAATCTACACAAGGTTTTAAGTCCTTTATAATTTCAATCATGTCCACACAGAGGGGTACACTAAGTTATTCCCATCAGAACATGTTTCAATTACAATAACAACTTCAAATTAAATGCTGGGAACCAATGAATGCTCCCCTCAAAAATGTTTCAAAAAAGCCATCGATTAAGCAATGACAAACATAATCCAATCCCACCATCATCAGACAGCAAATATCTCCAATAAAATTGGGATACTTCATAATTCAACAGGCCAATTAGAAATGAAACCTACCATCCTAGCACACAAAGGTACTATATAAAAGAGAACTGGGCAAAGAAAATCAAACACATACTATATTCAGTGAGATGAAGCAACTAAATTTAAACCACTACCATCCTAGCAAGCAACACAAATCAATCAATCCCAAAACAACATCCTGACCTCAAAAGTCATACATTAACCATGCAAAAAGAGCAAAACAAATTGAAAAAACAACAAACCAAGACATACCCATGTAACTTATCAGTTTTCTGGGCCTCCAAGTCCCAAGCACACAAATTCACAAAATACGAGAAATGTTTGATTCTATCTACTGCGATAAGAATCAGAGACGTTATTGACTGCCTTGGTCTCTGTTAGCCCTGGTTATTGGACAATAAGAATCAGAGACGTCATTGACTGCATTGGTCTCTGTTAGCCCTGGTTATTGTACAGGGTAGTCCAATCGGCACCAGGTTCGGGCCAAATTAAAAGGGCTATGACCCTCTAATTATCTAACTGCACAGGGCTCATGTAGGGTCTCTCTTAAAAGGGTCATTAATGGGCTCTTGTGAACAACCCTATAAAAATGAAAATAGATATAGGGTCATTAAAAGGGCCACCTAAATAAATAAAAAAGTTGAACGTTCTCTCTCCTCCATTCCCTCTATCCTCTCTCTTTAATAAAGATTTACAGTTACAATGCTTTTGCTTCGCCGGGAGATTCTTCGTCGTCGTCATCTCATCGATGCGCCGAAAGATCCGTCACCTGCTATTGCTTTACAAAACCTAAAATCCTTCTTTAAGATTCCTTTCTTAATAATCTTAAAGATCTGAGTACTTTTTTTGAATTCCCAACTTCAAAAATTTAGATTTAGAAATCATTAGCTCTCAAATACAATATAAGTTGATGAATGTATATTTTTTGCTATTAAAACGATTTGCATAGAACTGGTGTAGGGATATTGTTGTTAGAATTATCATGGAATTATTTATTTATTTTATTTTTGTGAAACAATTATGGAACTTTATATTCTAAAGAAGAAATATTCAAATGAATACTCCATACTGTCCATAGTCCATATACGACTTCTTTACCCATTAATGACCCGTTTTAGTTTTACTTTAGACCCTGACCCACCACCCCTAACCCTCTTGGCCCTGACCCAGCCCCGACCCTCTAAAAATTACAACTGACCCACGAATGACCCGCCCCATTATTGACCCGCTCCGAGTCGCCCCAACCCTCCCAATAACCAGGTCTAGTCTATGTAGCCACCCCCAGAAAAAGATAAAGACTCACAAGTCACAACCCCCCCTTGGGATAATATAACCACTCAAACCAAGACATAACTCTTACTTATTCAAGATAATTGTGGCTCGCAATAAGTCCAAAACAGTACAATTTGAATTTGGCAGACAACAGTTGGGCCAAACAAGTGAGTTGCAACCTTCGATCCCAACTGATGAATAGAGAAAAGCTTGGCCAAACCCCTGAATTTTAAACCTATGATATATGGATTTGAAAAGTCCCTTCGACAAAAACATAATCTTTTCTATATTTTTTTACTTACAAATTCCTTATCATCTTGATTCTAACTCTTTAAATCTCTAGCTCATAACTTCGTACGATTGTTTGGCTGATACAAAATCACAAACATACTATTTTCAAACTGAAACAACTAAAAATAAACCAATAGTAGTTATCATACCAATCATCCAAAACAGCAACAAAATCAAACTCTCTCTAACACACACACACACAAAATCATACCAATGGCAAGAATACATTACCACACCAATTAAATCAATCACAAGCATCCTAATTCAACAATCAAAACTAACACACACATAACCAAAATATTAATTAATCCCTAACCTTATTATAAAACACAATTGAACCACATAAAATGCAAACCAACCTAAAAATCAACAAACCCATATAACCAAATTACAAAATTCAAATTAATAACACCAAATAACAATTTCCATACCAGATTATTATCCAATGTACCCACAAGAATAAACTTCCCGTTCGGCGAAAACTTAACGAACGACACCGGAGGATTCTCATCATCAATCAAAGTCTTGACACAATGGCCAGTATTAGTATCCCAAACCCTACACAATCCATCATAACTACTGGAAACAATCAAGGAACCTTCTCGATTAACATCAACAGCAGTAACAGGATCAGAATGAGCAGGCAAAACCTTCAAACACCTCCCAGTCTTAACATCCCAAACCCTAACAGTCTCATCAAAAGACCCAGAAACAAGCATATTCGATTGAGGGTTAAAATTGAGGCAAAAGACGTAATTGGTATGACCCAGAAGGGTTTTGATATTCTGACCGGTGGTGACATCCCAGAGTCTGACGGATTTGTCGTCGGAGGCGGTGGCGAGGAGGCGGGAGTCGGAGGAGAAGGCGACGTCGGAGATGCCTTGATCGTGGCCGATGAAGTGTTGGGCGGCGGAGAAAGGGGGGTCGTCGGAAGAGAGGGAGTGGACGACGGCGGATTTGTCGGCGGAGGAGGAGGCGAGGAAGCGGCCGTCGGAGGAGAATTTGACGGCGGAGATGGCGCGTTTGTGGGGTGTTAGGGTTTGTTTGAGGGTGTATGGTGTGAAGGATTGAGATGGGTCTGTTGTTGAAGACATTGTTGTGTGAATTTGGAAATTTGGAGAGAGATATTGTGAATGTGGGGGGTTTTTGTGAAGGCGTTTAGGGGTAAATACAAGTTAATCTCTGAGATTCACAAAATTTGTTTATCACATGACAATTTTGTAAATAAATCAACAACTTTTTCCATAAAAGTGGGTCCTATATTTATGATGACTAGATAAAGTTGTTCATTTATTTACCAAAATGTTATGTGATAAACAAATTTTGTTTATCCCAGAGATTAAGTGGGGCTTCCTCGGGATTTAGGAGGGAAAGAAGTTGAATGAATGTTGGAGGAGCATATTTGGGCAAATAACTTCCATTACTATAACACTTATAAGTTATAACACCGATTGAGTAACAAACTAACAATGACAACAGTAATCGAGTTATCTCTGTAATTAAAGGGGGGCTTTTTATCTGGGTCATTTCAAGGTTTGCCTCGTGTAAATTATTGTAAATAATTAGTTGATGATTTTTTTTTTATTGACAAGAAGAAAATTATTTCATTAATATAATTTAGCTAAAGGGCACTAACATATAATTCCTAAAAAATAAAAAATTTCAGCACAAGTGCATAACACCTTAAAACTAAATACATTGCAGATTTGATAACAATTGCCTTTATAAAAATTTCATTTGAAGCAATGCAATGTGTGAGTTAGCACTTATTTGGCTTGAAATCCATTTATGTGTAATCGTTTTAGTGAAATTACTCATGTGAAATTCTAAATTCTTATGGAAATTATGAAACCCTAAATTTTCAATTATCACCTTACAAATAGCTAGACCAAGAAAACAACACACACATGCTATCCTAATAAATATGGGGGCCCTGTGCAATTTAGAGATATATAAGCTCTTTAATTTATTTATATTCTATATTAAAAATACACAATATACAAAATGGGAAAAAAGTCACACTAGACCAAGAAACATATATTATAGTTGTATTGTCACTATGCCAAATTCATGCAGTTTAATATATTTGCAACAAAATAGTTAAATTCAAGAGTTTGGGGCCATCAGATTTTGGGCCCTAGGCAACAGCTCACCCTGCACACCGTAAGAGCCGGCCATGAACACACAAGTAGTAGAAGTTCTTTTAAAGATTTACAACTGAGACCCATAACTCCATAAGAAAGGGGTGAAAAAGAGAAGAAAAACCTTAAAAATAAAAAAACTAGCAATGGAAACTGGAAAACCATCCCAGTGGAAAAACTCTAGAGGAAACCAAGAAACGTAAATCCTAGTCCCTTTAATATTTTTGGCCAAGATCTGCCAATGCCTACAACACTGATAAAGTAACTCCCTGTAACACTGATCGACTAATCTTTATAACACTAACGAAGTAAACCATATAATGGTTGGCTACATGGTGTGGTCAACCACATGTAGTAATTTGTGTTGCTAAAATTTCATGCATACGGTCTACGTTAGCAAAAAAAATATAAATAATAAATAAATAAATTTATAATGATATATGTAGCCCTCATAGTTACATACAAGCATTTAATAAAATTCTTATTCAATCAAAACTACAATAAATCAAAAGGGTTTTCTATCATCAACTCTTTTTTTTTTCTTATTTAAAATTTTAAATATTTACATTTGTACTACGCAAGTTGGGTAAATGTATTGTAATCAATTCCTATTTTGAACAAGACCACTATTTTGCCTTGCTCCTGTGTGACAAGCTTAATACATTTGCTAGTACAAGATCTACGGTATATAGAAATCAACTAATGTACAATAAATCTATTATGACTCCTATTAGAGTAGTTTAATTTATGCACCCATATTTAAAAAAAAAATACTTTGTAGTTAGACTTTGTTACTTCATTTCATTCTTAATAAAATCAAATTAGACAAAATCATACTTCACATAAGAAAAATCCAAATTAGATTAAACTTTTTACACTATATCATTTTTGTTAAGAATAGAGTAGAGCTACAATCATGATTTGAACCATATAAAGACAAAGCCAAATCATACTAAAACTTTGATTAAACCTAACCTGATTATATAAATAAATTCTACCAACAAATTACTCCCTCTGTTTCAATATGATAATCCCATATGGAATTAATCACATAAAATAAGAAAAGGATAATATTTGGAATCTAACATTAAATTAAAAAACAATTCATAAATAGTTTTGCCTTATTTAATTTTTTTGATTTTTTAGGAACGTTTTAGTCATATTTCCATAAATCAAATCAAGGGAGTAATTTCTTTACTTAGAGTCATGTCATTAATTCACAATCAATTAATATAACAAATCAGAATTTAATATGAATAAAATAGGAAATACGGAGTAAAAACTACGGAGTAAGTTAAAAGTGGAATACATTCAATATGGGTATATCTTTTTAAAATGCCCAAAATAGTATATGTGACTAACAAATTGAAACGGAGGGAGTATTAAAAAAGACCAGCAATTTACTAGTTTAGATTCCAAACCAACCAAAGTAGGAATAATTTAGATCAAAATACTTTAAAATCCATAAGATGGACAAGAAAGAAAAACTATTCCTTAATTGATTGCTTAACCAAAATTAGTGTTGTACTTTAGTTTATGTGGCTACTGGCTAGTGACCAGTGGACCACTCTTCCCAATTAATCACATGCTTTAACAATGCCCGCATTTACCACAGTACGCACACTCTTATAATGTTCTGCCAACCTAAACGATTTTCCTAAAATACACTCATACAACATTAATTTATCAAACATAATTGAAATTAAGAAGAACAATTAATGGCAAATTAAATTTCAGGACCCTTATTTATTTAAATTTGTTGATTCTAAGAATTGGGTGTTAAGGCGATTTTTTTCCCCTACTTTTTCACTTCTTGTTTGAGAGACTAGTGTTATCTTTCTCAATTTCTCTCTAATGGCGGCTGTGTCTTTGAATGGTAATGGTGGAAAGCTTGGAACTTTGAGTACCCGACCCGAATTAGGATGTGGGTTTTTGAGAAAACCCGATTTTGGAGCTCAGACAACGGTTTTGGTAAAACCCATGTCGAAGAATTTAAGGTTGAAGGCAACGAAGGCTTCTGCTTCTGCTAATGCTACAGTCAATGCAGTGCCTGTTTCAGTTCATCCCAAGTAAATTCAAAATCCTGTCTCTTTTGTTTTCCAATTACTTTATTTTATTTTAATTTATAGAGTTTGATTCTTTTTACAGTTAATTAGTGGACACTGAAAAAAAGAAGGAATTTTGCCTGTTGAAAGGTGTTTGTTTAGAGATATTTGTCTAAAATAAGTTTGTTATTAATTATTCTGATTATATGTTGATGATTTTGGTTATTAATTGATTGTATTTTGGCTTGATTGATGTTATAATAAGGTGTTGCTATTGTAAATTCTTGTTTAATTTTTTTTGAAGCATGACATAAGAACTAAAGAATCTAATTTTGGTTTATGATATAAGTGGTATATTTATATTGGATTCTTGATGAAGTAAGATTGGTTCTTTCTCTTATTGAGAAGTACATGTCTAAAATTTGTGCTCTTGCTTGATTGTACAATGATGGCCTGATCGAAATTGTCGAATATATGTCCTTGCCAGACTTCCCTTTTCAGCTAGTTTACTCACTTATGGAAAAGGAAATGATCTTTTCTAGGTGAATAGAGGTTTTGCCGTTTTAGTAAAGGAATGACTTCAATGATGTGTTTATTTAATTTTGATGGTCGTTTGTATTTGTTTATGAAGAGTATATTCTTGTCCTAATATGGCCATGTAATTGTTATGTGATGATATCTATGACTGGCCTTTGGCTTCTTCAAGTCATGTGCCTTTTTGCCTATTTATTTTTGTACCTCAAACCAGTTTATGAGGGTAATGATATTCCATTTAGTGTTTTTCGAAAGGAAAAATTGTGGTGAACAACGATTAGTAGTATTATGCTCTCATCACACCAAGGAAAGGGATTATATGATTCAGCAAGCAGTTATCTGAAATTTTAGTTTTTATGCCAGAGATTGGTGATTGAGGAAAGTCGATTATTTGCCAAATGGATTGTCCGTTCACGGCTTCACGCCGTTGGACAAATATTGAACTTCTATTTTCTGTAATTATGTGGTAGTAGTTACTGTCATCAATATCCTGACTCTTATTAGAAGCTTTATTCCTGATGCTGTTTCTCTTCTTTGTTAGCCCTCCTTCACTCCTTTTTAGTTCTAAGATAGGGGAGATGTGGAGGGAATTACTTCAGCCGTCAGGCAGGTTGGAAACGTAATTTGCCTAATACAATATACTCTGTATTTCTTGATTACATGTGAGTTTTCACTCTGTGAAGTTTTCTTGTAGTGATAAGTGATAACACTAAAATTTTTTCTCATTGTTTCCTGTCATTCTCTCTGAGGTATTTGAATTTTTTTAGTTGGAAATGAAAATCTTATTAAATCTAAATATCTCATTATTTCTTTCCATATCTAGGGTGATGCGCCACACAATTTCAGTCTTTGTTGGGGATGAAAGTGGGATAATCAATAGAATTGCAGGTGTTATTTCTAGAAGAGGATACAACATTGAGTCTCTGGCTGTTGGTTTGAACAAAGATAAGGCTCTTTTTACCATTGTAGTGTGTGGGAATGAGAAGGTGTTGCGCCAAGTAATGGAACAGCTTAATAAGCTTGTTAGTGTCATAAAGGTAACTGGTTTATATTTCTGTTAGTTAGTCACTGATGATGCCTTGATAAGATATGTCTCAAAAAGTTGCATTGGTTACTTATATGACTGGTTTGTGTTTCTTTTAGTTGGTCATTGATGATCCTTTTGTAACACTTGTCCTCTTTTAATAAGCCAGATAGGTGACTTATATGCTAGTAATTTTATGAATTAGTGGATATAGGGTTTGGTTTAAATACTTTCATGGCTTCCCTGGATTAGATGATATACTAAGGTTTTACATTACCAACCGGCTGATATGACCTAAACAAATCTAAATTTGCCTAAACCTCATTTTTTCTGTCATCTTTGAGAGAATTATGACCTCTAGATCCTCAACTGCAGGTCCTATCATCTTATCATGGTATTGCAAATTAAGCAGTGAAACATTCACATGTTTATCTTCTAAATAAATTTAGAGTGATGCTTGTAAATGAAAGCATGGTCGACATAATACAGTATTGCAATTGTCGTCCTATAAAAATGCAGAATATGAGAAGCTGCTGAACACTCAATCTTCATGGAGCATTCTACACAATTTAACAAGTTTGGCAAGACGGATAGTGTGCTTCAACTCGCATTGTGCATGAATTAGGCTTTATGTCCGTTCGTTAGGTACACTGTGTAAAGTTTGCAGTTGTTTTAAAGTGCTAGCATTGTCCATCACATGATGCACATTTTAGGATAGTATGATACTGATGCAATCAGTGCCTTCTTCTGTGTAACTTGTATGCCGTTACTTATGCTCAAATATGTGTTTCTTAATATAATTTCCTTTTATTTAATTGTTCCGTATGGATTCTTACATAAATTACTTTATAACAGAGCATCATATGATGTTTATGGTACATGTCCTTGATAACATCCTTGGATAGCTGTAGTCCTTGAGTGCTACTGACTGTCTTAGTTACTGTCTTGCAGGTTGAAGATCTATCGAGAGAACCACAAGTGGAACGTGAACTCATGCTTGTAAAGCTTAATGCTGATGCAAATACCAATGCCGAGGTAGTTTCACGAGTTAAATTGAGTGCCTTATGGAGGCAATATATTACTTTAATCTCTATTTTATACATTATTAATGGTCAGCTAGAAAGGAAGATATAAGGGAGATATTAATTACATCTAGGGTGTTAGAAAAATGTTTCAAAAAAGTTTAGTATACATCTTAATGCAAATTTTTTGTATTGAGTTACCTTTATTTTAGAGGAATATTAAAAGTTTCCTCATATCTACCAAAAAGTCACCCCATCCTTGTATTTACACCCTTTTACTCAAGACCTGCTCAAGTCATGTCTTAGTAAGTCAATCTCCATATGGTATTAGAGTAAATTCTTGATTATCATTTCGTACATGCTGATATTGAGAGTTTTCTGCTTGAACTTGAAATCAGTTTGTCTAGGAATTATTACTTCATAACATCATGGGTGTTAAAAAATACAAATTATTGATAAAATTCTATAATTGTTAATCATATTTCTTGACATGTCCATCTTTAGGAAAAGGTGGTTTTAGAAATTTGTTATAGTATCCTTTGGTTATCATATGTGACATGCTGCTAATTAAGAACAAGCTTGGATAGTTGCTTTTTTGCTTTTGTCAGCAAAAGGTGTATTTCGTGAATTATCTGATTATTGACTCAAATGTTCAAGTTTTCGGTCTTCAGATAAAGTGGTTAGTGGACATCTTCAGGGCAAAAATCGTGGATATCTCAGAAAACTTGGTGACTGTGGAGGTTAGTTTTTTTTTTTTTTTTTTTAATTTTTTATTTTTTACATCTTGTGAACGATTGTAAGTAGGTTAATCAATGTTGCACTCTATTAGGGAGCTGTTTCCATGTTTGATACAAGAAGCTTACCATAATGAAATTGTCTTGACGCCTAAGCTCCAAAAGTTGTTTCTCTGTCCAAACTGTTCCAGAAATGATCATTCTCTCCTGCTTACTGTAGAATCTCCATTTAATTGAAATTTTATTTGTTGCATTGCAGGTGACTGGAGATCCTGGTAAGATGGCTGCTGTCCTGAGAAATTTTAGCAAGTTTGGAATTAAAGAAATTGCAAGGACAGGAAAGGTTAGTCTTTTAGACACTTGTACTATCTTCAGTGGAAGATCAGAGAAATTTGCAAAGAATAAATGTTCATAGTCATAAATTGGAGTGGAAAATTTGGAATAGCTAACCAAATGTCGACTTCTCTACTAACGTTTACAATCGTATTCCATCCGAACTTATGGAAAAGAAGTTTACTTAGCTATTTTCATTTTTGTTCATGTGATAGATTGCACTAAGGCGGGAAAGGATGGGTCAGACAGCTCCTTTTTGGAGATTCTCTGCTGCTTCTTATCCTGATCTTGAAGAGAAAGCTATTAATGCTCTTGTTGAGTCTACAAAAAGAAGTATCAATGGTGATCTGGGATCATCGTCCAGTGTAAGTGGATTTCTGTGCTAATCTCATTTCTCCTATTAAAGTAATATCTTGTGGTTATAAACATATACTGATTGTCAAGCCATATGCTTACAATGTCCATCATTTCGCAAGCACAAATTGATTATATGGATTATTGCAGTATTAGTTGTAACTCATAAATTGAAAATTATAAATAGATACGTTGTGCTTAAAATAAGACCTTTGAACTTATATAACTTTTTTATTCTCTGAAGGGCGATGTTTATCCTGTGGAGCCTTATGATATCTCCATGGTTAATCAAGTACTTGATGCTCACTGGGGTGTTCTTTATGACGGCGATGTAAGACTTCATATCTATTATTATGTGATACTCAAGTTTTTAGTTTGACATGACAAACTTGTCTCAGGGACAGCTCTTTAAAATAACTGAGCCTCATTTGAAGGGTTAAGGATAATGCCTTTGGTTTTTCTGATGTTCATCTTTCTGAACTTTCGTGTTTGTTTGGTTTTAAGAAAGAAAGCGTGATTTGAGTGTTCACACTCTATAGCTGCACAAGTTTGCCGGTTGATTGTAGTACAACCTGCTCTACTAATGCTCTGATGTGCTTCTTTCATCATGTCAGTCAAGTGGACTTCGGTCACATACTCTGTGCATGGTAGTAAATAATGCTCCTGGAGTTCTCAACACTGTAACAGGAGTAATTTCTCGTAGGGGTTATAACATTCAGGTTGGTATGGATTCTGACTACATTATGTATATATATTTTCTTTTGTGTTATGTTATTCACATGTCCCCTCCTTTTTTCTAATTATCCTCAGAGTCTTGCTGTTGGCCCTGCTGAAAAGGAGGGTCTTTCTCGTATCACAACTGTCATTCCTGGAAATGAGGAGTCGATTGGAAAATTGGTTCAGCAACTTAGCAAGTTAGTAGACCTTCACGAGGTGAGTATCTGAATTCTGAATGTATATACTGTTGCCCAAATACGTTTAGTTTCAGGCAGACATATATGAGCCGTGAGAGTTTTAGTATATTTTTTTCTTGTTATTTATGTACTATTAATGCAACGCAGTAGTTAAATGTAATTTGAACTTTGCTTTTGTGCGGAGTATCAATTTGTGAGATCCTTGTTTTCCCGAAAGCCCTGTACAATGAATACAGTCAGAAGTTATGAATTTCTTCCTTATAGTGTCTTGATGCTCGATTTAATCACATATTTTTTTTCGGTATCATTTTGGTAAAGATACTCTGGACATCTTGCATGATATCCCATCTTTACTGTGGAGTTATTTTTTTTTTTTTGAAACAAGTGGAGTTACTTTTTTGTTCAAGTAAAGGTTCCATTCTTAGTCAGTGGCTAGATTTCATTCACCTAGTGTCATGCATAAGGTTTAAGATTTATCTCAGTACTAGATTTTCAGCAGCTTCTATACCAGTATCTTATTCATGAAGCATGAAAGATTTGACAACCTGACTATGGAAAGTTTATTGCTACAGATTCAGGACCTTACTCACCAGCCATTTTCAGAGCGAGAGCTTATGTTGATCAAAGTAGCTGTAAATACTTCTGCCAGGAGAGATGTCCTTGATATTGCCAATATATTCCGTGCAAAAGCTGTAGATGTCTCTGATCATACCATCACCTTACAGGTACATGTGATTTTCCCTTTTCCCCCTCTTTCTTACTCTCAACAAAGCAGTGCTTCTTGATTTGAAGTTATACCCCCTCCTACTTACAGTAGTTCCTTCCTATATTATTTTCCCACTTTGGGATTGGTGACTTGTAACTTGTGCGTTACTGATAATGAATTAGGGAAACACTATGGGCAGGCGAATTAGTATAGTTTATGAAAATGGCCTATTTTAAAGGGAACCTAAAGTCATAAACTAAGCAATTTAGAATAGAATTACACTGATATCAACAATGGTAGGGATTTGGGAGTTTAGGGTATTGAGAGTCTTTCTAACATTTCTGATTTGTCTTTTCAGCTTACGGGTGATCTAGACAAAATGGTTGCGTTACAGAGATTATTGGAGCCTTATGGAATTTGCGAGGTCTGTATTTTTTTCTTCAATTTTTGAATTATTAATTTTGTAAACCCCCCTGGTTCAGTATATTGCCTTAGTTGGTTAAATTGGTCTCAAAACGAGCTTGCAGTTTTCACTTTTCAGTGAGTGAGTTAGTGCATTACAAAATGAGGTTGGTAATGCACTAATGCCTAAGTTGAAGACCTGTTGCTGAAATATGGTATGGTGTGGTTTTTGCTTGTAGGTGGTGTGTTAGTGTGTTACTAGCTTACATTTCATGTGATCTGGAAGAGGGAAACCAAACTCTCATATCGCAGCTGAATCTTTTGATTCTCTGCCAACACAAAGTCAAATCTAAATTAAGCTTCATAAAATATACTTTTCAATTAACAAAGTTTGTTGCTGGTTGAGAATGGAAATCAAAATCATTTAAAAAGCAAGGTCTCTATACTTTTGTATTTATACACCAAGTGCTTTTTGGGATAGGGGTTTGACACTGGGTCAAAGATCTATAGCGCTACAATTTCACTGCATGTACAATATACTAATCATGTTTAGCTGTGTAAATTTGTATGATTTAGCAATTGGAAGTCTTTGGGGTTGGTAACTTGGTATGTGAGACTTTAGTTTGAGATCCTTTCATGCCTTTAGTCTTTCCCTCTACTTCTACTTTGGGTCCGTAACGAACATCTATGGTTGTTGCATGTTGGCTTACATTACCATTTATGATGTTTCTTGTAGGTGGCACGTACTGGAAGAGTGGCATTGGCCAGAGAATCTGGGGTGGATTCCACATATTTACGAGGATTCTCTCTTCCCTTGTACGAGTGAAAATCTCTCTGGTTATGTCCATGAGACTTTGACATTACCTTGTTCAATTATCTTTTTCTCTTTTTTATTACTTGGTAGATAAAATGCAAACAAATTGGAGTGGCAGCTAAGAAGCAATTCCAATCTTTGCTTTTAACAAGAAGTAGGTTTAATAACAAGAAGTATTTGCCTACCATGTAATACCTTGAGGTTTTTGGTACATGTATTTTTGTGCAATGGAAATTCCAAATAGCTGGATGGTAAGCCATAATATCCCCAGCAAAATAAGGTTCCCTGACCAATATTAGCAGAATAAGGTTCAACCCTCATAAATTTTTTCAACATAACAAAAGTAATCAAACAAATCTAGGCAACCCCTCTTAAATTTTCCCCTTTCACAGTAATCCACAGCAAGCTACAAGCGTGGCAAAATTAATTATTTCCACAGTAATGGCTACTCCAATATTTCTACCATCATTGCATTGTTAATGTATTATATAACATTCAGAGCGTGAAGACAAACATATACAACATTGCACACCAAAAGCCAAAGGAGAAAAGTGACAATTCCAGAATTAAGCATGAACACCTTCTGAGGATATTTGTAACCTAGCTTCGATTATTGTAAGGAAGAATTTTAATTAACAGTAACAAGTCAATTGGTGCTGACAATCTGTGGCTAGATTCCCATGTGAATTTTTTTTTTTTTTTTTTTTTTGACGGGAAATGTTTATGAATGTTTAAGCATCAGTCATGCCTATTACCAAGCTACGATCCCTGCACATTTATGTAATCAAGCAGTATTCTACTTTCTGTTTTAAGAATCACTTACTTCTACTGGTGTTCTCCACCAAGATAATAGATCCCTTATTTTTTCATTGTACACCTCCAACATGCTAACAAATAGTTCATATTTGAAGAATCAGCACAAGTAATGTTCAAGTCATGGTCATGGGAAGGAGGAATTTCGACAACAGAAGTTGACCCACTTGCCATTTCATCTTGGTTCAATGGTCTGCATCGACCCTAATATTGTTGGGTTTTGGATAAGGCCTCGATTTTATGCCTTGGTCACATGGATAGCGGTTGGATATGACCTAAATTTTATAAGTCTATTATTTTGGTGGAGTATTATGCATATTTTAGAGGCCCTTCCGGAATCTCTAGAATAATATCCTACTTGAATGCTCTAAAGCATTATTGACATTGGAAACTATTAGCTAGAATATAATACACGGTTCGTGAATTTTCTAGAACATTAGGATACAAGAATGATGGAGGAATTTCTAGAATATTCCGGCCATTTCTTCCAAGCTCCATCTTTACACCTATAAATATAGGTTATGGTCATTCAATCATTGAAGACAACACAACACAAGAAGTCATACCATACATAAGCATTTCTACATACTACACCTCCTTGTACTATTTACCTATAAACACTTGTACTCTCCTATTTTTCAAATAATGGAATAAAAAAAAGCTCGTCGTTACATAAAATCGTTTATTCATTTATAATTCGTATTAATTATCTTGCCAATCATCAATTTAATTAATACTCCCTCTATTTTTAAATACTTGCTCCATTTCTCTTGGACACACATGTCGATGCTAATCTTTGATCACTAATATCTTTAATTATCAATAGGTATAACTTCCAACAATTGAAAATTAATAATCTATTCATTGAGATGATTCCAACAAGTACCCATACGACTATATTTTTTTTATATATAAATCACAAACATTAGTCAAAGTATGATAAATGAATAGTGCAAAAAATAGAAATGAATCAAGTATTTAAAAACGGAGGGAGTACTTCTCAATTAAACACATTTTCACTTTCGATGTGCACTCACCAATTCTTATAATAAATTTCTTCAAGGAAAAATTCATGGTTTTCAATCCACTTTAAAGCAGTGATGATATAGAATGAGTAAGAATCTCTAATATCTGTTTCATTCCCTAAATTGTCGAGCAATTCTTGCTTTGCTAATTTAATTCTTTTATTCCACTGTTTGAAAAACAGTGCTTCTATGTAATCGCAAATCGTATATAACCAACATAGGTATGATCCTTGCTCTAAAATTGGTACATTGATACTATTATTTTAAAACACATCTAATCTAAAACTAATGGTCAATTGTATATTTCTACGTAATTTGTTAATACATATATAATTTAAACATAATTTGTTTTATTAATTGAATTTTGAACTCCTAATCTCAGGGAATGAACACCACATGCCTTACCATCTTAACTATCAATACTCAAAAACAAAGAGACACATATTATTCTTTATATTTTTTTTCAATATTCAAACTCATGCTTAAACTCTAATCCGTTCCTTTTTCTCGAGTACATGGAACATACAAGCACATTAATACTATTATTTTAAAACACATTTATTGCATGCTTGTCAAAACTTATGATGTCATTTACATTTTGTATAATTTAATTGAATCATACATTGAGATTAGTGAGGAACTCAACAATGGTAGGGATTTGGGAATTTAAAGTATTGAGGATTTTTCTAACATTTTAGATTTGTCTTTCCAGGTTATATGTGACCTAGACAAAATGGTTGCGCTACAGAGATTATTGGAGCCTTATTGATTGATTTTTTTTTTTTTCCGACCCCTTTTGAATAATTAATTTTGTATTTTACCTGCTCCCATTGGTTCAGTATCTTGCCCCGGTATAGAATGTGGTTGGTAATGCATAAGCTAAAGACTTGTTGCTGAAATATGGTATAGTGTGGTTTTGTCTTGTAGGTGGTGTGTTACTAGCTTACATTTCATGTGATCTGGGAGAGGGAAACCAAACTCTCATAACGTAGCTGAATCTTTTGATTCTCTGCTAACAGAAAGTTAGATCTAAATTGAGCTTCCTCAAATATAGTTTTCAGGATTAACAAAGTTTGTTGCTCGTCAGATCACTAATAGTCCTCATCTAAAGAGCAAGGTCTCTATATTTTTGTATCTTTTGGGGGTGGGGGTTTTACACTGAGTTAGAGATGTATAGCTCTACAATTTCACTGCATGTACAATATACTAATCATGTTTAGATGTGTAAATTTGTATGATTTAGCATTCTGAAGTCTTTGGGGTTGGTAACTTGGTATCTGAGACTTTAGTTTGAGATCCTTTCATGCCTTTAGTCCTTCCCTCTACCTCTACTTTGGGTCCGTAACAAACATATATGGCTGTTGCATGTTGGCTTACATTACCATTTATGATGTTTTTTGTACGAGGATTCTCTCTTCCCTTGTACGAGTGAAAATCTCTCTAGTTATGTCTTTGAGACTTTGACATATTACCTTGTTCAATTATCTTCTGTTCTTTTTTTATTACTTGGTAGATAAAATGCAAGTAAATTGGAGTGGCAGCCAAAAACAATTCCAATCTTTGCTTTGATTATGTTTTGTATCATTAGAACTATAGAAGTAGGTTTTATATCAACAAGTATTTGCCTACCTTGTAATAACAAATTGTTTTTGGTACATGCGTTTCATGCAATGGAAAATCCTTATAGCTAGACGGTTCAATTATTCGAGGAGTTAAGAGGGTTTGGGAATAAAATTATCTCTTTTATTTTGATTCTTCACCTCTCTCAATCCAGGATTTGATGCACAGCAACTGTTGTCAACCCTTTTGTGTATTCGTTGCATTCTTATGCCTCAACTAGTTAAGGTCTGAATTTGGTGAAGTCACTGATTAATACAAAAAGCGCAAGAAGGAAAGTCGAAAACACATTACTTTTTCAATGATGAACTGCACAAACATCCTTGACTGCACACAATCAATAATGACCTCTTTACACATTTCTCATTCTTGAGCAACAATGAGCTCAGAAGGAAAACCAGCATCTGAGGTTTCTGTCGCAATCATAATTTCATCTTCAGCTGTGAAATGGTAATTTTCACCAATGGCTCTCAGTAGCTGGTACACTTCAAACATTGTAGGTCTTTCTTTTGGCGTAGGTGAAACACAATTACAAGCGACTTTGAGAAACTGAGAAAGCTCGTTATCAACTCCCTTATCAAGGAGAGACTTATCGATGGCAGAATGGAGATCATTATTCTCTGACAGTAGCGCAATCCACTCTACCAAGCTACCCTTGAAGGTTTCTGGGGCATTTGACACTTTAGTTGGCTTTTCACCAGTGATCAGCTCCAAAAGAACAGTTCCAAAACTAAAAACATCTCCCTTTGGAGTTGCAACTAGTGTTCTTGCATACTCAGGGGCAACGTACCCAAAATCACCAAATTCTCCGTTCACGAAAGTGCTCAAGTGAGTGTCAATCGGGTTCATGAGTCGTGCAAGACCAAAGTCGGACAGCCTGGGATCAAATTCCTCGTCCAACAAAATACATTTGGAGCTTATATTTCTGTGGAGGATTCTAGGGTTGCAGTTGTGATGCATCCAAGCCAACCCCTTAGCCGCCCCAATTGCAATTTTAAGCCTTACAGGCCACTCTAAACTCTTGGCCTCCTCAGGGTCTGAAGGATGAAGCCAGTTAAAGAGGTTTCCATTAGCCATGTATTTGTAGACCAGGAACCTCTCTTTCTTTGCCACACAGTACCCCAAGAGAGGGACTAAGTTTTGGTGCTTCACACTGCCCAAAGTATTCATCTCGGACATGAATTCTTTCTCTGTTCGCTGTGAATCTTGCAGTCTCTTGACTGTAAGGATTGTACCATCAGACATCGTTGCCTTGTACATTGCTCCCATTCTTCCAGAACCAATCATGTTATAATTGCTGAAGCTGTTTGTGGCTTTCATAAGGTCTTCCAAACTCATTTTTGAAACTGTCTTCTCAAACATGGAAACCTGCATATGACGAAAATGTTCTACATTAGCACAAGCAAAAAGATTACTATGTCACTCCGACTCTTCATTTCATTTCACTTCAATTACTCTTGTTAGATCCCCGATACTTTAACATGTACAAATTATAACAGTATCCAACATGAGTACCATAAGTCGGAGTAGCATAGAATACATAAAGCAATTAAAACAAAGTAGTAAAAGCTGTAAATGTTACCTTGACAGCTTTAGTTCCCTTCATACTCTTTGCCCATCTGTTACCTTCAGGATCTAGCACCTTCCTCCTGATAATTTTCATCTTCGAAATGTAGAAGAACGCAATACCCGTCAAGATAATAATGAGAGTTAGACCTCCAGCTGCTCCCCCAGCAATAACCCCAGGATGAATCTTGCTTTGAGAAGGGCAAGAACTCAAAACTTCCCCACAAAGTCCTGGATTATTGGCATAGCTATCCTTACTAATACTAAACCGGAACTTAGGGACTGGACCAGTCAGATTGTTGTTTGCAACAGAAAAGCTGTTAATCCGAGAAAGGGTGCCAAATTCCAGAGGAATTTGGCCTGAAAACTGGTTGTGATCAAGATGCAGGCCATTCAAGTAAGAACAATTTGCAAGATTCTCCGGTATAGGACCGGAGAAATCATTGTTGGAGAGATCGAGTTCTGTCACAAACTCTATATACTTCGATATATTCGTAGGCAACGAGCCATTCAAATTGTTACCAGAAAGATCCAACCCAGTCAAGCTTGTACAATTCTCAATTCCAAGAGGAAATTGGCCCTCTAAACCCATATCTGCTAGCTTAATATTAAGCACCCTACTCTCATCAGGGTGCCAACATTCAATCCCATTGAATCTACAAATTGCACCCTCAGTTTTATTGTTGAAATTCCATGTTACATTTAAGTAACCATTAGGATCTTTGAATGAATTGTAAATCCTTTTCAAACACAGAATATCAGTTGCAGTCCCATAAATTCCATGACTACTCAACAATATCAGTAAACACCTTAATCCAAACACTACAGAAGCAGTATGCTTTCTAGTGTGGGCCATTATTCAACAACAAACATAAAAATAAAAATGCAAACCCCAAATATAGTTATCTGAACTAAAGTGTAAATTTATGAACAAAAATTATACTGCCCAAAAACAAAATAGCAGTGCTACATATCTATATATATATCACTGAATTACAACCAATATTTTCTCATCATTGAGAGAAATTAAATAAAAACTCAAATGGGCACTAAAATTCTTGAAAAATAAAAAGTTTCCTAATCATGGAAATATAATGATAACTTGAAATTTTGGGAAAAATAAACTAACCCAATTCAATTCAAGCTAAATTAATGGAAATAAGCAAGAATTGAGACATACCCAGAACTCAAGATTGCAGCTTTGAAGCTCAAAGAAGAGGTGTAAAATTGAAGAACCAAGTTTTGAAGGAAATTAATCAGAGAGTATTTCAGTAAAACAACCACCAAATATGAAGTAAGTCAAGATAGAAGACTTGGAGGGTCACTTTCTAAAGACATCAAAAAGGAGGAAAAATCATAGGAAATTTAAGTCTATCTTTGACAATTCAAAGGTTATTATAGTAGTAAGACTAGTAACAATTGGGTGACACTGTAATTTGTGAAACCAGTAAAGAGAAGGAAACAAAGAAGAAATAAGTTTGGTAATGGAATGGGGTTTTGGAGGGATCAATTACCACATAAAATAAACAATGACACTCCAGAAAAAGAAAGAAAACTTAAGTCAATAGATTTTCGTAAACTATACGAGTTTTCACTATACGTGTTATCGTGTTAATTTAGATCGTCGATTTATTCTGGATCAAGTCTAAACGTCTAGTTGGTTAGGTTATTTCAAGTTTAAATCATACCACAATATTGACTTATTGTATTTCATGCAAATTGAATTTTACTAGTATATTGCATCTCTTTATATTAGGTCGGGTTGATTCAATTTTTTTTTTTCACTAACTCCATATATGTGGTCCTAAAGATAAGATTTGAATATTATTATATTTGCTGATATTGTATGTATATATTTTTTTTTTGAAAAATTATTATTATTAATTAATTAATTTATTTATTATCAAGTTCTACTTTGGGCTATATTGCCTAAATAGAACGGGTCTTATAAGGTATATGAGCAAATATTTTCAAGTAATGTGGGCCCACCATAACGTGTTTAGTTGACTGCGTTTACTTGGGCTAGTCTAACTTTTTTCCATGGTCCAACTTCTCTCCTACACTCCAGTCATTCTCCTTGTTCACAATATCAATTCACACTCTTTCTCACTATTTTTTCTTTTCTTTCCTAATTTTTTAAGAAAAACCAAAATATTTGTTACATATGATGTAGATTAAATTCCATTAGAAGGTCAAGGTCCAAATTATGTAATCGACTTCTCTACATAAACATCTATAATTCTACTATTCAAATACATTATGTTTGAAATCCGTCCTTTTATTAAGATAAAAAAAAACTCAAATACTTAAATCATACTACGTATTAGTTTATCCACTACATTACTACTTAACAAACGAGTTTCAATCGTATAACATTTTAGCTTTGTCCGTTTACCGTTTAGGCCCCTACCAACAATCTCGAGTGGATCCAAAATATGAAAGGGAGGGGAAAGAGGGGGGGGGGGGGGGCAAGTAAAAATGACCACTCAAATGAGGGAAATTCCCTTTATAAACTTCCACATAGAAGAGGACTTCCTTGGCGTACGAAATCAACCAAGATCGTTGTCAATGTAATTGCTCTAGGTTAAGTATATATTTTTTCCATAAGATATTTGTCACCACAACTTCACATATTGGGACATATTTGCTACTCAATAATACAAACAAAAATTCTTTTCAGAATAGTTATCACACATTTATAATATTTTTTAGGAAAAAGATGAAATGATGTTTTATATTTTCCTAACATTACACAATAAATTGGTGTGAGACGGTCTCATTTCACACAAGTGTTTCTCAATTCTAGATGCTATACATATTCAACATTGAATTATTACTTTATGGTAACATTTTTAAGTGCAAATGAAAATCAGAAAATGTGTTTTGGAAGTTGCAAAATATTTTGTCCATGATTTGTAAAACTTTCTGTTATGTGGAATATAAAAAGCCAAATTACAATAACTAATTAGACATTTAGACCCAACTAATTTCTGATTTTTTTTCTTTTTTTTTTTTGGGTGAAGAAGAGGGCATGGTTCTTAAGGAATTGTGCATGGACTTTTTCTTCTTTGTTTTTTACTAATTTTTGAGAAAAGTATGTTCTTGGTCAAAACCCAACAATAGTCAGGTATGACGGTCAAAACCCATTTTTCTGAACCTATGATAAGTTTAGAAGGGGGAAAGCCACCGGCAGGATTTGCAACAAGGAAAGTTGGCTTAAGCCATCCACAATACTTTGATGTTAGAATTAATAAAGCCTGTGTTTAATCGTGATCTAACCTGCTCCGATACCATGATAAGTTTAGAATACAAAATCGTCTAAAAGACATTGGAAACCAGACTTTCTACACACCCAAAAGCCTTCTAATAGACTAATACTCCAATGTTAATATCACGCGTAATCTAATCAACCAAACTAATGATATATCAGTATATGCCATAACCGTATAGAAAATATACATTCATGTGCAAGATCTATCATTCCCTGATTGGGATTACTAGTAATGGACAAATTTGAAATTCTTTAACATCTGCAACAGGTAATGTGCCATTATGAGCAATGATTTACCTCAAATCAAACAACATAAGGAGCCTCGAGGATCAATTTGTGGTAATTGTATCAATTACGGGACACACAGACAACCTGCTTGCCCACATTTTTACCAGTAAAAAGCCCTGCAAGAGCAGCAGGAGCGCTTTCTAATCCTTCACTCATGTCTTCGATGTATACAATCTTCCCTTGCTTATAGTAAGCCCCTACATGCTCAACAAATTTAGGAAACATATGCAAGTAATCGCTCTGAATGAATCCTTGCATTCTGATCCGTCTGCTGATGAGTGTAAATAGGTTGTGGATCCCTTCCTCGCCACGATAGCTATGCTGAGAAACCATCCCACAAACAGCTATTCTACCATGAACTCTCATGTTGAGGAGCACAGCATCGAGCATGGCCCCACCGACATTCTCAAAGTATATGTCTATTCCTTCAGGAAAATATCTGTTTAGAATTGGCAGATAGATATGACATCATATTAGGATCATATTATAGGACGTTTGCAGTATCATCTGATAAAGTATTTTACATTTATATCAAAGAAATTCAACTTCTTTTTACTGACATTAATATGTGTGAGAACATACTAGGGACTGGCATGTCTAAATCATGTAGAAAATGAAGTAAATGCATCAAAAGCTACAAAGCCAGCCAGATTTCTAAGTTTCAGATGTCCTACGACCCAATGCTTAAACAATTTATAGGATCAAAGGGGGCTTATAATCATCCTAAGTTAGCGTCGAACATTAAGAATATATGCTAAAACATGTACTGACATAATGAGCATATGCAAAAAGCATGGTCGGGAGGACTGAACTTATTCCATGACATTACCAAACAAAAACTACACAATCTGTTACATCCAGCAAAAGAGTAGCAAACATTAAGGATGTTGACAGTGATGTTTTTACTTGTTGGTCGAGTTCTTTTCACCTTTTTTCTTTTTGGTAGCTGAATTGTGAAAAGACTACCAATTGCTTTCAAGCTTTTAAAATATCCTACAAATAATTCCAGATGCTCCTAGCCCATGATGCTAGCGAAATAAATCTGTGATAGATAAGTTTGGCATCCCCTGATTTCGGTATTATAGCAAACAAGGAACTGAAGGTGGGCATTCTTTGCATTGTACTCATCAGCAGCATTGATAAAGGTAGTCTTTAATAGTTACAACCCCATTAGTAAAGACAATGTTAACACAAACACACACACACAATTCAAATAATACAGCTTATCTCCACCATTTCAGCAATAACACATCAAGATTGATATTTCTAAATACCTTAGATCGTCTTGTCAAATGCCAAATGTAAGTGGAAATTATAGGCCATGCAGAAAAGTAACAAAGCAAAAGAACTAGTTTTCTACTTGCCTTTTAAGAGTTGCATCAAGGTCTTGTTCTTCTTTGTAGTTGAAAGCGTCATCAAATCCAAGTTTAGTTTTCAGTAAATCAATCTACCAAGCAGGGAACAAAGAATCAATCTACAGAACATGCATGCAAGAACTACAATATGCAGAACCGTCATAAAAAGAACATTACCTTTTCTTTTGTGCCTGCGCTGCCAACAACATAGCAACCATGTAATTTAGCAAGTTGACCAACGATCTGCCCAACAGCTCCAGAAGCTGCAGAGACGGAAACACGGTCCCCCTCTTTTGGCAAACAGACTTCATAAAAGCCTGCATAAGCAGTAAATCCTGGCATACCTGCATAAACAGATCAATCAAGCAAGAACACTTTGGCTTCAGAAGAAAACATTATAACAAGCCTCTAAATCATTTCTGAGAAGTAACTGATAATATGGAGCTACCAAGTTGCATAGTCACAGAGGGCTAATTGGCTCTAGGACTTACGTTGCAACTCCTCTAGCAATAAGTTGCTCTGAAAAAACAGGCATCAAAAAAGGAAAACAAGGTATGTTTCATACCAAGAAGACCGATATGATAAGAAAGAGGGATGTCATCTTGCTGAATCTTCCTCAGTTTCTTTGTATCCTCGATTAAGCTGTATTCCTCCCAGCCAGTCATTCCTGAAACAATATCTCCTGGATGGAAACTTGGATCATCTGAATCTATGACTCTGGAGACTCCAAATCCTTCAATAGGCTAGACAGCGATACATGCTAACATGGTTAGAGTTGTGCACGAAATTGGTGTCTGGTAAAATTAAAATATGCTTCAGGGCTCCATCCCCTCCTTTCCCCCGAGGGAGTAAGAAAGAAGATGGTCTAGGCAGAAATATCATATCATTTTCTCAAAAACATGCACATTAAGGCGAGAAGAATCATGCTCTGCCTATTGCCTCCACTTCTCAAGGAAGAAAAAAACACCAATATGTCAGCATTTTAACCCTTAGAAGTCTAAAAGGCTCAAATGGCAGTATAACAAAGACAATGAAGAACAGAAACTTAGGACCTGATCTAGCCACTATAGGCCTTTTACTATTATGGAGTACTACTAGAGACCGATGATCTGATAAAACGGCCAGCTCCCTTCAAACATGTAAAAAAACAAAAAATTCACTCAAGCATTCTATTAGCAGTACTAATTAAAACATTGAGTAGTTGCCTTGGCTAGTATTACACTCCTCACATTTCTACAAGGCAAATAACAAGGAAATTTTTGCTATATAATGTAAACTGTTTCACAAAAATGATGAAGTACTAAATGTGACAATCCCAATACTAACAGTTTTGTCAATTTGTCATCATCTAATGTAGCTGTGCAAGGGTGCATCAGTTGATGCACCACAAATAGCAATGGTCAATCTTGGGTGAGATGATCCCAAATTAACTTGTAAATGTTTAAAGTCATCCCTAAAAAACATATTAGATTCACCAATCTCACACAATCTCATATAAAATTTTGGCAATTACCAATTTGAATTGGAAGCACTACAATCGCGTAGTTAACTTAAGGTCAAAGGTTTAAAATTTGACAGCATTACACTTCAAATCTTTTATGGTGTAGACAGAGTCACAAAAGACAAATAATGTACGTATTCCATCTCAGGTTTTGGGGTCACCCTTTAGCAACATATGCTCAACAACAAAACAACTTACTTCTTAAAGAATATTCAATACTCAATAGCACATCAATTTTCCCTTTTATTCATAAATCATAAATCTACTGCTCAACTAAACTTATTATCAAATATCAAAAGAAATTGAGCATAAACATTTAAACAATACAGAAAATCCAAAAAAAATGATTAAAATAAGAAATAATTACTGGGAAATTCAGTAAAATGAAAGCTTTAAATGATATACCTTGCCAGGAACAAAAGGTGGAATGTAAGAACCGTAATTTTCACGCATTCGACCTCTCATATAAGGATCACAGGACAAATAAAGGTTCTTAATAAGAATTGAATTAGACCCTTTTGAAATTTTGAGCTTAATTTTATTTCCCACATTTAATTCCATGTCTGATTCCAATGGAGCTCTATCAATGTACCCTTTCAGTATTATTTGCTTGTTTTCCACTTCTTCTTTTAACTCCATTTTTTATTTTTGATCAAAAGATTTGATTTTTGGGAAATTTCAAGTTTTTATTTTGGTTATTTTAAGTGAAAAAATTGTTGCCTGGGTTTGGTGGTTGGTAAGAGAAATTTTGCTAACGCAGGGCTTTGATTCACTGATGAATTGCAGGGGTTGGGGATTTCGAATCATCATGGTTGCATCAATTGACCATTATCCCACCCTTATTTCAATTGCAACATATGTCCTTTTCATTTAATTCGGAAATATATTTATAATAACTACCCCGTACTAAATTTTCCAAGCCGTAATTTTTTGGTGCAACAGGCCACACCATGCGGTGCGGCAGAGCTTACCCGAGTTTTTTTTGCTATGGTTTACTTGAGTTTTTGAGTTGGGGGTTACTTGAGTTATTTGATCAGGTGTTACTTGAGGGGTTCGGACAGGAGTTCTCTCGATTAAGGCTTACTCAGTCAGGGGTTACTAGATGGTATTAAGGCAATCTTAAGATTAGTTGCTAATTTATTCCAACAATGTACCCTTTATTTTTAGGCTATACCGGTCTTGAGCCAGCCGGCCCAATGCTGTCAAATAGATCAGTTTTTTAGTTCAATACCTGATCCACAACCATAATCAGAATTCGGATATTTATTTTAAGACGGGTAAAAATAAGATTAAAGTAACACAAATGTTTTAAAAAATCCGGTTTACATTAAATTGTGAACGGCGGATGGTGGCAACAAATAGAAAAGAACTTTCTATCAATTTCATTCATACGTCACACATTTCATTTCTTCTCTCTTCTTCTTTTTTCTCTCTCTTCCTCATGATTTACTTTCTCTCTCTTCCTCAATTTTCTCACTCTTCCATTTTGACTTGATTTTCTTCAATATTTTGTGATTTGATCTGTTTTGCTTCAATTTTTAGTGCTTTGATCTGATTTTCTACCTTCTTTTTCACTTGCGAACTTGTTTCTCGCTAATTTCAGGTTTGTTACTTAATTTTTTGTGCATTTTTATTAGTTTTTAGTGGATTTGATTCGATTTTTAGGTTTTTTTAATTTTGTCCTTCTACTCTTTTGTAGTGCTTATTTACTACTAATTTCTGCAATGGTGAAGAAGAAGAGTAAAAATTTGGAGTTATAGTTAGATGATGTTGATCTCAGTGTAGGTTGGGTCACTTTTGTGAGAATTTAGGTTATTTTTGGAAAAAAACAAAAAACTAATGAGATTTATGGAAATTTTATGTGAAGATATTGGTCACTTTTGTGAAAAAAAAAGTTACTTTTGTGAAAATATGAGTCACTTTTGTGAAAAAAAGGGTTACGTTTGTGAAAAAAGGGTCATTTTTGTAAAAAAAAAGGTCACTTTTCTAAAAATGAGTTACTTTTGTTAAAAAAGGGTCACTTTTATAACAAAAAAGGGTCAATTTTTGTAAAAAAAAGGGTCACTTTAATGAAAATATTACTGTTCACAGGCGCAAAATGTCGATGTACAATAAAATTATTGTAAACCGGGGGCATGCAAAAGTTTTTGTTAAAATAATTGGAAAAACACAGATTATATTGACATATATGTAAGATAAAATAGTAACGTAAACATTACACGCTTGTACATTTTTTTTTATACACACTATATATACACACAAATCTTCAAAAAAAATAAAATAAAAAATTCATTCAGACACGCGAATGACGTGGAATTCTTTATTTAAGTTTAAACAACTTTGGGGTTGAACCAAGCCTGAGATCTCTCCAACTGCATTTTTGCAGTACGATTGAGTTTTATTTTCATCGTAGTACTTGATGTCGATATTTTGGAGTTGAATTCCAGTGCATGGATTCGTAGCACTGCAATCAAATTTTACTGCTACTTCAGTTAATGAAGTTCCTCGTATATTTTCATACTTCACATCACTTATTTGTACACCCGATTCCTGTTAGGTCATGTTAGAAGAAACGAGTTAGAAAAGTAGAGAATGTTATGTTTATATGACCTCTAATTAGTTACGTCACATAAGTTGTTTGTTACACTGAGTACATGGTACATATATATATACGCACCTGGCCGGGACAATTTTTATTATGAGGACAATAATTTTGTTCGATGATAATAGGATTCCAAACATATCGCATGAGAACATCTTGAAAAACAACCCCTTGGACAAAGCCATTGCTAGGCCTTCCCCACGACTTAATTCTCACTCCGGTTAAGGAGTAAGAGATTACCGCTGTTTTCACTGTTACATTTTGTACCCCTTCTTCATCCATACTTTTTGCTAAGCTTCCAATGCTGCATAGATATTACATTTTCGAAAATTATAATAATAATAATAATGATAACAACTTTTTTTTTTATAGAAAAAAATAAATAAATACATTATAATTACATTTTAGAAAATAAATAAATAAATAAAACCCTGATATAATTCATATATCGTATATCAGCAATCTCCATGACAAGTTTCAGTATCGTAAAATCCACTATTTTTATTACTACGTAGTACCAAAGAAAATCAAAGACAAACTTTCATTACTTAGACTTAGAAACACATTTTACATCTGTACTACACTAAAATGTTGAACAATGATTTAATTTTTACACTTTATTTTTTTGTTAATACAATAACAAACCTAAATTTCTTGTTATACCTGCATGCTTGACCAGTTAATTCTCTCTACTAATGTTAAATTATTTGTAGCACGATATAAAGTCGATATAATCAATATTTTACTAATTCGAATAGTAAACTTTTTTTTATTGTAAGACGAAGGGGTACATAATAGTTGTTCCTTACCTTATACCATGACTAGGGCCACACGCGATTCGTTCAATCCACAAGTTTTTAGTTCCAGGTCCGATGGAGACACAATCATCTCCTGTTTTAACCTTGGTGTTCATGATGTTAACACCGGAAGATTCTTGGACGTGGATGCCGTCGGTGTTAGGGCTATTTCCAGCTGCTCTAATCTTGACTGCTTCAATTAAAACATCCTTACACACATTGATCACAATATGGTACAGTTGGCTATTTAGTGAAGTAATTCCTTTTATCAATATGTTGTTGGAGCTGGTAAAGGTTAAAGTCTACAACCACAATAGAAATAAAAATAATTAGAAGTTGACTAATGTTTGATTAAATTTAATTAATATTAAGAACTTTATTTTGACAATCTGGTATGATCCCACTTTTATGCAATTCCATAGCAATAAATACATGCATCATTTAATTTGATAACCGCGCACTAATAACGCTAATGACAAAATGATCAGAACTACTTTGAAAGTTTGAATACTATGAAAATTTGATCTTTCAATTTTGATTAGTCGTACATCTACATTTGACTTTACATTTTAATTAGATCTGTTTGGTAATTAGCTAATAGTTACCCTATGGTCCCTATAGTTGATATAACTAATTGTAACTGGTTTAACTAGCTGATTGTACGGATGTTTTGACTAATTCTTTAAATCATCTATTTTACCAAACGTAACATTAAGAATCTTTATTTCAAGAATTGCTTAAATAATCGCTCTTACACAAACTAGAGTTGGGTTGAGCTACTTTTTCAAATTAACTTGGTGTACTCTAATAAGCTATTTCTTGTCAAAAAAAAAGTTGATTATATATGCTCAAATCATTTAACTGTTCTCAAAAAGCTAAACTCTCATTAATATCTCGCTCTTTTAACCAATAAGGTCGAGTGTTCGTTTGATGTTAAAAACTTAAAATCACGTATTTGATTATTTCGTATGAAAATTTTACATTTTAAAAATATTATATTTAATTAGTATATATCAATACAAATACAATCACAAAAAACAGTCAAATGAGAATATGCGATAGTAATATTAATGTTGCATGCTGCAATTAAAAAAGAATGTAGGAAGTCTAAGCATACATACCGTTGAACCTCGAGGACACTTATTACCATTTTTGCCCTTCTTGCAATTCCACAAGGAGGTACCTTTGGCATCAAAGAAACCATGACCATCAATGGTAACACCACTAACCCTATCGAACCACACCCATCGATCCACACGACCGAGCACATGATAGTCAAGAGGCGCCACTATGGTTCCATCGATGTAGAAGGTTATATCATTGTTGTTACAATCACTACCTCGAAATTCGATGGGATGGAGCAAGTACCTCCCCTTAGGGACAGTAATCGAAGCCGAACCATTCGTTTTACAAGCGGCCTCCCATGCTCTAAGGAAGGCCTTGCTCGTGTCAGTTAAACCATTTGGTTTAGCACCAAATTCTAGCACATTGTAGGCCTTTGTTTCAGCTGATATCGAAGATGATAAGTTAATAAAAATCGTACAAAAAAAACATATAGTCGATATGTATTTGTTGAACTTGGCCATTTTATTGGCTAGGACAAAATTTAATCCGACTAGAAACCCTGTTAGATTTTAGGGTCTTGAACACAATTTTTCGAGACCTAGCTACTTGACCTGTCGATATAATAGGTATATATGTATGGCCTATTAATTACGAGACAAGGAGATATGGTTTGTCTTCTAAGGAAATGAGCTAGAAAAATGTTTGTTTTGTGGTATTTGAAGAAGATATTGAAGGCACCTTGTGTATATATATAGTTTTATGAAAGTTTTGAGTATAAGTTGGTAATTAGTCACTAATCCGGCGATTAAGGCCGGCGTTGAACAGAAGGTAAACGTACACTATGAATATATGGGAGTGGTAATTAACAAGAAAAGTACGCCAAACAAAGGCTAATAGATAGGATTGAGTCAAATATACGGCTTTGTACGGAAGTTAAACGTGCAATATGAATATGGTGGTAAAAGCATTGAAGAAAAGTAAGTATGTTTGTAATCTGAAACTTGAATACATGTCAAGTAGTATAAATTATGGTACGTACTTACTAAGCTGAATATATTTATTGCAGGTAAATAAATGAAAGTTTTTATGTTTCTAGAAGATTGACCTTAGTGAAAGTGAAAGAGATGTTATGGACAAAAAATGGGAATTGGATGAAGTTAAGCTATCATGTCACCTGATTTTTAGGTTATATTTGTAAGCATGTCCTCTAGCTATTATATCGATGTATGAATGTATTTTCCATTTAAAAAAAAAAAAAAAAAAAAAAAAGTACTTTGATCTGTAGAATACAAATCTCAAGTGTATAATAAAATGAACGACTATAGAAGAAGAGCCGATAGATGTAACAAAAAATGGATAATTGGCGGACTTAATAAGTGAAAAGTGCACCGCCACTTATATTGTCTCCAGTCAAAGGCCAATAAGTTTATTGTAAGATCAAACATTTGACCTAGACATCTTATTCGATTTTTTCCATTACAGTTAATTAACAACCTATTAAAGATGACAACGCTACATAGTCAAGTAAGCCTTGGGATCAGACTCAAGAACATGATCGTTAATAATTCATCCTTTTACATTTGTACAAAACACCCCCCCCCCCTCTCTTTTTCCAAGGTAATGTATGATATGAGATCGAGTTACAATAATATGAAAATCTACATAATCATAAATTAGCTTATTATTCTTGTTATAGAAAACCACAGGTTGAAGCAAAGCAATAAATTTGTATAGAAATACCGTACATATTGCTAGTCTGGTACTCCAGGATATATGAATGAAGATTAAGTAAAAGATTCAGCACACCAGAATAAAAGGCAAAAAAGACTTTAGACTTTCATTTTTCAAAGCAACGCAAAAAATGAAGGCAGATATGACTTCATTTGAACTATTTGCACTTTCAGTTTTCTACTCAAAGCATTAAAAAAAACCTCATTTTCAACTTTGATTGATTTGTTTTAATTTTTAGCCGCGAATGGCGAAAACATAAAATTAATCAATTAATTGTGAATTGCTTCATTTGTACATGGATTAATTTCTGGATTAAGGACTGTGAAAGCTGTAATAGGATCAATGTTGTACTATATGATTAAATGCATTCTAGTACATAATATGAATAAATGTTATTTAAGTTAATTAAAAGGCAGTTAATTAAAGCTGGGTTAGTTGAATATGCATTACAACTGAACAAGTCATTATTGCTACAAAAACAACTAGCTAAACATATACTTATTACTTCTAAATAATATTCCGTACTACATGCAGCAACCAATATACTGCCATAGCTACCGGCTATTGCAACAACTAATTAACTGTATACGCTCTTACTGATATATTAAGGGTCTGTTCTCATACGTTGAAATTCAGGTCAGTTCAGTTCAGCTCAGTTCCTAATTTCCTTCTCTTATAAAATATTCAATTCAGCTCAGCTCGGCTCAGCCAATGAGAACATGCCCTAAGAGTTCACGGTCACAAATCACTATTTATAAACTAGCTCGGATTTTAGTCATAATATTTCCCAATACAATGCATTGTGTATATTCCTTCTTATTTCCTCAACTAATGCAATATATTTTTAGCTTTTATCCTAAGTTCTCAATGATTATGTGTTGATTGTACTCTTAAATCATTACTTAAATAGGAGTATTACTTAAATAGTGTGTAGATATTTACTTTATTGGTTGATTATCCATTAGCATTTTTTGTTTGATACTCCATGGAATTTCAAATGGAGTATTCTTATTTTTATTTTATTTTTTTATTATAAATTTCAACATATGAAATTTATAATTTAAAATCACCATTTTAATAGAATGTCAAGAGTTGAAGTGAGCCAAAAATGTGCCACGTTATCTATTCTCACAATAGAATTGCGTTTCATGTCATAATTAATCAAAAATGCATGTAAAGAGGTTTAAACACTAGACATCTAGACCTCCTTTAATAAAGACAAACTTTATTACCATCTTAATTACAAATAATTCATGTTTATTAAATCTACAAAAATAAATAAATACATGCATATTATTTTATTGTTGTCATGGTATTATGATTTAATGACAAATAAAAAAACAACAAACTAATAAGTCTTTCAAGCTCTCCGATGCATTGCCCGGGTCAAACACTAGTCTGTTCTATAAATCACAATTTATGGTCAAAACTCAAAAGGAATATGTGAACTGTAGAAAAGTCAAAAACACTAAACAATTGCAATATCTATGGAACAAAGTGAATAAAAACACACAAAACCACAGAAAATAAAATTTTAAAAAAAAAAATCATAAAATGAGTGATAGAAGGAAAAAAAAAAGTCCCACGCTCCCACTGTATACATGGGTTTTAATGAATTCAACTTCTCAATTTCAAAATTCTTAAATGAGCACATTCCACCCCTATATTTCCTTAAGGGGTTGAGACATTCAACTCTATACATGCCTTCTGTACACATACAACAAATTTCTGCGTTGACGCAGAAATTTTTTATAAATCAACTCTACAGTGATAGCAAATGAATGTAATGCAAATCAGCACCATTTAGAGGTTCTATTTACAATGATGATTATGGTTTGCCTAAAACTCAGCAAAACGACCAGTTAGGCACAGCAACAAAAGTACACTTACATAGTTACATGCACTTAACCTCACAGTTGCCTGGAAAGATTGATAATCCTCAGTACAAGCACTTTCCGGAGGTGAAGTGAAAAGTGACAGTCACAAAGAAATTTTTTAATGACCAGTGTTAAGGAGAGCGAAGCTTACGCAGTTTGTCAAAAACGTCAAGTGAAGTGTTGAGGTTTTGGATGTTTGACCTCTGCAGGAGATTCGACTGGACTTTATTCTCGTTCCTCGTTTTAGCCATGGATCTTTTCCCCTTGGCTAAGCAGCAGTAACGAACACGTATGCGGTGGTTACCAATCTCAGTGCAGCAACTTCCATGAACCCTTACGACCATAATGACTTCCTTGTCCCTGGCATCTTCACACCAACTATTCTGGGGAACGCCATCAACAAACTCTTCTAGGGTTTGGAACTCCTCATGATTAACTTCGACCTCCAGTGTACGATCAGGTTCGATCACACCTTTTGCCGGAGTTACCTGAAGAAAAATCATGTACCCTCAATTTACACTCCAAGATATAGTAGTGATATAACACACACACACACACACAAAAAAAAAAAAAAAAAAAAAAAAAAAAAAAAAAAAAAAAAAAAAAAAAACTGCTCTGTGTTTTCCTTTTATGAAGTACTCAGTTAAAAATTCAGGTGCAGCCATCAAAACCAATTGTTATACTAGTTAATCTATTAATTTGTTTTGATAAAAAAAGCAACTCCACTTTCTCTTCTTTTATCTTATGTTCCATGATTGAAGATAGACCACAAGGTCTATAATTAATATTCTAATAAAAGAAACAAAAAGCAAGGGAAGATGTAGAAAAATTTATAATGGAAGAGGCTATCGTCCAAACAGAAATAGAAAAAAAAAAGGTTCTTTTAATTATCACATCACTTTGATAATTAAAGGATCAAACAGAGGAACTAAAGGAAATAAAAGTATTGCTACAAAAGTCAAAGAAAGATAATCAAGCCTTTAATGCTCAATTTCAAACTAGCTAAGAAATTCTACTGAAAAGGTGAAAATGCCCATTGAACATATGATGATCACAAGAATCTACAGGAAAAAAATATATAGATTCCATGAAAAGGCAAGGACGCACACAGCTTGAATCTTACTCCTGCCTCACTTTGGTAGGTGTGACAATGAGTTCAATAAGTTAGACATATATTGAGGGTTATACAATGGGTATAATAAGCTAGATATCTATTGTCTTAGGGAGCTACCAACACCCTGCTAATTCATTTCTTGTCACTTAAACACTTGCTTTAAAAGCTTGGCTTTCTAGGGATAGAAAATATATCTCATAAAAACTACAAATATAGCGCTCTTCCTTAACATATTACCAACTGCACAACGAATCTAACGCAAATGGCACAGCCCATATCAAAATTGTGTCTGACAATAAAGAGAGACAAGTAGTCAGCACCACGTTCTCCCTCCATTGCAAAGAAGAAAAGGATTATGTAAGGCTCATATATTCTCTAACACTATATATCAATAGGTAAGAACACAAAATGTATAAAATTAATATATAAATAAGTAAATAAATAAAAAGGAGCTGAAGTTACATTAAGAAAAATATTTTAATGAACAAATACAGTGAGTGCAGTAACAGAGGACAAGTTGTCCTCATGAATCATGACAACAAAAAAAGATTATATGTTAGCTCAATTCCATAGAATATCCCCCACACAGCCATTCTTAAATTCCCAGCTGCCTTAGTCCACAAAGAATATGTACAATTTATGTTATACTATCCCACAACAAATCAGGAATCAAAGTAATTTCCTTTGAGATTCACTTAATACATTTGAACTACAAACACCACAAAATTTCCATCAAAGCAGTTCAACATATCTTCTCCTTTGCCCTTCCAAAGCCCACAAAACAGACTTACAACAGATCCAAAACAGTATGTGGGATAACTAGATACTCTCTATCCACAGAAAAAATCATCCAAATATTGCTAGTCAACTTACAGTGAAACAAGACGTGTGAGCAGGTCCCGGTATAAGCACAACCCCAAGGTCCACCAAAATGCTCTCACCTTAAGAGGAACTTTGGCCTTCCGACAAATCTATGGACCAGGAAGGGGGGGGGGGGTTATCTTACTGACATATAAAGAGGCTGACCAATAAAGACTTGCAAGAAATTGGTGCCAGTGTTGTATCCCACAGACACTTCCTATAATATTCTACGTCCGATAATCGAGGTGACAACCTCAAACATCAGTGAGCTCATCTCTTTCCCTATCACTAGAATGTCTCTATAAACAAAGATCAGTGTGTTTCAATTGAAGGAAATGAAGGATTGAAGTATCATTCATTTTCTTTCATTTGGATACCAAATGAGGATGGAAGGGGATTGGAGTGGAGAGAATGCAGGGATTCAGGGATTAAATTGTGAGAAATTGTTATCTCCAACAATGGAGAGATTTGGAAGGAAAAATCATCATTCTTCCCTCCCCTTCCCCTCCCTCCCCTTTCTTAATCCAAACACACTTCTATTTTCCTATCAAAAGGATGTCTCTGTAAACGAAGGTCTCTAACATTGCTAGCATAGAAAGCGGGATAGGAGCTTCATGATGTTCCTAACATTACAGTTCAGTACATATTTTGACAACTTAATGGTTCAAGTTAATGAGATTTGACCATCAAGTCAAACGTGGCTGATTATTTTGAGGTGGACTAGTAGATCTCAAATTATCATAGCTAGGCCATCCATCACCTGGAATCCAACAGACTGCCATCAGCCAAAAATGGACAAAAGGTGGATCACTTGTCAAGGTATGAGTCAGAAACTAGTGCCTGGATCAGGGTTCTCTCCCACTCCCCACCCCAGGATTATTGAGTTCCAAATAGACTGCAGGAGCACCCTCTCAATCTTTGCAAGTCACTAATTCCAGTAAATAATGCAAAAGACTACAGAGTACCATCAGATGCATAATTTGCTTCGGAGTTCATAAACCCATTAAGTATAGATAGACCAACGATTCCTCAATTCATTTACATGTAGTACTGTCAATTACTAGTCACAAAAAACAGATAAAATGATGGATATGCTAAGATAACAAAGATGAAGTACCTGAAGCCAGCGAGGGAAGCCAAAAGCACCTCTTGGACTGTGATTAGATGCTACTCCATCATTGTTGATGATAGACTCCCCAAGACATACTATTGTAAACATAGCTTTATCAACTGTACTTTTATTTGTAATCCGCAAAAGTGAAGTGCCATCATCTTGAAAAATTATGTTGTTTGTACTGACAATAATTTCAGGAACTCTGCATAGTTCTTGAAGTAGAGAGCGGACTTTTGAGTTTGATTCAATAATTTCACAGTACTCTTGTCTCCTCACTGATTCATCAACGCGAGCAATATCCAAATTAAATTTGCAGCGTACAGGCTTGTGATCACTGTCAGTCACATCCATGCAAGCCTCATACCTAACAATTGAAGTAGTTAGAATATAAAGAAAAAACATACGAAAGTGTGAAGACAAATAAACCTCCACAAAGACATCTATAAAATGTAAATGTGGAAACTTACTCTAAAACCGAGCAGACAACTGGACAGTCAAGACTACACTCTGAAGCTGAGGTAGTGCGGCTATCCCGATATAAGATCCTGTCACACCAAGCAGGAATACGCTTCTTTTCACCAGCATCATAGCCTAAACCATAAAATAACAAAAACTTAACATTCAACTGACAGACAAAGAAATAATTTGATAAAAGGACAAGAACAGCATGTACACGTACACCACCTAACTTAAATTATGCAAATGGCATATACCAACGTGCAGTTTAAAAGCACCAACGAGGGAACAAGTACTGCAACGGTGCTAGGAGTCGTTTGGTTGGATTATTGGGAATGGGTTGGGATGGAGTTGGAATCCATTCCACCTAGTTTTTTGTTTAGTTGAGTTTTTTAGTAATGGTATCTCGTACCCAAGGGGTTCTAACTCCCATAACCCACCTCACCCCCTAACATTCACAATCCATTCTATTAATGAAGTATGAAATCCATTCCAACAATAAAGCCAGACACCCCCTAAAGTTTACATTTCTCTCTCTCTCTCTCTCTCTCTCTCTCTCTATCTCTCTTCCAGTCAAATTTGTTCAGTTTTTTCTACTTTTTATCTTCTGTCAGCAATCCCCCATCCACTTCACTTCCTCCGTTTTTTAATTATTACACCATATAGGTTGGACACAATAATTTTGATAGAGGGAGATAGGAAAAGAGAGAAAGGTTAAATATAAAATTGTCCATGTGACGTAAACACAAAATAAAGAATAAGTGTGAAAAGTAAGGGTATGTTAGGTATTTATTTGCAGTGTGAACAGATATATTTTTTGTCCTAAAAGGCTAAAATGGAAATGTGCAATATTTGTGATACTTTTTTAGAAGGCAAGTAGTGTAATATTAAAAGAACGGAGGAAGTATTAAAAAAACCCGAAAATAACAATAATACTCCTAGTAAGTGGGAGCTACTCCCCTACCAGGCATCAATTTAGAACGAGTAGTGATACGGACTAACTTTTTACACAAAATCTATTGTGCTATTCTACACTTTAAATTGTTACTGATAATAAAAGCTAAATTAATCATAAACAGGAGAAAGAAAACAAAGCAAAACATTCAATAAATACTTGAGCTTAACAAGCCATAACAGCTACAATTTTTGAGAAGTAGAACAATTGAAAAATGAAATAAATCTGTCTAAAAAAAAAGAATAATGAAATAAACAACATAAAAAAATGCAATTGCAAGCAATACCTGCTAAACCAGGCTGATGCCTTTCAAACTTATATGTTGGAGGAAACCTAACAATGGCTTCACGCATGCCTTGAAATACTCTTCCAGCCTCCATCTCTGCTCGAAGTTGATCCCTCTCTCTGAGCCAGTCAAAGCATCTTTGAGAGATAAAATCTCTGGCCTCATCATAAGATATACCATCAAGGCGATAATTAAAATCTCCAAGAAAAATGACCAAGTCTGCTTCTGATAAATCAGGCATTACTTCAACTGAGCGATATCCCACACCCTGTAAAAAGAAACACCCAAAGTTGTGGGAGCATTTTAACACCCTGCATATTGATAAACAAACCAGGCATCCACATAGCAGATTCACGGCAGTATTTACTTACACTAGTGCTGCGAAGCATTTGAACGGTAGATGAGACGCCAACTGCAAGACAAAGGGCCAATGACAAGCCAGAACGATAAACAAAGCATGAAAAATATATGAAGCAGGCAACCGAGCAAGACAATAGAAGATATGGCATAATACCGGCAGCGCCATTGTTATTAGACGGCCGATTGAAGACCATTGATCGATACACATGATCAAAGTCAGCATTTCTACGGTTGACTGCTTCCAAATGTGCAGCAAAGTGACAGTTGACAAAACACATTGTTCGTTCATAGATTCTCATTCGTAATGCAACTGCCCCCTGAAACAAAACCCTAAGTACAGATCAGGCATCAAAAATGATATATAAAGAACATTGGGCTTCTTTTGTGCTTAAGAGTTGAATCTTTATAGAATAATAAGCACAATACTTTTATGTAATAGTGTAAAATAGAAATTGGGTCAATACCCAGGCAGGATCCCATAGAAGGTTGATTGTTGTATATTGTTTACAGAGTGCATTTTTGTCATTTTCAATTACGATAGAATACATTATACAAGAATTATAGCAAGCTAATAAGTGGCATTTTCTGGCTTGTTGCCAATAATTGAAGGCATACCTTATTACCAATTGCACGTCCAAAGCCACATGGTACAGCAGCGGCATCAACATCCCCAACATGAGCTTCAAGGTTCTTTCTCACCCTTAAGCATATACAATATAACTTGTCAACATAATAAGCAGGAAAAAAGGTTTACTGGAAGGATTCGCATATAAAAAAAAATTAGAAATTCTGCAGTCATAAAATACAGGCATGGGCCCAATGGAGACCACAAAACCAACTGAAATAAAATTAGGATTAAAAAGCTATAATAAATCATGAATTGCAGAATCCTTAATGCCTAGGTCATAGACTCATAGCAATGAGTGATTCATGTGCCTGAAAAAAGTTGTGGAAGAGTCACAAACTCATAATTAGAACCATTAACTCAGAGGCCCCAGGCAGCAATTATTAGTTGATGCTATAAAACCTATTAGCGAGGTTTCCAAAATGCAACATGAATTTTCTACTATCACACAATCAAAAGAACTCCACATTGGCTAAAGAAGAAAATAGGAGCATGCACATAAATTTTTCAACAATAATTGTGTCACGACTAGAGAAGCAAAACTAGTAACTATAAGTCTATAGCATATCAGTAAAATAGTAAATGATGATTACAATTTCCACATTAAGCCTCTTTTTTTTTCTTTTTTTATTTATTTTTTTCAAGGGATCAGACTGCCACAGAAGCTTTCATTTGTTTGCTCACCCTTCTGACTTGGGATCAACTATACCAAGATGCCAGAACTGAGAAACAGCATCCATAAAAAATCATCAAGAGGTTTGAAAAACATAATTAAAAGCAATCCCACCAAAAACTTATTCCTCCCCTTACCTTCATATACAGAATCGATAACTTAAAAAATAATTTAACATTTAATAAGCCAGCAACAATATATATTTTAATATCAAAATCTGTTGTTCATTTGCTGTAAGAGTACTCACCAAACAGCAATGAGCAAACCTGCCAGCTGCCGTGAACCAACACGCTCAAAAGTGGAACCTTCATCCAAAAGATTCCCTATTGTGTCAAGCCACCATTGCCCAACAGCACTACCCTCCAAACCAACCTACAGTAAAGGAAGATTGTCAATCCTAAAAGATCGAATGTAGCCACTTCAACAAAAAGTTCATGTATGAGAGGAAAACACACACGCACATGCCACGCATATTAGACTAGCAAAGTGTTCATGTATCACAATATAATTGGTTTCAATAGGTGAAACAAACAGAGATGAGGCAAGTGAGTTAAGGTACAAGGTATTACGGTTTCTTTTGCAGCAGACATTGCGAGAACACCAGCACCCATTTCTAGTTCTTGGAAGCCAACAACAACAACATCAGTTTCAGATGATGCAGAGCCAAGCCAAGAAATGAGTGAATCATAAGATGCCCTTCCTTGTGCAACATTCCAAGTTCCAGCCAAAACCTTCAAATTCTCCAGCCTTGTATAAAGAAATTCTTTGCCACTTAATTCTGCACGAATCAGGTTGTCAATAGGCCCTGGAGATGTTATGTTCCATCCTCTTATGCCACCATGGCCCGCTAAAGTAAAAATATAAGCAGACCCAACACCCGATTTGATAATAGGACTACTATGAGCAACCCAGCTCCCAAGCAGATTCCCATCAAGATCTACCACCTGCACAAGCCCACTTGAATAACCAACCCAAATCTTGGACCCATATGTACAAAGACACAGAACACCAAAAGGATGATACTGGAACTCCTGGAGACGATTGCCATTTCCATCCCACTGCACAAGAAGGCCACTACTGCACCCGGACCAAATCATTCCATCTATTGTAACAATCATTGCTTCAGTTCGCCGGTTATCATCTCCCACCGCCCCCTTGACTGCAGCTCGACGAACAGCATCAGCAGCTCCAAGAATGGCATTACGTGAGCGCTGCAAGAAACCAAATGAACCTTGAGGCTTTTCCTTCTTTAAAGCAGCTACATATCTCATCTTCATCTCATCTTCCGTTGTCAAATCTTGCAATGAAGCATTGTCCAGCCAGCTCTCCACCTGGCCATCAGTATTGAAGACTTTCAATAACTCTCGGGTACGGGCATCCCTGTTCAGATTCAAGAAAGGAAATACAAAGCCTAATTATTATGCAATGCAACAAACTTGAACAACCAAATTTTGCAATATGAATCACAATACATGCTTGCAATGCGATTGGAATAACAGCAGTGTCATTTTAGTACGAATGCCATATAACTTCTACTCTACAACTCTACGTTACCTCAGGTTAACTTCTCCATACTAGTGTTGGATATGGGCATTTTTCCATCAGATTGACACCTTATGATAAAATGTGCAATTTTTTGGGTTTATATGAAATGTAATGTGTCCTTGTCCAATATTTGACACGGGATTTAGGTGAAGAGAATATGAAACAAGTTAGTCGATAGTTGAAAAAACTGGTCTAATACGAAGGTGTAACGGAAGGAAATATGCTGAAGTCTGCTGATACAATTTGAGATTAGGTTTTGGTGTTCTTTCCATGAATGTTTACAAGGCTTTACAAAAAAAAAAAAAAAAAAAAAAAAAAAAAAAAAAAAAACAAAAAAACAAAAAAACAAAAAAACAAAAAAAAACACAACATCCAGGGGGACGACATACCATAATGCAAATGAGAAAACTCCAGCACTCCAAACCTTCGCTGTGGAATGATCAGATACCAAATACTTCACATCTGACACAAACATGTAGCATACACCATTTAAAGTGACTTGGCTCTTCAGATCAACATAAGATCTCTCAGCCTCCAAGATAGCCATGTGTCTTTCCTCGGCTTTTAGGGAAAGGGCCTTCACAATAGCTTCCCATGGCCAGATCCTAATAATGCCATTCTCAGAACCAGACCAGAGATCACCTGAAAATAAGGTCAGATAATAAATATGAAAAGGTAATTAACCAATATGCAGAGTAAGGACAGGGGATAACACCAGACCGCCAGTAAAGAAACAATAAATACTTGAAATAAAATGGATGATTCAGGTCTGAGAAAAAGAAAAAGGTAGTTATTTTTGCAGTGTCACTTAGGATACAGTCATGGAAGCCTGCGCCCTGCATGATCAATATGAGAACAGACTCAACAGAGATCACTTCTCCTTCTCCACATAAAAAGCTAATGCAGCATTAATTATTTTATTATTAACTTTTTTTTTTTTTTTTCAGTTTGCCCCACCCGGTTCACCTTAGCTCCGACTACATACGGATCGGACCCAGGTTGCACACCTGACTTAAGGTGGGTGAGTCTCCCAACAAGAGTTTTTCACTTTTTTGCATTCGGTGAGGCTCGAACTCGAAACCTCCCTTAAGTGACATCAAGTTGCTTACCACTCGAGTCAACTCTTGTTAATCAAATTGGTGTTTAGATAGCCACATAGGCGAGTGATGAGAATCGATTCTAGGATCTCCTAAAACCAGAAGAGAAGATAAGCTCTAACCACTTGAGCTATTATAAACTTTATATTAGTTAACAAAATTCTCTACAATTTAGTTGGATCATATAAATTAATTTAAGATTAAGTTGCTCAAAATTATTCATATAAAACGTCAGCTAGCACCTCATTTTCTTCTTAATAAACAACTATTCATATAGTCCATAAACCATATTATTACGGAGTAACTATAATCATTCTCCAACCCAGTTTTGATGGAAAGCCAATTTACAATTCAGATTTATGGATACAGAGTTCGCTCAGATGGTCACTGAACAAATTCTACTAACACTATTTTGTTTCAGAGTCCTATTAGGCATTTTTCTTGATCAATGTCCATGGATGATGACGGAATTATAATGAGAAGCAAAACAATCAATCAACTTAACATAAACACATTGCGATTATAAAAGAACGGAGGACATACATATACAATCAATCAATCCATCTCAAGTCAACTAAGTTCAAGACACTAAACAAACTCAATACACAAAACTATCCATCAAACAAAAACAAACACAAACATATACTAGTATAATTATACTAATAAACATCAAATTATCAAACCCCAACTCACCATATGATGTCATAACCATGGAAAGCACAGGCCCTCTATGAGCTTGCCATGACAAACACTCCTTAAATCCATTCTTTCTACCATCATCCATTTTCCACCCACAAATCCTTCCATCCTTATGTCCACTCCACACCACTCTCTGCCCCTCATCCCCTACCATACACACCACCTCCGACGCCACCTCGGCCGACTCCCGAAACCTCGCAGTCATCTCATCCCCCGGCCTCGTCTCGCCGGTACACTCACAACAGCCAGCTTCACACTCACAAACACCACCACCACCATCATCATCATCATGAGACAAAAAAATATCAGAAAACTCCCAACACCTCACTCTACTCTCTCCTCCACTCCATAATTGCTTATCAGTACACACAATCGTCCTCAATCCACGCCCTACTTGAGTCTCTCTCCTCGGATGCGGTCTAATCTCAACACACGGTGGTCGGTCCGGTCGAACCGCCGACCTAATCGGCAACCGGAAAATCCCGGCACCACCGCCGGAACCAACAAACTCCGGCAACGGCAAATTACTACCGGCGACAACAACACCGCCATTGATGGAACTGTTACTGTTAACCTTAGAGAGCTTGCGATCGAGAAATTGAATCATGTAATCGAGCTTTTTACTAGCGGTTTTGACGACGCCATTGGAGGAAGTGGAATTAGGGTTTTGGTGATTGATGGAAGCAGAAGAAGGGGAGAAATCTTCGTCGGAGGAAGAAGAAGAACCGAATCGATCGAAGATTTTGGGAGTTCGAGGGAATGAAGAAGTTGAAGGGAGCAAGTCGGTGGTACTATCATCTTCTTCGAGGTGGTCATCCATGGCTGAAAATGGCGGATTAATGGAGGAAAAATGGTGGGAATGTAGGAGAGAGAAAATTGGAATTGGGGAAGGAGAGAAAAGAAGGAGAGAAAATTTGGAGTGAGAAGAAAGGGTAGTTTGGCTGGCTGTTAGAGGACAACTGTGATGTATTAAGATGAGAGAAGAGTGGAAGACGTGGTGAATTGAAATAGTAGAATGGTAAAGAGGTTAGTGCCTAACTTGGGAGGAGTATTTAAGGTGGTGTATGGCATCGGGTTATGTTGGGTCACTAGGTGGGATGGACCAGAGGGTACGTCCTGATATAAAAAAATTAAAACATGGCGCAATAGCATAACACGTTGTCTAAGCTGGTCTTTTGAACATTACAATGCGTAATGAATTGGATCAGGCTAAAGTCGTAGGTTAGGTTTGAATCGTATGCCAAGCAAAAGGCAGCACAATATATAATTTTTTTAATTTTTTAAGGAAGATATAAATTATTTTATTGTATGTACATAATGCATATTATTGTATGTATATAGTACATGGTATTATGAATTTGTGATAGGGCACAAATAGCACAATGGAGAAAGTGCCTCCATTGGTGCTTTTGTTTATAGGAGATTCATGCATCATGCATGTAGTCATGTAAGAGAGTCATGTGGCAACTTCTATTCCAAATTTTTATGGCACAACCGCACAAGCTTGTAGTATTATCCTATATATGTTAAGCAATGATCCTAGTAAAAAGTCATTCTTGATTAAAATTAACTAATGCGTGATTATTCTTGAATTATACTTTGTATCTAATCATCTTTTAAGATTTATAACTGTTTAAATCAATTACATATTGTAATTTTCTTTAATTTTTCCTTATTTTTGGATCAGATACTATAAGTGCATTTGTAATTTTTTGTTAAATACAATGTATTAAAATCATTTAGTATTATTATTGAGAATTATAGTCTATTCCCTAAACAATAGGCAATATTAGTTCATAGATATTTTTGTACATGAAAATGACTTTTATTCCTTTTCTTTTTATTACAAACAATGTCCTATTCAATTCATGGATAAGAATTTTATTTAGTTTTCCGTTAAGAATCCTATTTCGCAGGGCATGTGTCGTATTCATGCATGGATAATAAATAATATAAATACTATGTTTAAGCATCCGGAGAGGGATTCGAACCCCCGGTATTCCTATCAATACTTCGGTTTTCAAGACCGACTCTTTCAACCTCTCAGACATCCATCCCCTTCGCCCGCCCTTACGCCTATTTCTTAGGCGTAAGCGGCTTATCTATGTGATTCGCTACGCTTTGCTTGCGCCTATCGGCGGACTCTATTGCCTGCCGGTTAGCTAAACTTTTCCGGTAGTACGAATTGCTACGCTTCACTTGTTTCTATATGATAATATGCACCTTGGTTGTTGCGCTCCCCGTTAAATTGCACGTGAACTTAAATAAAACTAACATGATGTATTTTGTTAAATGAAATTCTTATACGTAGTAGATCGACATTACTACTAACATGTATGATTGCTATCAACTCAGCTATTGTAAAATCTTATAAATATGTAATATCTATGAAAGTAATTGCTGGTCGAGCAATATAGAGTTGTATGTGTCGCGCTGACTAGTCTTGCCACCTCATCTTGGACCTTGGCCTGGGCTCAACGATTGAGATCAAAGCTATACTAAGAGAACAAGTGCAATAGTATAATGGACCTCATGGTGGCTTGATGCTATCACACAATTGTAGAGTGTTGCTTGATGGTGCAATTGTACAAGCCTTTGGAGGTTTTATTATTAGAAATCTTTGAAGGATTGAACAATATTGTACTTAGTGTATGTTTAAATTTGTTTGTTAAGAAAAACCATACCAAAGATGTTAAATTGATAAGCTTGATCTGAGTTGAACATAAATTGATATATACTCGATATAAATAAGAAAATGAGTAAAATCCCCTATTACTAAGTTTAAATCTCCATGCACTAGTATTAGTAATACAAGTATAAATTAAAGTATAACTAGGATAAGATCTTGTCCATCTTGTTGGCCACTATCAAAAAAATGGTTCCTCACATTTCTTCCTTTTATTATTAAAACATACATCTATTTTGTAAATTTTATTAACAAAATCATAGTGCTTTGATTCATCAAAAAACGAAGATACAAATTAAATATGCATGCAATCATATTCCTTATATGACAAAAAAAAATAAAACAACAATATCGTAAATTGGTGGAAATTATGGATTATTAATCATGAAATATACCAAAACCAGAAGTATCCACCAAATATTATTATAGTGAAGTTGGTCTATTTTCATATTGTCACATTACATGAATGTGGCAATAGTGGAATTATTGAGATATAAAATGCATAAACTGATAAACAGGTGGTGGATAATGTTTCTTATTTGGGCCATATATATAGCTAATTGATGTTGATTTTTGTTTAAAAGTCAAGCCGATTTCTACAAATAAAGAAAACCAAATTGTAAGAGTTGTTACATAGGTCACAAGTATATTGTAGTCAATATTAATATGGTACTTATTCACATTGGAAAGATTTATCCAAGTATTTTCTTTTTTTAGTTGACATATCGAAGTACTCCGTATCTATATATGAAGTATATTTGTCAACGAACTCATGTTTTTAAGCATTAATATCAATATATCATATTTTTGTAATGGGATATCATTATTATTAATTGTGAATTTGTTTGCACCAAAAAAAAAAAAAAATTTGTGAATTTGTGATAATGTTATTAAAAAAATATATATATATTGATATATTAAAAATATATATACTTTAATTTGATATTCAAATTTAACAAATTTTACATAATTATGTAATTATTTGTATAGATATAAATTACAAAAGATGATCAAAAGAATTGTAATAATAGTGTTAAAAATTAATACGTGTCATTTGAAAATAAACTTAGAAAGTATTTAGGTTTGTGATTTTATTTTATTTTATTTTGTTTTTGTTGAAGGTGTTGCTTTGTGAATATGACTTGTGTTTTTTGTCAATTTTCATAAATAATGTGTTGTTTATGATTTGGACATGTAATTGAAAGGATAATTCAAAGCTGATCTCAACTCTTCATTTTTGGTTGGATGTATGTGGGATTTCTAGTTGAGTTTCGCACTTTGAAAATATGAATTGCATAATTTAATTGTACGACTAGATATTTTGTTGACCATGTGGACTAGCTTAGCTTGTTGTCCCTAATGGCCCACTAGTGCCATGTTAGTTTTGCAATATTCATCTAACTAAGCACGTTTACTACCAATGAACATTCAAAAACATACAAGCAAAGATGCCTCTGGCCATGCCTTGTGTCAGGCTCACGTGTTTTGGGGTTAGTTAGATCCGAACTATTACTCAGCTTATGAGTTTCGTGCCATGTCAGATCGGGCCGAAATTTTCAAAAAATTGGCTCTTACACGGCCCACGCCCACGTGTCATCGTGTCGAGTAGATTTGTGTGTCTAACCAAAATTGCATTGATTTTAGCATGCTTTGTTATGCCGTGCCTTATCGTGCTTCTCCCAAATAAAAGCGGTGCAAGGCCAACCCGCAGCTCACACGCACAGTACCATGCCGTTCTTTTTCAGTTTTGGGCCGAATAAATCGGGTCGGCTTGTTCTTTTTATCGTGCTAATAACTATATAGATGTTTAGTTAGTATGTTTATAGCTAGTATATGTATTTTGTTCAAAACAAAATATATATGGATACTCTGTATTAGGATACCGATAATTGCTACAGTGCCGATAACCAAACTTGTATAGACTAAACGGGTTTGGTTTTTTTAGTGAAAATACCAATATCGGCACCGTCATATAACGGCATACATATCGGCGCCTCCTAAAACTGAGCACGTGGCGTTGATTAATCGACACTTGGCATAAAAGTGGTTTGCATGACATGCAGCCATCTGGCAATTGAACTCATTATAAATAGGTAAGATTATCCATAAAAAAAGGTAGTATTTATTACTCTCTCTCTATATATATATATATATATTTCTCTCTTTTCTCTTAAACACATTATAACTTTATCATCGGAGTGGTTATCCCCGGGGTGTATCAAATTATATAAAAAGCCATTAATAATTAATTTAAAGAAATGAGAGAAGTTTATAATGAGCTTGGATGTTTACACCAAAGGGGCACTGCAAAAATGCCCTATTATCTCTTACTCCATAATCTGTATTATCTTGTTAACCAAATAAAAACAATTTAGTTATTCTCATATATATTGACATATATGATCGCTACACAATTCACTCAATTTCTAAAGATGGGTGCAATGTTGAACAAATGTTGGCACATGTTATATTAGTGGCTTTTAAATAAAGTCGTAATTTAAATTTAAGATTAACATTTTAATTACAGCATTAGTCCGTATAACATGTGAGTATATGATAACCCTTATCCTTATCAGGGCTTGCTAGGATTCTCTTCAACAATTAAGGGGGTAATTTTATGAGGTGATTTTTACTCAAGGATCAATTAAAGGGATAATTATTTCATTTCCTCAAGATTGGCATTATTTTAGGGATAGTGGTGGAGGAAGAACAAGGCAGGGAAGAGTGAAATGGAATGATTTGAGGAAAGAGAAGGTAGTTGGATAATTTTTCATTACGGAAAAGTTACCCTAGCTGGATTAGGATAAGTGGATAACTATTACACCTATTTTAAGGGGCGTGTACTAACTTAACTTAGGGAAAAAAAATAATGACATTGAGTTTTGTGAAAAGACGGTGTTACAACTACTTATGAGTTATTTACCCTTCCCAACCTTAGGATGCCTATTCTCATTAACTGAACTTAGCTTAACTGAATTGAGCTGAACTGAATATTTTATACCAAAAGTTAATACGAAAAAAGAATAAAAACCATATTGTACCATTGATTGAAAGAAGAGAGAGGGTTTTATGAGCATTAGCATCTCTAAACAACCCGATGATGCTGACTAAATGTCGCTTTAACAGTGCTGCTTGGTATGTACCGATACAGCCAGTATCTTCATCAACGGCAGTAAATGTAATGTAGTAATGAATAAGATAGCAAAATAGAACATTGGCCCTTTTCATACACACAAATTTGAGTTTTGCTCCCTACAAAATAATAAATTGATCGAATCAATAACAATAATAATATAAAAGAGGCCGATTAGCCGATATAATATGATATGATTTAAAAAAAGATTAACCAAACCTTGTGCTTGTTATAATAATCAATCACTTCAAGGGCTAATTCCGCTTCATTAGCCGGATCAACAGACCCCATAGCACCTTCACGGCGAAGGCCAAATTTGTTCTCTGGTTCATCAAATGCCTGAAAATTCACCGATTACCTTAAATCATTCATCATTAACAATAATTTAATCATAAATCATTAAATTGGAGAATAGTGATTGATTAAGAAATCGATAATCGAAGAGTAAGTGGAGTGATGTTTCGATTGTGAAAGCAATTCAAGGGCATCAACTTGAATAAAGCAGGCGTCAGAAACATCAATTACAACATTCTTCAACTTTTTCATAATATCAATGTAATTCATGGCATGCAATTCACGATTCTTGGTACAAATTTTTATTTTCAGGAACAATTTCTTCAAAATCTTCAACTCCTTCCTATAACTAAACTTCCTTCCCGTTTCCGAGTAATCATCATAATCATCGAAGTATTTCTTCAAGAAATCATCAAATCTATCTTTATCGTATATTCTACGCTCGACCTCCATTGATCCAGAATTTCCACACTTTCACCAAACCCTAATTGTTTTCTCCAACTAAATTTTATCCTAATCTTTTTTGTGTTTTTGAAACCGTCTATACCATACTTTATTCGCTTTCCTACTATTTTTATACTACCCGGAAATAGGTCGGTTTATAAAGATCTACCCGGATTACACTAGGATTTATTATTTTTATTTTTTTTTTTTGAAAAATTTGTAAATTGCAGTTATTTAAAGTTTGTACTTTGCAAATTGCAGTCATTGAAAAAAAGAACAATAGCAGCCAAAAGTTCGTATAAATTGAAAATTGCAGTCTAATTCAACTTTTTCATCGGTTTACATGTCAAAAAAATTTCGATAAAGGTTTTAGAGTCCATTTTAGTACTTAAGGAACCGAATTGAGCTCGGAATTAGCAAAAAAATAATGTAAGTGTCTCATTTTTACAGTTTACCACAAATCGATACATTTTTGTTACGCAAAACGAGGCACTTACGTTATTTTTTTTTTGTTAATTCCGAGATTAATTCGGTTCCCTAAGACCTAAAATGGACCCTAAAATCTTAATCGAAGATTTTTTGACATGTAAACCAATTGAATCGGGCTGCAATTTACAATTTATACGAACTTTTGGACTGCAATTTGCAATTTTATTTTTAAATGGCTGCAATTTGCAAAATACGAACTTTAAATGACTGCAATTTGCAAATTTCCCTCCTAATCTTTATTATACTTCGTATAAGATGACCCTTATCTTTATTAGGGCTTACTTGGATTCTCTTGAAACATTAAGGGGGTAATTTTACTAGAGGATCAATTAAAAGGGAATTTATTTCTAGGTGGATTAGGATTACTATTACTCCTATTTTAAGGGAAATGTATTACTCTTTATAGTTTTATCTTCAATCCATACATTCTAAAAATATTAGATTTTTTTTACATGCAATACTTACCCACCTTATTATAGGGAATCCAAGCATGTTCATAGTGTAAATTACTCTTCAAGAATTGATGTTCAAATTTAAACTACAGAGAATACCCTGACGTCTTTACATAAGTACTCTCTCATGAATTTCAATATTTTGATTTTTGACACCACCAAAAAACACAAAAATGGTTTTTAACACCAAAAAAAAAAAAAAAAAAAAAAAAAAAAATAACAAAAAAAACCACCAAAAACCTCCAAATTTTTTTTACCACCACTTTAACGGATTTTAGGATGAAATCCGTTAAGTGGGGCCACAATGTCACGTCTCTTAATGTAGTTGGCTAAAACAAAAAAGAAAAACAAAAGCCCAACTACCCCACCACCACCACAGGCAGCCTTTCCCCCACCCAACCAGCGCGCCCCCAGCCCCCGGCCCACCTCCGGCGAATCCCCTCTTTATGCCAAGCACCGAAACCTACCCCCGACCCGTTTTCGACTTCCCGCAACCCTAACCTGAGAAATTTTATCGATTACCAACCCCTGACCTATTCCCTAAAAGAGGCCACGAAATCAACCATTAATGGCCAAAATCGTCCAGTTTAGGGTCGAAACCGACCACTCAGCCCTAAAATCGGCCGATTTCGGCCGTTAGTGGCCGATTTCATAGCCGTTTTGGGGTAGTTTGGTCGTTTTGGGGATACAATGGGTGTCGGTCTGGCTGCGGGAAGTGGTTTCCGGTATGTCGGAGGTAAGGTTGGGGGCGGGGGTTGCGTAGATAGCGTGGGGAAGAGGGTGCATGTGGTTGTGAGTGCTGGTGGTGGTGGGGTGTCGGGTGGTAGCCTTGGTTGAGGTAGTGTGGCTGCATTAGTTTTAGGGTTTTTTAAAAAAAAATAAAAAATTCTTTTTTTAGCCAACATGATTGTGACAAGTGTACTTTATGGGACCTACTTAATGAATTTCATCCAAAGATGTGGTAATTGGCAGTAATTTCCAATTTTGTGATTTTTTTTGTGGTGTTAAATTTTTTTTTTTTTTTGTAGTGTTAAAAACCATTTTTGTGTTTTTTTATGTGCTATATAAAGTTTTTTTTTTTTTTTTTTTTTTTTTGAAATTTTACACACACTACACATCATAATCGTAAAAATCTACTTTATTCACTTCTCATACACATGACTTAAGACTAGTGTGAAATTTTTTCTATGGAAGCAGATGCACGATGCTCCGTGCATCCGTTTTCTCTTTAAAAACGCGGAATGAACATTCCGTTGTTCAGTAAAGTACATACATTTGTTTTGTAAAGAACATATAGTTATTTCATAATGAACATAACATATAGTTGTACTGTAATGAACATATAGTTGTTTTATAAAGAACATATACCTATTTTGAAAAAAAAACATCAAACTTCATGTTCTTTATATGTATATCTAAAGAACATCCGTAATATTAATTAAAAACATGATAATTAGAGGTGATCGACTTTGGCCCGACCCGACCCGACCTAATCTAGCCCGAAAATAGGGCAGGTTTAGACAAGCCTAAAAATGTATTTTTAGTTAAAAAAATCCAAACTCGGCCCGAAAAAAACCCAAAAAGCCCACTACATTTTCCCGGTTTGACACGAGATATTATGTTAAGGCCCAGCCTGACCCAAATTTTTTATCACCTCTAATGATAATATATTGTAATAAACATTATTTTTATTCAACCACGATAATCTAAAAGACAAATTCAAAGAATATTTCAAAATAAACAATTAACATATGTCACAAATAAAAGTACATTATTCTGATAATCAAAGAACATGAAGATAAAGAATATTATTTAACTGCACTTTATGTTCATTACAATTTTATAACATGTTCTTTGCACTTTAACTGAATGTTCTTTGCACTTTAACTAAATGTTCTTTACGCTTTTTTTTTGGAAGAGATGCACCATGTGAATCGTACATCCGCCTGCACGAACCATGCTTTGAGAGTAGTGTCCAAATACCCATAACTTTTAATATCACTTGCTATCAATGTAATTATTAAGACAAAGAAGTGAATGACATTAAAACGCAATGACGATACAAAAGTGAGTTTTATGATAGAAGACCGAATCATGAACACATCAATGTACGAAGTCGAAATGTAACAATTACAACAGTTATAAGACCATCATTTTCACTCAAATTTGAAAAAAAGTCCACCATTAAAACCCCTCTAAAATTTTACGGAAAAAAAAAACCCTCTAAAATTGTGAGAAGTAAATGTAAAAACTACAGTAGAGAAATTAGGTAGAAAAATGGCGGACTTTTAATTTCACAATAAAAGCTCTCCAAAAAGATGATTCCAAATTAGACAGGCGAAAAAAGAGATACACCTACCCACCAATACCATTACCATTTGTGCAGAAATAATACATAGAAAAATATCACAAAATCATAAATGTAAAATAACATCACAATTGTATAATAATAAAGTACACCTGTTTTCTACTAAACCCAGAAATAATCTTGTTCACAATCACCCAATTTGCTAAACCCATTAATTCTCTATCTTAAAATTTACTATTTTAATACCCCTTTTCACTGTATTCCAAAAATCCTCATTTTTTTCAGCTCATTCCCCATTTCCAGCTCCAAATTCTGAAGAAATAAATCCTGGTTTTGGTGTTTTTTACATGTATTTATTGATTCATTCATGAAAGAATGCATTTAGTTTGCTAAATTCATTGTATTTATGGGATTTTAGTAGCTGTTGAAGCACAGAATTACATAAATTTATTTGGGTTTTTGGTGATTTTGATTTCTATGGAAATGAAGAAGAAATTGGTGCCAATTTGTTTGTTGTTATTGTTGATTGAAGTTAGTTTAGTGTCTGCTGCTGGCAAAAAAGTTCAGCAAGTGAATATATGGCCAATGCCAAATTACTATAGCAATGGGAATAAGGTACTTTATCTAAGCAATGAATTTGAGTTAAGTACTGTTGGGAGCAAGTATGGTGATAAATCAGGGATTTTGAAAGATGGGTTTACGAGATTTATGGATGTTGTTGCCTTGGATCATGTCATTGAGGCCAATTTTTCGCGGTTCGGCCAATCGGCTTTCCTTAAAGGGATCAATGTGGTTATTCAATCACCAAATGATGAGGTATGAGTTAGTTTGTTTTAGCTTATGTATTGAGGAACATTTGGATATGCATTGCTTATTGCTTTACCAGGGTATATGTCTTGTAATTGAGGCTATTGGATGGTTTTTATACTATATATATCTTGTTTAGGTTCTAATTTGTGACAGTTTTATGTGGAAAAAATGAATGTGTGCTACTACTTGTGTTATGAATCCTTGCAACCAATTGAAGGCGTTTTTCATGCTAATGTGTTAATTGGCTAGGATAACTGAGTTCATTGTTCTGCTATGAAATGTCCTTAAAGGTTGAAACATTCTTCTCACATCTTAGATGACTTTCTGAGTGGTTTTAACATGTAAATTAGTAACATATATATTGTGTATTTAAGAGGTAAATTGTGAAAGTTAAAACTATTCATTGGGATTTGTGTGAGGTTGGAATGCTATTGGTTGGTGTATGTAAAAGTTTGTCATAAAAACATGTTTTAGTTTTGCAGTTGCACTCTGGGGTTGATGAATCATACAACTTAACTGTTCCTGCTGCTGGGAAACCTGCTTATGCTCGCATCGAGGTGAGCCAAATTATGGCTAACATTATCCCATTCCATCAGCAAAACGTTCCATCTTTGTATTCAGTTATTATAATAATGTTTTCTGCATTACGGAACTGCATTACCTCTTAAAATAAGCAACTTTGCTGTAATCTCCTCTAATAAATTTTCTAACAATACCTCTGTGAACTATCTGATGATTAATTTTCCTTTTGAATGCAGGCAAACTCAGTATATGGGGCTTTACATGGACTACAGGTTATTTGCTTCTTTTTTACATACATTAAGGCTGATAACTTATAGAAGTGTGTGAGCTAACCACTTCCGACCACCTATTTATGTGTCAAATGCAGACATTCAGCCAGCTTTGCGGCTTTAACTTCAAAACTAGGCTAATAGAAGTTGGTATGGTTCCATGGACAATTTTTGATCAACCAAGATTCTCTTATAGGGGATTGCTTATAGGTGAGTTGGTTTAATGGTGGTTTTATTTAGTAATTCCTTGGACCTGCTAATTGTCAAGGAGCTTCAAATTACCTACACCATGATGTATTAAGTTTCAGGGTTTATATGTCCATTGTTCACATACTTGCTCAGATTAATCAGGTTGAAATGTGTGGTTCTGCTCTAATATGGGTAATGTGCATGCAGATACATCACGACATTATCTACCTTTGCGTGTGATAAAGAAAGTCATCGACTCTATGACATATGCAAAGCTGGTAAGGACTGCGCTCCTGAATTGTAGGTTTTGTGCTCATTGTGCTTCTATCTTACAAGTTTTAGAGTAATTACTTCGGCAACAAATTTCTAAGTATCAATCATATATTTTTTGCAGTTGATAGTAACCAGATTATTGCTTATTTAGGTTTTTTTTTTTTTTTTTTTTTTTTTTTTTTTTTTTTTTTTTTTTTTTTTTTTTTTTTTTTTTTTTAATGATACTAGCTTTTATAACCTTACTGAGAATATATTTAAGGAGACTCTTATCTGTCAGCTTTGCTTGGGATTATTATTTATGTGCTGTAGTATTCTTTTAAATAAGGGAAGGATGTGTAGCTATTTTTAGGATGTATAGCTTTAGCATAGTTTGAATGAGGAATAAGTTTATTACTCGTATCTTGTGCATTATTTTTGTCAAGTTGCTCCATGCAAAAGCTGAATGTCATTGTCTATAGAACATTTTTACTTGGTGGTAACTGTGTTATATATCTTTGAGCATGGTACAGTTTATGGCCTTGATAACCTGTTTCTCTATGCAGAATGTGCTGCATTGGCACATCGTAGATTCACAATCTTTTCCACTAGAGATTCCTTCATATCCAAAGCTTTGGGATGGTGCATATTCTGCAACAGAACGATATACAATGGCTGATGCTGCCGAAATTGTGAGGCAAGTAATGGTTTGTGGCCTTTAATTATTATGTCTGTGTTTTACTAGGATTTTCTGATAATGCGATCCTTGATCATAGCAGATATGCTCAAAGGCGGGGAGTGAATGTACTTGCTGAAATTGATGTTCCTGGACATGCTGCTTCATGGTAAAGTCTATGACTCTTTAATATTTCATTCTGCTTCAAGATCTTGAAATCAGGAAGGCGTGGATTCTATAAGTCTTCAGGATGCTCCTAATTTTTGTGTTATGCATGTTGAATGTTGAGCTAACAAGTCATTTGTGTAACTTTAGGAACCCTTCGTTGTTTATAGACCAAAAAAACAAAAAAAAAAATATTGCCTCACTTAAGGGATCAAAATGCCAGATTGCTGGAATTTTTTTGTGTTGGAAAATTAGTATTTGTGTAACAACTTCTCTGGTCTGATACATTCTGAAATAATTGCACAGTTGCACCTGTAATTTGTGTGCTGGCTCTGTTTGTAGTCTACAGAGTTCACAAATTTGCATGACCATTAATGAGGAAGCTCAATGTCCTATAACACTGTAATGCTAGTCATTTAAGAATCCAAAAAGATCGTGTTTCATCTTGTGTTTTTATTATCATATTATGTTGATTTTAAGGAAAATATGTATATGTTACCTGCCAAAGAGCTTTCCTATGTGGGGTGCATAATTTTCTTGAGGGGTAATCTGTCAAATCTGATCACGCTACTGACGATGCTTACCACACGTGCTTAGGGGGAATGGTTATCCTTTGCTGTGGCCATCAGCAGACTGTAAGGAGCCACTTGATGTGAGCAACGAATTCACCTTCCAAGTTATAGATGGAATTCTTAAAGGTAATGCAATGGCCCATTCTTTTACTTGCGGCTTATGATGGCTTCTATGCATCAACTCAAACATTGCCTGTAATTTGACAGATTTTAGCAAGGTCTTCAAATATAAGTTTGTTCATTTAGGAGGCGATGAAGTTGATACAGGTTAGTTGAATTGTTTGGAAATTTAAAATATATTCCGTAATTTCTGTATATTGTTCTTTTTATTTGGTAATCTCATGAAACAGAGGCATGGCATTAGCCTGGCACTTTTGGTGCAAGATGATTGTACATTGCTCTCATTTCTTCCCTTTTGGAGCCCTTGAATGTTCGATCATAAATTCTACTATTACTGTTGTATGTTCAATAGATACTTTCATGTCTCAGGTTGCTGGGAGTCAACTCGTCGTGTGAGCGGATGGTAAGCTTTTAAACTCTTTCTAACAATAAGTTATTATGACTGTCCATTCTATTAGTGCATTTGTCTTGTTAACTGAGCTCTCTTTCCTACCTATTGAACACTGTGATGAATTCTGCAGGTTACGGACTCATAAGATGGTTGGCTCTCAAGCTTACCAATACTTTGTATTGAGAGCGCAGAAAATTGCATTATCCCATGGATATGAGGTTATTAACTGGTAAAATATTGCCTATTTCAATACTCTGTATAATCCCATTTGATTCATCTGTTCATCTCTCAAAGTATCTTACTCGTTTAAGCATTTAAAACTTAAACAGGGAGGAAACCTTTAACAATTTTGGTGATAAACTGGACCGAAAGACTGTGATCCATAATTGGTATGTTCTTAACACCTTGCAATAAGCATCTAGTCATCTCCATATATATCAGTTTTTTCTCAAACAAATATTTTTTGGCACCTTCTTTATAAAGCTCTTGGAGGTTGATAAACACTCTCTCTCCAATGTTTTGCTCGATCTGATAGGCTAGGGGGTGGTGTTGCTGAGAAGGTGACTGCAGCTGGGTTAAGGTGCATCGTAAGCAACCAGGAAAATTGGTATTTGGACCATTTAGACACCACATGGCAGCAGTTTTATATGAATGAACCACTAACCAATATCACAAATCCCAAGCAACAAAAATTAGTCCTTGGAGGTGAAGTTTGCATGTGGGGTGAACACATTGATGCATCTGACATTGAACAAACCATATGGCCTCGTGCTGCTGCAGCTGCAGGTAATCGTAATTAATAACTAGATTACTACTTTACTAGTGTTCATGCTAGGATTCAGATTCTGATATATTACCGTTGTTTATAAACAAAACTGTAACCAACAGCTTTGCACTCGCTGTACTGTGTTGTGCCTTGAGCATAGGCTTCATACTTATCACCTAAAACCCTTCTTTGAACTAATTTTTGTTGTAAATTGAACTTCGGTAGCCCTTGTCTAAGCTTAATGTCTCTTATCTGAACTTGTATTTTCTTTAAACCTTTTAAAGGTGAAAAAAAACCCAAAGTTACACTTGAGACCCAGCTGTAAGCTTATATGAAAAAAAAAAAATCATGAATTACAAACTTGCCAGGGAATAATAACCATGTGGGCTACGGATGCAAGTTTGAAACATTTGGAAAATAAGAAAAAAGTTGTAAAGAAATAAAAATTACCATATATTATGCATGACTGAACTTCCTGATTGATCTTTCATTCTTTTTCTTTTGTTGTACTTATCTTCCTGTAGAGAGGTTATGGACGTCGTTTGACAAGCTAGCTAGGAATCCAAGACAAGTAGCTAGGAGGCTAGCACACTTCAGGTGTCTGCTCAATCAAAGAGGAATTGCAGCTGCTCCAGGGGACGGCCTTGGCAGGATTGCTCCTGGAGGACCAGGTTCATGCTATGCTCAATGAGGAAACTAAGAACACATCGTCATCACCAAGTATTGTTAAATTACATTATAATAAGTCAATAGAGTTTTCTTGTGCATAATTCATCCATCGGAATATACATAATTCTATTCATCAGAAACTAGATATCTTGTTCCTAGCATTGGTAACATCATTACTAGTTAAGTTATGCAACTGCTTCAGGACATACAAATTTATATTAGATCCGTGGTATTCTCGATCTTGTCTATAAATTCTTCTTTCATTGTGAAAATTACAATCAGAAGCCATTTGGTGGTGAGAGGTTTGAAAACAGTAAGTTCTTATCAACACCATAACCACCACCACTAGTCAGTGAAACAAGTGCTGCCACAAGCCCAGCATTACCGACTAATGTGGGTCCTGTGGAGCCACGGTTTTGACGATCATCATGAAAAAAATCAAACTGATCAGGTCCTCCTACCATGGCGCCTACAATGGTATTGGGATTGGATTTCGTGCTGTCCCTCCACTTGTGTCCACCCTTGCATGTGTACTTTAAACCATCAGATGGGATTGAAGCTGCTCGATGATGCACATGGTTCGGGTACTTATCACCGTATCCCACCACATAGCTTAACCTTAGGGGGTTTTTGCCCAAAATGTAGTCTATCTGTGTCAATATAAAACAATAGGTAGTTAGTCTACTGAGCAAGAGTGCCAAGATCACTGCATCATCTGTAGTCTTGGTTAATCACAAAGTATCATGTAATATAGTTCGCATGCCATGCAGGGCAATTGATAAAAGACAGCTTGGATTTTGTTACGAACAACATTGTGGCCGTGTTTGACGGTCTAATAATTGTTCGTAGAGCAGCAGAAATGGGTAGCAAGGGAAAAGGGAAGTAAACCTGAGATGAAGCAAAATTGCGGAGAGTGGCTAAAGTGAAGAATTTAGAGCCGCAAGACCATCCAGGACTCTCAGTAGCATTCAAGTAATCAGCATATAGATTTGCTAAAAAAGCAGCATTTGCTACATACGGCAAAGATTGTGGCTCTCCATCATTCAGCTGTATCAATCCTCCTGCATTCCCAAATCAGATCGTAAGAACGAAATTCTTCAAGGGAAAAACACATCTCAAATTGCAGATGTTTCGACCTTGTTCTTTTCACCTTAAACAAATAATTTTCAGGTAAGTCATTTCACAACTAAACTAAGTTCATATCACAGCTAATAAGTTAAGACGAGTTCACTCATGGGGTTTTCAGCTGAAAAGAACGAAAATTCCATACCTTTACTCCATTTGAAGAGATGGAAGGGTTTGAGATAAGAACACATAGACAGAGCAATAAGCTTATCATGCTCTATCAACATTGATTCATATGGGTAAAATGTAGCTTGGAATTTCCTCAATCTTGTCAGCAACATCAATGATGAAGGAACCTTGTTATCCCAACTCAAAACACCGGCTTTCTTGCTCCATTTCAAAGACATAGCATTCCTATTTAGTACAGGATTTGTAGCTAACGAAAGATAGCTAAGTTTTCCAGTAGCAAAATACAACCATGTTGTACTCCATAAGTACTCGTCAAAGTAGCCTGTTGAGTTGTAGTATGGCTCGATCCAAGGGTTCCCACGGCTGTAAGGCCGTCTCTTTTGAGGGTCCCTGGCAAAGGCAAAGAGAGCTTCAGCACCCTTGATGAGTTTCTTTGAATAAGCAGGGGTGTCCTTGAATACTATAGAGGCTGCAGCCAAGGCTGCTGCCATTTCCCCTGCTAGCTCTGGCCCGGCGTATGCTGTTTGTACTGGCCTCGGATAATCCATGTCCTCTGGCCTCTCCCAACAGCTTATATCATCAGGCACATTCGAATTTTCATAGGCACCACCAACCTTTCAATCAAAATCTATGTTAAATTGAAGTTTATACCTATATAAGTTATATTTGCTTTCATATAGGCAAGGAAATAAGTCCTAATTAGGGGGAATTTCAGTGAAAAAAAATCTACCTGACTATAGATTTTGCTGATCTTTGTGGCATTTGAGTCGAATGTTAAGAGCAAGTAATCTGTTCCCCATTTGATGAGTTCGCGTACATGATCATACTCGTTAATGGCACGATACTTGTGAGGGTACTCAATCAAGCTCCAACTTAGCATTGTCATGGAATAGGCTAAAGGAAAATGAAACTTGGTGTTTTCACCAGAATCATAGTATCCACCTACTAATCCTCCCTTCACATCTTTAAGTTGAGATCCATCAAGTAGCCCTGAGTTTCCTCTCCACGGAATTCCCTTGTTCTTGGGTAGTTTCCCGGCTGTAACGACGTGATCATGAGTGTTAGATTTGATTAACAATCGTGTTTTACTCTTATCTGTCTAAGCATGCATAGCTAATGATAATGAACTTGTCACGGTAAATACCACTATTTTACTGAACACTTATATTTTTATTGAACGCCTTTATAACATGTAATATCTTTTAAAACTATTATCGAACACGCCCATAATAAAAATTATGATACAGGACAGGTAGACTTACATTTTTGGGCGTTGAAGAACTGAAGTGCTTTGTGAAGAGCAACAGTGTAATTATCAAAGCTGTGGCTAGTCAAGGTTTGGGCTGACTTGGTGGGTTCGGGCTTTACCGGGTCGATCCAATTAGCAATAATCATGAACAAAATGGCCCATTTTAGGGTCTTAAAACCCATTAAACCCGGCCAAATTTCACCTTCTTCCACTTCTTATGATGATGAGAATTGATGAAGATGATTTCTTTCAAATGGTGTGATTAAACTTTGGTATAGTGTGAGATTGAATAAATGAAATATTGACTTTATAGTTTTTATTTTATATGACTTGACTTTACACTAATTTTATACAGTTGAATTATTTTAATAAGAGTGGTTTCATGTGTAAAGTAAATCTTGAGATTTAGTAGCATATGGGTTATGGGCAAATTGGGATTGATAATAGTTATCCAACCTGTTGCATGTTACTATGTTTGATTACTTGATATCTTTAAGAATCTTACAACTTGGCAAGCTTTAAGTAAATTATTTGAAGAGCAATTCAATTCTGTTGGAAGATAAATCAAGTAATTTATTTATTTTTAAACTATGTTCATCACTAGATTTATTTATTTTTGTTTTGGTTTAGTACTTATTTTCAAAATATATAAAAATAATATATGTGTTGGTCTAGTCTAATGTAATTTAATTTATGAAATAAGCAAATATCTTATTACATAAGTTGAAATAAACATAGCCTTAGGCTATGTGGATAGATAGTATGACTTCCATTCAAGATTAACTTGGTAACTTTAGCCGAGTTTATACATACAAAATCGGTGTGCAAAACACTCAACTACAAAACATGAGACTTTTTCATGATAATCAAATAATTAACCCTCTCTAAGTCTCTAGTCTCTAGGTGTATGGACAAAGGGAAAAAAAATCCCTTTCTAGGATGTAAAACCCCTACCTCAAAAATCAATTACAAAATGAGATGAATTAAATTGACAATCTCTTTAATTTACACAATTTTTTTCTTTCAATGCTCTTAGGGCCTCCATGGTGCTGGTGGTGGTGGGGATGGAGTATAAAGCGGGGGAACACCGGAAAATATAAGGTTTCGGTCTACTCCAGTCACCCCACCGGTTGTAGTCAATGAGATTAGAGCCGCCACTAGACCGACATTACCGGCCAACGTGGGCTCGGTGTAGCGGTCTAGTTGGCGGTTATCTTTGAATTTGTCAAAACGATCCGGCCCACCAACCATTGCCCCATCAATTGTGTTTGGGTTTGGCTTTTTGCTGTCCCTCCACTTGAACCCCCCTTTACAAGTGTATTTCTCCCCATTTTTGGGTATCGACGCGGCCCGATGGTGCACGTGCTTTGGGTACTTGTTTCCAAAGCCCACCACATAACTCATGTGCAATGGGTTCTTGCCCAACATGTACTCAACCTGTTACAACCAGAAAATGGTTGTTACAATGAAAAATACTTTATATTATAAAAACAGCGCAAATTAGATCATGGACACATAGCAAATAAAAGAGTTAGACGTATTGGTTACCTGAGTTTGAGCAAAGTTACGAAGATCAGAATGACGAAGAAAATAAGGGCCACAATACCATCCAGGAACCCCAGTAGAGTCCATGTAATCTGCAAAGAGATTTGCCAAAAATGCTGTATTCGCTACGTATTGCAATGGCTTTGGTCCTCCTTTGTTCAGCACTATCAATCCTCCTGAGAAATTTATTCCCACACCACATTAATGACCAAACGAGGCTAATTGGCTAACTATTAATCGTTTAACTAATTGTAAACTTGTAATACAATATAAATGCATGCTAACCCAATTTCTCAATTCTTTTAGTTTTAGTCATTTTGCTAGCAAATCGCGAATAGTAAAAAAATTCAATCAAACGACTATTTTTATCAAATACACAAAAACACTAATTATGTTTTAAGAAAAAACAGAATGTATATCTTGTAACAAATAATAAGGGACGTAGGGAGTAGTGTACATACCTCGAGTCCGGTTATAAACTTGAAATTGCTTAATATATGAGCACATATTAAGCTGTGTAACATTATGGTACTGCATCAAAGTCTGCTCATATGGAAAACCAGGATTCAAAAACATCCTAAACCTTGTCAACAACAACATTGCTGCAGGCAACTTGTTGTCCCAACTCAAGTAACTTGTGTTGGTGTTCATCATAAGCGCCTTTGCGTTTTTAGCAATCCCGGCATTAGTGGCCAAGGAAGCATAGCTATTGTTTCCGGTAGCATAATACAACCAAGTAGCACCCCACATGTACTCATCATAGTACCCTGTTGAATTATAGTATGGTGCAGCCCACTGGTTGTCGCGGCTATAAGGTGCTCTCTTGCCACCATCTCTAGCAAATCGAAACACAGTTTTTGCACCTTTGATTAGCTTCTTTGAGTATGCATTGTTGTCACGAAAGACAATAGAGGCTGCTGCTAAGGCTGCAGCCATTTCTCCACCTAGATCCGCCCCTGCATAGCATGTTTGCACGGGGCGATCATAGGTCATGTCCTCTGGCCTCTGCCAACATGTCACGTCGCTAGGGACTTTGGATCCGTTTTGTGCACCACCAACTTGGCTATAGATTTTGTCGATTTGGTCGGCGCTGCTGTTGAAGGTTTTGAGCAAGTAATCGGTGCCCCATTTGATGAGGTCGCGAACATGATCGTACTCGTTGATGGCTTCGTACTTGTGTGGATATTCGATCACACTCCAACTTAGCATTGTCATTGCAAATGCCATAGGAAAATGGTACTTTGTGTTTTCTCCTGAATCATAATATCCCCCTACTAATCCTCCTTTAACATCGGTTAATTTTGATCCATCTTTTAATCCTGAATTTCCTCTCCATTTTATTCCATTATGCTTGGGCAATTTTCCAGCTGCAAAATCAATTACACACATGGTTCAAATCATCAAAGTTCGAGAGAGTAAAGGAAAGCGGCACATGGTTTTTTTTGGTCCGGATCCGGTATTTACGGGTCAGACACATTGAGAGTGAGAGGAACGGGTAAGGATCCCTAGCCTCAAAGGGTCTGTAGTGGGGATTGAACCCCCAACCTCAAGTTTGGAACGTGACAATAGAATCGTACCACTAGACCAAGTTTAGCTTGGTATTAAGACGCTCCTAATTATGTTTTTTCTTCCTAACCAAAAAAAAAAAAAAAAAAAAAAATGGACGGCAGAAATTATGTTTTGTTAATGGTTGACTTTGCATGTATGAGGCAACATCTTCGTGACTATTAAAAATGTACATATTACATACCTAATTGATTATTAAACTAGATTGCAAAATGGGTGACATTATTGGTTATTTTCAACTGAAGAAAAATGGTTTTTCTAATTGAGGGTTTGATAGACGAAAAAGATGTAATCGTTGGAATATTATTTAATTATTTTTCAAAAACTCAACAAATCATGACATTTTATAGAACATTCCTTAGCTAGTTTGTTTTATATTCCAATCTTCGCGTGGAAGAATAACACCTACCCTACAAAAAGTTCACACAAAATTGTTATGAGTAACACCAATAACACCTACGATATCTCTTTTTTAATTGCTTTTGCTAATGCCTTGTAATTAATCTTTGCTTTTACTTATACTCCGTATTAAAAAAAAAAAAAAAAAGGTAACATCATGAATTCATGATCAATATTGATCAAGCATTTTTGTCCAACTTTCATTACCCCTAGCCTTCATAATATTTTTTAATTACAATCATTTTAAGTTAAAGTACAAATTTTTTGAAATGTGTTATGTAACGGAGGTAGTATATTCGATCATGTGAATTCTAGTCATAATTAAATATCAAAAATTAATAAAATTTGTACTCCATAATAGATTATCATAATTTATAGATAACTCATATATAGACACATAATATTGCTAAAACATAACGTCTTGGGAATGATACCCAAAAGGCCAAAATCATACACTTTTTGTAACCAACGATAGGCAAAAAACAATACGAGTAATAATAAATTAATTGTAAAAAAATTTCCTTAGAACATGGATTAATCTCAAAACTAGTTATAAGGGACCCACACGGAGTTCAAATTCTAATTTGCCAATAGATATACCCAAACAAATCAAACTAACGCACGAGATTTATGTCAAAAAGTTGCATAACATCCTTTTGCACGACATAAAAGAAAGAAAACCCCGTTTTTTGAACTCCTTATATTATGGCATGTTCATGGATTATCGATAATGGACCACTAATTATGTGTTACACGCGGATTTTATTTATTTTATGTAATAAATTATTACAAAGTGTGTAAAATGGTTATTTTATCAAGAAAATTAGCTCTCCTTTTTTCATCTAAAAAGATTCACCACTTGAAATTATCAAGATAAATTTATTGGTTTTTCACAGTAATATTCCTCTTGAATTACAATATTTTTAAAACAGAGAAATTTCTCCATATTTTCTAAAGCGATATTAATTTGAGAATGCATGTCAAATCACGTGTTAATCGGTGTAATTAAGGTTTGATATTTCTAGTTTTCGTAATTTTTAAACAATTTATTACAATTTACAAATACAATTTTCCTCTATAAAATAAATACGGAGTAAATAATTTTTTATAAATATTAAAGTTGAGTATTTAAAATGGGTAAATTCCCAAGATTGATATTGACTTTGGATTAGCTTTTTAAATTTTCGATGACTTTTTATCAGAGTAGCTGAGGCTTTTCATAAAATCTTCTTTTAAAGGGAAAATTTCTTAGAGCCAGTCTATCCATTCTTCAGTCTTAGTTGTCCTCCTAACATTAACATTCATTGAATCAAAAAACAAATCAAAACAAATTTTTATTAAAAAAAAAATCTACATATTTCATAAAACTACACCCATTTATATAACTTTAAACCACAAAGATTTCACATTAAATATAATCACACAAGAAATGAAACAAATTATATTAAAATTATTTACGCGTACTTTTTAATAAAAAAAGACGAGTAGAGGAAGAAAGAACTTACATTTTTGGGCATTGAAGAAGAGGAGAGCCTTATGAAGGGCAATAGTGTAATTATCAGCAGGGGGCGGTCCACTTTTATGTTTAGGCAAAGATTTGGCTATAATAACAGGCATAGCAATAACAATGAAAGCAACAATAAATGACCAAAATGCCCATTTAAGAACTTTCTTGCTAACAATAATGCACCCCAAATCAACATACTTATTTTTCCTATTCTTACGACTTTGATCTTGTGGTGCTAATAGCCAACTTTGTTGCACTTGATCTAATTCATGACTATTATTATTACCATTTATTTGTTCTTGGTATAATAAACTTGCTCTATCCCAATCTTCCATTTCTCTACTATTTTTGAATTGATCTTCCTCAATTTTTTGATCAATTCTTTGCACCTCATATGTCCCTCCCCACATGTTTGAACTATGCATTTTTTTCGAGTTTCGGAATAATTGATGTAGACAAGATTTGATCGATATATATATAAGACTTTAACCAAGTAGAATATGACGACGATGGTTAATGTTTAAGGCATGGGTTGGAAGACAGATTGGAGAGGATAAGGGGGTGTATTGGAAAATGTTGAGGATGAAGAGAATTGAAACAAGAAAAATGTTGTTTTTGGGTGTTTATATATATAGTACGAGAAAAATTGTTTAGGAAAGGAGGGATTTTATATTAGGGTGTAACGCGTAGGTTACAACTGGAGTAGAGAGAGAAGTAAAATGAGGAGTGAGAAAGTGTGAGAATTTATGTGTGATTGTGTTAAACTTTAGGAATGACGAATGAATGTATGTGTCATGTTCTATTCATACTCCGTATTATTTTTTCAATTTTTTTTTTTTTTTTTCTTGGGAGAAGAAATGGGTTGAAGTTTCTGGGGAGATAGTGACAATTGGAGAGAAGTGTTGGAGTGTTTTAAATAAGAGTTGGGTGTTTTGAGGTAATCATGATTAATGAGGCTATTAGAGAGAGATTATGTTTGGTCAAATTTGCTTGGTTCTTAGTAATTCGATTTTAGTAAAGTTTAGTTTTAATAGTCTTTTTTCGGTGTTTCCAAAATAGTTTTTATTTTTAATGACACATATCAATGTATTCTTGTAAAGTCGAACTTTTTCCGTCTAAAAAATGGTTTTAATTTTACGGAAATTTCATGAAATGCCCCTGAGTAATTTTTTTATTCATCAAATACTCATCAAAACTTTCAAATTCACCAAATACTCCTGAGTTTAAAAAAATTTCACCAAATTCCCTTAATGACTAACGGCGGTTAACACCGTTAGTCATTAATGATTAATACGCCACGTGGCAGCCTCTAATTGGTTGTTGTAATATTAGTTAATTAATTATTAAAAAAAATTAAAAATAAAAAAAAAATTAAAAATTAAAAAAAAATACCCCAACCACCCAAGACCCACCCACCCCTCCCCCTGCGCCGGTGGTCCCTTTTCGCCAGCGACGGCAGCCCGCCCACCCTCCCCTACCTCCAGCCCCTTTCTTCATTCGTTTCCCCTCCCCTTAAACCCCTGCCCAACCTCGAAAACACCCCCTTCCTTCGCGACTGACGCCCAAACCACCTCCCCGACGCCAGCAAACCACTTTCGCCCCACCCCCCGCCATCCCCACCCCCTTTCCCCCCTAAACCACCACCCTAAAAACCGAAAACCCCCCAAATTGAAACCCTAGATTTCGATTTGGGATTTTTTCGATTAAAGGGTTTTTTGGGTGGTGATTTAGGGGGGAAAGGGGGTGGGGATGGCGGGTGGGGCGAAAAAGGTTCGCCGGCGTCGGGGAGGGGGTTTGGACGCCGGCCGCGAAGGAGGGGTGTTTTTCGAGGGATGGGGAGGGGTTTAAGGGGAGGGGAAACGAAGGGAGAGGGGGCTGGCCTCGCCTGCGACCAGCGCCGGTTCCGACAGGGAGCTGGCGGCCGCCGGCGTCGTCTGGCAGGGGCTGGTGGTGGGGCGGGGTGGGTTTAGGGGGTGGGGGGGGTATTTTTTTTAAAAAGTTTTTTTTATATATTTTTAAAGTTTTTTTAATAATTAATTTATTTATATTACAACAACCAATTAGAGGCTGCCACGTGGCGTATTAGTCAGTAATGACTAACGGTGTTAACCGCCGTTAGTCATTAAGGGCATTTGGTGAAATTTTTTTAAACTCAGGAGTATTTGGTGAATTTGAAAGTTTTGATGGGTATTTGGTGAATAAAAAAATTACTCAGGGGCATTTCATGAAATTTCCGTTAATTTTAATGTCACGAGTATGGTTACACACCATTAAATCAATAATAACCGTCTAACAAGATTTAGGGTCTGTTCATATTGACTGAACTCAGCTGAACTGAACTTATACTCCTTGTTAGCGATTAACAAGATTAAAAAGTTACTCCGTTATAATTGACAAACTCTTTTGTAACAGACTACACATTAGACAAGTCATTTTGGGAGTATATATTGCCAAAGTAGGATAGAAATCAGTATTTGACATGATGTAAGTACCAGCTGTGGCTTGGCTGGAAGTTATACATGCATGTAGAATTTGGCCTAAAGTTTTGCTCATCTTTTTTATACAGGCGACGAGTCGACGACCATAATGATCACATTTCTTCGTCATAGAAACTTCCTTATTAGGAGGCTGCTCATTTTTAAAATAATTAATTTAAATGCCATGCAAATATTTGTTATCAATATTATATTATATTCTTATTAATAAAGTCTCGACCAATGATAATTATTGGCTAGCAATTTCTCATTTTCTTGGGTGGAACAATGTTATGTCACGAGACGAAATATGTCACTTTATATTGTAATTAAAGTCATTTTAATCTACTACTTATTACACCCTATAAATCTTATTCTACAATTGTCATACAAAGTATAAATGTATAATAGTTTCATGGTCAAAGTAGTTATGATTTGGTAAAGGATATTCATTAATATTTACGACATCATAACTCCGTCAATTTTTGAATTATTACATGATACATATAAGAAATAATTGGTGTTTCTGATCTAAACAAGGGTGGAGTGAGAATCGATCCCAAGATCTCTTGAAACCGGGAGGGAAGCTCTAATCACTTGAGCTACGTATCCTTCACTCACAATTGTGTACTTTGTAATTATGAAGAATTATATCTTTATAGAAAAAGTCTTTACTTCTGCCAAACAAGAGCAATCTAATAATAAGACAATAAAATCGAAATCTGTAACATTAATCATACATAAATATATGGAATCAATTGAAGAGTATTTTATCAAGAATTCATGATTAATTTGAGGAAGTATGATTAATGTTTAAAGCCTAAAGTTAGACCTTAAGGCTAAATATATTAAAGCCGAAAAAAATAGTTCTAAGATTTGTTTTCTTTTTATTACGTTATACCTTATATATGGAGTATGTGTTATTAAAATAAATTAATGATGCCAATAGCAGTTAGTGATACATATATTAGCATTGAACCAAGGAATAGCTTATGGAATACAAGTATATTATATATAAAGACATTGATCTGTTGACAATATTAAGGTGTAATAATATAATGTAGCATATATGTGTATATTAAAATCAAATAATCAGTTTATAATGTTATACTAATACGCATTAGTGGTGCTAGATCTGTAAATTTTAACTATAAGGGTTTGAGAATTTGACTATTGAGGGAATACCGGAAATAACTGAAAATCATTAACTCAATAAAAATAGTACAACCCCCCCCCCCCAAAAAAAAAAAAAAAAAAAAAAAAGTGGACACTTGATGACTTAAACCGGCTTGTTAGACTTAAGAGACAAATCGGACATTTTTAGGTGACTTAGGGTCTGTTCTGATTTACTGAAATGAGCAAATGAATTGAACTGAACTGAATTGAACTTAACTTAACTTAAATTAAATTAAGTTGAAAAGAACAGGCCCTTAGTCCAGTTATAAATTATCCAAAGGTGAAGGGCTGAAGGCTAATACCTGGTATCAAATACTCAAGTAATGGTGGAGGATGCATCTTTGAATATAAAATGCTCTTAAGACTTACAAAACTTTCCAAAAATGAAGACTAATACACACTTTCTCACAAATTTTAAGGTTTTTTTTTAAAAAAAAAAAAATTGAATTGAATTTTTAAGTGGTCTCCCAATATATCAACCCATAAGACATTATGACATACAAGTATAATAATAATAAAAATTATACATTGATATATGTGCCAAATTGCCAATCAAAATATTTCATTTTATCAAATTTTTTTTTATGTTTCACCCGATTCACCTTTTGAGCTAATTCAGATTCGAAACTCAATTATGAGTGGTTAGATTCCAATCTCCTCTCAATTATTATTGCGTTCGGTACACCATTTGAGCTACTAGATAATTGTTGTTTCCTCATTCCCCATTTCCCCCAACAAATTCTAAATATAGAGTCCATACTCCATAGCCCATTCTTGCTAAAGTTGCTACATTCACTATCCACTTACATTCCAAGCCCAATTACCGACATAACCCACCCGTTTATCAAAATTCAAGTATTTTTCCTTCAAAAAAAATAAAAATAAAAGAAAAATAAACTCTTTGAAATGAAGCAATCAAAAATGGAGTTCACTGTCTAATCTCAGATCATCCATTGAAATTCTCTCTCCTCTAAATCCCAATTTCACATCTAAATCCCTAATTTCCCACATTGTAATTCCAATTTAGGTTTTAAATGTCTTCATAATTTCCCCAATATAGGGATTTTCTCTCTCTCAAATCCATCACTCTGTAAAAACTCCCGGCAAAATCATGAGAGCTCCGTCGGAAAATCAATCGGCGGCAATGGCGGCGGGAACAGGGTTTCGTGAAGCTGAATCACTGTTTCGGGCGAAACCCGTTTCGGAGATCAGAAACGTGGAGTTGAATACCCGGAAGCAGATCGAAGACAAGAAGGAAGAACTTCGTCAGCTGATTGGAAATCGTTACAGAGATCTGATTGATTCGGCTGATTCAATTTTGTTGATGAAATCGTCTTGTGAGTCAATTTCTTCTAATATTCAATCGATCTCTGATTCAATTTTTTCGCTTTCTTCTGCCGTAAGTCCTAAGTTTTCGGCTAACCCTAACCCTAATCGAACTAAAATCTATGGCATTGCTAGTAGGGTTAAGTATTTGGTTGATACCCCAGAAAATATTTGGGGGTGTTTGGATGAATTTATGTTTTTGGAGGCTAGTGCTAGGTATATTAGAGCTAAATTGGTTTATCAAGGGTTGAATTTGGTGGGGCATGATGGGGGGAAGATTTTGAAGAAGAATTTTCCATTGTTGAATCATCAATGGCAGATTGTTGAGAGTTTTAAGGGTCAGATTTCGCAGAGGAGTCGAGAGAGGTTGTTGGTGATGTTGGATAAGGAAGAGAATGATGTTTGGAAGTTGCCAATTGGGGCATTTGCGGATGCTCTTGCTGGTGTCGCGATAATTGATGAGCTCGATCCTAAGCAGGCATTTGGGTTGTTTTTGGACTCTCGGAAGTCGTGGATTTTGCAAAAGTTGAGTAATTTTGATGGTAATGCTGTGGTTCCTGTTCTTTGTGAGGTAACTAGGATAATTCAGGTTACCATAGGTCATGTAGGGGAGATGTTTTTGCAAGTTTTGAATGATATGCCGTTGTTTTATAAAGTTATTTTGGAATCGCCGCCTGCTGCACAGTTATTTGGTGGGATTCTTAATCCTGATGAAGAGGTGAGATTGTGGAATGAGTTTAGGGATAAGTTGGAATCAATTATGGTGCTGCTTGATCGGGAGTTTATTGCAAAGGCTTGTTCAAGCTGGTTGAGGGAATGTGGGAGAGAAATTGTGAAAAAGATTGATGGGAGGTGTCTCATTGATGCGATTTCTAGTGGAGAAGAGCTCGCTTCGGCTGAGAAGCTTATACGGGAGACTATGGAAAGTAAAGATATTTTTGAAGGAAGCTTGGAGTGGTTGAAGAGTGTTTTTGGTTCTGATATTGAGCTTCCTTGGAGTAGGACTAGGGAACTTGTTTTAGAGGAGAGTGTGGACCTTTGGGATGAGATATTTGAGGATGCTTTTGTATCTAGAATGAAAGTTATTATTGAATCAGGATTCAATGATTTGACTGCCGCTGTAAATGTTACAGAGTCAATTCAAGCAGTTGGAAGCATTTTTTATGATAGCAGTGGCTTTGAAGCATATTTGAACAGATCCTCTGCTGATGGTGGAGTTTGGTTTGTTGAGCCAAATGCTAAAAAGTGTGGTGTTATCCCAAGCTTAAAGGCCTTACCTGAGGAATTTGACTTTGGCAGTTGCCTTGGTGCATATTTTGGGCCAGAAGCTAGCAAAATTAGGGATGCGGTAGATAGCTGCTGCAAAAGTGTGCTGGAAGACTTGCTATACTTTTTAGAATCTCCAAAAGCACCCTTGAGGTTGAAAGACCTGGCACCATATCTGCAAACTAGATGTTATGAAAGCATATCCACTATCCTGGTAGATTTGACAAATGAACTTGACAAATTACGTGCTGCCCTTGACAATGTAAAGAAGGGAAGCAAGCTTATGCCACCAGCCGCAATTATAGAGAGATCTCTTTTTGTTGGAAGGCTGTTGTTTGCCTTTCGAAACCACTCGAAGCACATCCCGGTGGTGTTAGGTTCACCAAGAGTTTGGGCAAATGAAGCCGTAGCTTCAAATTCAGAGACATTTTCTTCTGTTTCGAGAACCTTGAGGATTTCTTTGGACTCTTTAACACCTGGTAGCCCAAAGCCATTGCTCAATAACTCTAAAAGACAGATGTCACTTACTGTTTCTGCTTTGTTTGGAGCAACTGACAGTACAAGTCCAAAACTTGAAGAACTCACAAGCAGTATGAGAGACCTCTCTATTGCAGCTCATGGTTTGTGGATCTCATGGGTATCTGATGAGCTTGCAAGTATCCTCTCGAAGGATCTCAGAGGAGACGATGCTCTATTAGCCACAAATCCATTGCGAGTAAGTCAGTTCTGTCGAAGTCTTTGTGCCAGATTTCCTGTGAATCGATTAGTCCTGATGTTAGCCTCACAGATCTGTCTCACCTTTTATGTGTTCTTATACTTCATTTTTCATAATTTCAAATTACTCTTCCACATACGGGTTCCATTTGTATGGAAATATTTAAATGTTAAAACTGCTCTATCAACATTCATTATGCATATGAGAAAATAATATCATTTTGGAACCCTGCTCTCTTTTTCTTTAAGCTAATTTTCTCTCTGATGGGCTATCAGAGGCTAACTGTTGGACTTCTTTTGATTCTTGTTAGGGCTGGGAAGAGGTAGTAGTTAAGCAAGACCAATCAAGTGAAGGCGAGTCAGACATGAAAATATTGCTTCCATCCATGCCTTCTTTGTATATTTGTTCTTTTTTATTCAGAGCATGTGAAGAAGTTCATCGCATTGGAGGCCATGTTCTGGATAAGACTATTCTGCAGCAATTTGCGAAGAGGCTCTTGGAAAAGGTATGTGTTTATCAGCCGTGAAAATATAATCATCTGGCCTCCCTTTAGTGTGTTAGATTGTTAATTATTTCTACTTTCATAGTATGTGATTATTAGACCCTGATAGCTCCACTTATTAAGCAATGATGATGACACTAATAATGTTGACAATTGACTTAATTATCTCTGCCTTTTATGTGACTATCGGTGCAAGGCCTAGGTTTTGTCGCTGTTTTCTTGCCATTTTCTTGGACATGAGTGTGCCAATATTTAAGGGGGTTGTTCTTGAGCTATTAATCAGCAAACTGAGAGAATGTCTCCAATATTAATGTTGTCAGTTTTGCTCCTTGTGGGATAACTCCAAAATTTAGCTGCATGTCAACTATATTTTGACCAAATTTGAGTTTATGACCAAATTATTTCAGTTTTATGGTCAATAGTGTGATCAAATTTGCTCTGAGTCTTAAGACTTGATGAAATATATTTTCTGCCTCGATTCGTTTCATAATTTTGATGATTGAATAAATTGGTACCAAGTACTAGTTTTTAATAGCTTTTTTTTTGGATTTAATTCTTGGGATTACATCTATTCTGTTGTTTTCTTCCTTTTTTCCTTACCAATTGGAATGTTCTCATCTAGGTTATTGGACTTTATAGCGACCTTGTAGCTAATGGAGTGCAAATATCTGAGAAAGGAGTTCTTCAAGTTCTGTTAGACTTGAGATTTGCTGGTGATGTTCTTTCTGGATATGATTCCACTTTAAATGATGGATTATTAAAAAGTCCATCTACCAAATATAGTTACAGGAGGAAGCCAGATAAGAGCACAGCCAAGTCAGCTACTAGAGAGCGTATTGATGATCTAATCAACCGCTTTTCACAAAGGCTGGATCCAATTGATTGGCAAACGTAAATTCTTTACTACTGTGTTATCTAATTTATACTTACACATTGTTGTGTAATAGCGAGTTCTTAGAATCTCTCTTAAAGTATCTCATGCACTTTTCTGGAATTCTTATGTAGGTATGAGCCATACCTTTGGGAAAATGAGAGACAGTCTTACTTAAGACACGCAGTCCTCTTTGGCTTCTTTGTTCAACTTAATCGCTTGTATACTGATACTGTTCAGAAACTCCCTACCAATTCAGAGTCTAATATAATGAGATGCTCTACTGTTCCGCGATTCAAATACCTTCCCATCAGGTTTGCTATGTTTGAATGTCAATTGTCTGATTCTGCACTGTTACACGTCTTACACTCAAGCAAAGCATTGTCCTTAAGATCTTAACTCTTTTTTTGCTGCAGTACACCTGCTTTGTCTTCCAGGGCTGCGACTAAGTCACCTATTCGGACTTCTTCTGATGATGTATCATCAAGAAGTCCATGGTCTCATACAAACGGGAAGTTCTCACAGAAGGCTCTCTTGGATGACAACTCAGGCTTTGGAGTAGCAGCTCCATTTTTGAAGTCTGTCATGTCGGTAAGTATTTCTATTAACAAGCATTTGAGGACTGTCTTAGTTTGAATCTAGCCTGGCGTATCTGATTCTCTGGTCTAAAGTTGATCAAGCCTCTTTTGAATTTTTGAGAAGCCAGTTCTGATCAGTGAACGTTTCTCATCCCATTTGGAATTCATGTGGCATATAATTTTGATTGTTTCTCATAAGTCTATTCCTTTGCTCCTTTGAGAGAGAAAATTATACTATCTGCATACAATTAACTTTACAAAATCTTATTAGTGAGATATTAATTAGCCAATTTTGCTTGATCAAGGGGTGTACTTACAGAGCATATGGATGTTTTCTGTATGAATTTGCTTTTGTTCTAGCTCAACATTTTTTTCAAAATGTGAATTCCTTGCATTTCCAAAGTGATAAGCATATACGCTAAGTTGAATAGCAGGCTCCTGGCATTCCACATCTTGGTCAGGTGATCTGTTTCTTTATATGCCTACGTGCTTAGTAACTATTGTCGCCCATCTCATTATACTATCTGCTAAGATTAGTGGTTAGTTTTGTGAAGGTTGGTTCTATGGAGCTTTTTGTGAAAACTATGAGAATGGATGTAACCTGTTTACATTTACCAGGTTGGGACTAGATTTGGAGAGGGCACGTTTAAGTTGGGTTCAATGCTATCAGATGCACGCTTCAAGGATAAGTCAGCTGCTTCGATGTCATTTGGCGATATTTTACCAGTCCAAGCTGCAGGCCTCCTCTCATCATTCACTGCCACCAGATCTGACTCTTAAATGAGAATCAGAACCATGAATGTTTTTCTTTACCAAAAGGGCTTCGTGTCTTCTTCTGAGAGAGAATCATGACAGGCCTCTATGGTTTGATCAAGTGTTTTTTCATCGGTATACATGTAGCAAAATACGACTGTATGTAGATTACTTCCATCACATGTTTGAGCACAAGGAAATATTTTGACGCCGGCTATCACCAGGAATGAAACTATGCTGTATTTGGAAGTAGGTTTTGCTCCCCTTACGATTGGTTGTACTGTGAATGTTCAAAAGGGAAAGTGGATTCTACCAGATATATCAATTGGCAAGGCTATGAAATCAACATCATTTCTGGTTAGTTCTGTTGAAGTTGGTTCTGGTCTAATGCTTGATATAGTTGCTGTATCTTTTCTTTAGCGTCTGGACCTGTATTTTACTTTCAATGTGGTAATTTATCTCAAGCTTAGATGGCAATACTGTTGGTGGTGCTCCCTTTCCTATATGAACCAAGCATTTTACTTGCCTATTCATAGTAGTATTAAGGCGATGAATTGTGAAGGTAGCCTTTGTATACCAAAAGCGAATTATAGTCTGCTGTAAAACTGTAATGTTAGATCATAGAAATTTTTAGTGTCAATTTTGATTCATAGCTGAATGTTTGTAAATTGAACAGTAACAAATATAGTTGATTCAATTGCCTGTTTTCTCGCAATGCCTGATTAGATTAATTTGTCATTGTTTTTCATGGGAAATTTAGGAAGTTTATTCAGTATGTGGAGCTTTGTTCTGGGTTGCAGTTCTTGAAAAGTTCTTTGTGCTGCTGGTATACTCGCAACTGCATAGAACTCTTCAAGAACTGTCTGCACGAGGATCACCCATTGCTTCAAGCAAGAACATACGGCGTAGTAATCTGGCTATAAGGAGCTGTTGATCATTTGTGCAATTGCAGTAGTTGATGAAAATCTTTACATTTTGTTCCGGTTTATGTACACATATACAAGCATCATGATCCAAGACTGGAAAATGATCTAAAGCCAATCAACTTACACAAGTCCAGCAACAAAATTGTGGCCTACAAATGCAGTCTCAAGTCTCAACTTAAAAATTGGGCCTCTCTACCACCAACCCCCAAATTATTTCAGCAAAAATAAACAATAACCTCATAAGTTACATTGAGTACTCCAAGGTTATTATTACTTCGGCTCTTTCACTAAACCTCAGGGTCACCTCGGAAATTTTTTGAATATTATGATAAAACCTCGGGGTCACCTTGGAAAATTTTCGAATATTAAGATTAAACCTCAGGGTCACCTCAGAAAATATTCGAATATTACGATTAAACCTCAGGGTTCTAGGAAAATCGAGAATATGATGAAGGTAGTTGTTACATGTGTACGGAAAAATAATTTGCCGACTATATCACACTAGCTTCAAAACTAATTAAATTTTTAAAAATATAATAAAAAGGGGTTTGAAAAACAACAAATAATGATAAAATAGTGGATGTAGAATACATTGCTTGAATAGTACTCTGCGTGGTTGAGCTGCATTCTCAAAGAAAACAGCTTGCAAAAAAAATTTCAACTATTTATAAAATAACTACAAATATATCAAACAAAATGAGCATAGTATTAGTATAATTATTTAAGTTGGACTGCCCACTGGTATAAGTTCCATGCATGCATGTATGACTAAAATGATCCATGTTTTAATAAATAGGTCACGTGTGTTAGTTTCTACTTCTTATTTGTCAACACAATTAATTAATTACAGAAACATCCTCTTAATTTTTAGACAGTTCGATCTTAAATTTGTATGTATGTGAAGATCATTAACTAAGGTCTCTACTCCCCATAGATATGGTAGGTATCCTTGAGACCTTGACCCTTAGCTTCTACGATTTGCTCTCTCGCTAACATGGAATTTTCGTAGCGCCTTTTCTTATAAGAGAAAATACAAGTTCATCTTCGTGATTAACAAAAAAACGTTTATCTAGTGACATTTTTATAAATAAATAAAAAAAAAACTTTTGTCAAATGTGGACCCCATTAATGTTGATTTATTTACAAAAATGTCATGCTGACTGGGATTTTCTATTGATTTATTTATGGAACTGCCACTAGATATACGTTTTTTTTGTTTATCATGAATATGACCTGGGCCTCCCTTGTCTTATAATACTCTCTCCATTACAATTTCAAAATGAACAAATTTTTATTACAATTCCTAAAGCTTGAATTTATATTCCTAACATTTAGATATATTTAATTATTGTTTATATTAGGCTACTAGGTACGGAGTAATTTTTTTTATCTCTTCTATATATCCTTATCTTCGTGGTATATATAATAATAAAATACTTAGGCCCTATTTGATTCACCTTAATTTTGCTGAACTGAAATTATTTTTACTGAACAGAACTTAATTTTACTGAACTGAAATTATTTTTACTGATTTTCTATTATAATTCTTCTTTAAGAAAACTGAATTTTACTGAACTGAACTTATTTTTACTGAACTGAAATTATTTTTACTGAATTGAAATTAATTTTACTGAACTGAACTTATTTTTACTGAATTGAAATTATTTTTACTTAATATTATTTTCTTAAGGTGAATCAAACAGGGCCTTACTTTGTTAAGTTAGCTAAGACGCTTAGTGTCACAATTCAAACATAAATCGGGACGATTATAAATTACTCCGTAGTATTCTCTCTGTCGCTAAAAAAACTTCATATTTTAGCTTTTTACAAGACAATCACACCATCTAAACAGGATAATTTTATTTTTTTTTTAAAAAGGGTACTATTATACATAAAAATTTGAATGTAATAGTAGAAGAAAGTTTTTTTTTTTGACCCAATATAGTTGAAGAAAGTGACAAAGCATAAGAAGCCAGAAACTAGAAAGTTGGGTAACATAACATAACATCAACTCATTCTTTGCAATGTATGTAGTCAAAGTCAACATGCCTTTTTTCTGCGTGGCCAGTCCAAGAGATTGAATTTTGAATGCAATATTTCAAAGTAGTGTGTTACTTACATTTCCACAGTATTTTTGATTCATTCTCTTTATTTCTCAATTATTCTTAGCTTTATAATGTTAGCACCCATTCTTTTAGTGCAACACTAATCAATAAGGAGTATCACATTATCATACTCAATCTCATAAGTAAATATAATTAACATCTTAACGTGGTAAAAGTCATATATATATACTCGATCTATAATTCATTATTAGTTTGACCATGATTTTAATTACTTATCTTATTTTACCGGTATTTTTTAAATAGTTACACTTGATCTCTTGTCATTAGACAAGAATAAGGGTCTGTTCTCTTACGTTGAAATTCAGTTCAGTTCAGCTCAACTCCTAATTTCCTTCTCTTATAAAATATTCATTTCAGTTCAGTTCAGTTCAGTTCAGCTCAACTCCTAATTTCCTTCTCTTATAAAATATTCATTTCAGTTCAGTTCAGCTCAACTTCTAATTCCCTTCTCTGATAAAATATTCATTTCAGTTCAGTTCAGCTCAACTCCTAATTTCCTTCTCTTATAAAATATTCAGTTCAGTTCAGTTCAATCAATGAGAACGGACCTTAAATACGATTTGATTTCTTGTGAGACACGGTTAACAAAATATCAATCCAATTGTCACAATTATTGTACGGAATTGAACTACTATAATAAGTAATTGAGTTCACATTAACTTAACCTTGTAATCAAATGTGAACATACTTATTTAACTACATAGTAAAAATCAAAAATCATTAAGAGAAAAATGTTTAGTACAAATTCATGGAGGTAGAAGTTAGGAAGAGGGGGACAAAAGGGATGTATTTAAGGATAAGAGATAGAATAATAATAAATTGAAAGAGAGAACATACACCTGTCATCCCCCTCGTGTTGCTCCTTTCTTTATTTATTTTTTTAAAAAAAAAAAATATTAAAATTAAATTAAACATTTTTAAAAAAAAAAAAAAAGAAAAAAAAATTGTAGAAAAGCGTGCTATTATAACTCCAAGACATATAGAGTAGCTCTTAGGGGAAAAAAAATCAGAAAGCATATTCAAACATTTATATATAAAGAAAGATGTATTTTCTGAAAGACTTGATTTGATTTGATTTATTCTTATTTACCAAATTGACAGAGAAATATGCTATACACTTATGATGAAAGGTCAAGATTTGATCGATGTGTCACTTTAATTCTACACCCCCTTTTTTTATGAGAATACTCGAATTTTTGCCAGGGTTTAAATTTTGTCTTGGCTACATCCCATTTAATGCTCTTCCATTGTCTTGCCTATACCCCACCAATCCTCCATCCTTTTTTTAAAATAAAAATAAAAATCTTTTCCCTTAAGTTAGAATATATGTACACACAATTATAGATATAACTCCAACATTTATAAATAGTTATTGAGAGGATTTGGACAAACTTAAATTATCGAATATTCACAAATAGTTACTGAAATAATTTGGACACACACTTAAGAGTACGTTTTTGAGATTTATTAGAATTAGGTTAGAGTATGCCAGATGTGTGGAAGATATATACTTATATTATACAAAGTATGTATCGGAGACGACATACAAGACATATCGAACACTGTTTTCATAGATAGTTCGCATTAGGTTAAATTTTGGCTTTATTAATATTCATAGTAATTGCCCTAATAGAGATGAATTTAGTTACCAAGGTCTTTTCCAAGTAATTCCAACCAAGAATATAATGAGAGGAACATAAGTAAATGAATAATTACTTTTAAAATGGATAATTTATTAAAGATAAAAATAAAAAATAGTTAGGTAGCCATGAGATTGTAAAAGTAAAAAAACAGTTGGTACTACTACCAAAAGAAGGAATAAATGATGGGGGATCATGCAAGGGTCAGGATCAAAGAGACACCCCGAAATAAATGCAATGGAAAGAGGGATGATATATAGGGCGGCCTTTTATTTATTTCTTGCATTTATTTTTAATCATCTTGTAAAAATTTGTTTCAAATAGAATTTCAAAAACATAATAGTGTCAAAACCTAAAATACCTTCATTAATTATATACTTCCGCAGCATTGAAGCTTTTTCTTTCTTGGATATATATGATCTTGTTGATACAACTACATATATATGTAGTACGACAAATCTTGATTATATTTTAAATTTTTATACCCTAATAGAATAATAGTACGTTTACTAATACGTAGATACAGTAAGCAATTAGGATCAAATCACGATAACAAAATTTAGAGAGTTGTGGCTAACTATATATGCAAGAAGAAGAAACAATAATACTAGCTAGTAATAATATAGTAGGAAAACGAAGATAGAATTGCATGCAAATAGCTAGGGCATGATTGTGATTGGATCAAATCATCAAAAGATTTGACCCATTGTTGGTTATTTACAAAAGAGTCAACTAAAAATCAGTGTGTTATCAAATAGATCGTAAAAAGTCATCTGTCAAAAGAAGTCGTCAGGGTTGCCAAATTTTCATAACCCAACCACCTTCATCAGAAAAAAAAGGAGACCTAAAAGACTCTTCTTGTCATTAAACTAGCTAGTCTTCCATTTTTTGGTAGCATCAATCGTAACTATGTTTTTTTTTTTTTTTTAAATTGAATAATATGATTTTTAAATTGCATTATTTTGTCTTAAGAAGATGTGACATGATTTTCCAAATTTTTATTATTTATTTGTGTAAAAAGAATTAAATATTATGAGTAATAATTACATTGGTCGTAAATAATTAAATCGAAACTCAAAAAAGAAAAAAAAAAATCGGAACTCAAAAAAATTTCGAAAGTTCATCCCTCATGTCTTATTTTCGTTCTCTCTTAGCTTTCTTAAATTACCTTGATGTGTAACCATTATTTTTTTCTTAAGAAACAAAAAAAATAAAATAAAAAAGACCTTTATCATGTATATACAAAATCGTTATCACATGTTATTATTATCTCTTCATTAAGCATATTCGTAAAATCAAAGTATATATTATTATCTAAGAGTATTATGAAAGTTGATCTACCAATTCAATTCCAATTTTTTTAGTATCAATATGTTATTCATGCATATTATTCATAGACGTGAGTACGTGACTATTAGTTCCGAACAAATACAAGAGTAACATGTATGCATGGGAGTTAAGTTGGGGAGTGAACGAAAAAAACAAAGGAGTAGGAGTTATAAGAGAGTATAGAGCGCATGCTAGGGGAAATGCGTCATCTACCAAATTGTAAGGATGGATGGATCATTTCAATGGAGAGCATTTAAAGGGGGGCAAATTGTCATCATTACTTCTAGTACGTCATCATTATTTTTCCTTTTATTTTCATAATAAATTAAAATATGTTTTAATTTGTATGTGAATTTATTTTGACTACGTCTTGAATGACAGGATATCAGTTCGATAGTCGAAGTGTTATACTAATACTATTGTGTACTGTTTTGCCTTTATAACCCTTGTCTTTAACTGTCCTATGTAATAGTACTACTGTACTACCAATAATTTAACTTATTTAGTTTTATAAAAGACATAAATTTCAAAATAATCTATTTAACCTATAAAATGTCAATTATGATATATGCACCATGCATGTAAGTAATATATATTATATACTCGTACTTGGTTAAGTAGGTATTGATAGATTTTTATGGATCAAATCTCTATGTTTAAAAAGCGCTCTAAAGTCTGAAGTGAATATTCTCTTATTAATTAACTAGTGTTACGGCTATTGTCCTTAACCCACTCCCTCCCGACCTTGCCTATCTACCACAAAGTTTCAGACTAATAGAGCACTTTTTGTTACCTACTTTAAAAAAAAATCATACACACTATAATATATTGAACAAAACAGTATTGAATATACGATATGATACACATACACTCGGGTGTATAACCATATTGTCTCTAAAAAAAACCTACTTCGTAATAACCTACGGAGTATAATAATAATTAATAATACAAGTACATGGTATATATAAAAGGGAGAAAGTAGGTTATTATACAAAATGAATCGTCCTAGTAGTAGGTTCTGAGTTAAATAAGAGTCATTGGAATTTGAATGAGAGCATTACAGAGCATTGCAGTATTGAGTCATAAATGCAATCCCCTGCTTTCTCTTTCTCTTTCTTCTGCAACGGTCTGTCATTGCCTCTCCCTAATGAAAAGGAACTCTCTTTAATTCTTCCTCTTTTCTTTTCCATCGTTTTTTCAATTCTCCTCTTTTTATAACTCTGTGTTTTTGTGTTTAATCTTTTTATACTAGTATTATAACTTCCTATTTTTAGGAGAATTTTGTTGTTTTTGTAAGTGATGATCTATATGGCATGTTATTATTACCTTTTCTAGTAAAGTTTAGTGTTACATTTCTCTCCATTCTCACTTTTATTCTTAAACAAGGCTTGTTCCTTTTAGCTTAATTTCAGTTCAGTTCAGCTCAGCTCCAATCAGTTAAACTCCAATCAGTTTAGTTAAGCTTCTAATTTCCTTCTCTCATAAAATATTCATTTAAGCTCTATGTAGTTCATTTCAGCTCCAATTAGTTCAGTCCAGTTTCAATTAGTTCAGTACAGTAAATGTGAACGCCTTAAGTCGACGTCATATCGATTATTTGGTTCAATATACATATTTACTGTTAAATAATTTATTACGACATAACAAACTTATGAGCTACACCCTCGCCTAAATATATACAAATATAAGGTAAGTACGTAATTTATCAACATATAATTTTAATCTCTTTAAAACTTTGAAAACTTATGATCTGTATGATTTTCATTCTTTGTAAAAGTTCGATTCATGTGAATTACATTAAATTAGGTTTCTATTCTATTCAGCGTAACAAAAATAAAAGAGAGCTTGATAAGGCAAATTGGTCCTCGTTTACTATGATGTGCTATAGTGTTATTTTTGGTCATGCATGCATTTCAATTCATGCAATAGTAACACATACTACTTGACATTCATTCAAACTTAAATGTGGTGAAGAATTGAAATTGCATTAAATTAAAGGTATCCACATATATGATTCATATAAATCAAGCTTTGAATTGAAATGAAATAACATAAATAAGTAGAAGAGGATAGCATTGAATATAAAGATCTTTGTCCTGGCCACTAAAAAATCATCATCATGGCCCTGAAATCAACTAACACAGCTATAGCAATAGGCTAAAGCTAGCAGTATACATTAATTAATGTGTACAATATAAATATATAATGTTTTCTATCATCAACTTGAATGAAATTATAAATATAGATGCTCCTTTTTTTTGGTAATCTTCAACGTATGCATGGATTTATGAATTTTAAGTAAACATGGAATCATTATTTCATCAGAACCCTTCTCTAGCTTAGCTTCCTTTTTTTTTTTTTTTTTTTTTTTTTTTTTAACTTATAAAGTATATTATTTTATATACTACCTCCGTTAAATGTTATCTGCAACTTTGGGATATTATGTGTGAGATATAAAATATTTCAAAGTTGCACATAACATTTAACGGAGGTAGTATGTATGATACAAGTGCAATGTGCAACATAATGTTATTTTTTCATTTATTAGACAATAGATGCTAACATAGTAGATAGAACTACCAATTTTTTTATATTTACGTGCATTTACCTAGTATATATTTTGAAACGAAGGAAATGTTAATTAGTATATGAATGGGTAGTTAAAATATTTGTGGACTCTTCAATGTTCTTTTAGAACACATTTGGTCTTGGATTCAAATTATGATCACATTTGATTGATTTTTGATGAGCTATTATTGGATTATTTTTCCTAAAATAATTCATATAGATGTGTGGACTATTATTAAAAGGGATATATAGAAAAATCACTTTCGTTATAGTTATAAGAGTATTTACTTACAAAATAGATTATATGTCATCGAACCTTGTATTACTACATTTATAGTGTGACCTTAGAAAATTAATTATTTGTAAGCCAAGGAAATGTTCGATTAACCTCCAATTTTTTTTATGCATAGTTATAAAACGTTTGAGATAGATTTCTTGAGCACCAGAGGCAATAAGTCATGAGTTTGGTTGACTTGATAGGTGATCTCTCTCTCTCTCTTATTCACCAAACAATGAATTTTGGAGTACAATTATCTAGGTGAAACAAAATTTATAATAATCCTAGTAGGCATTACTTATACAAGTATCACCTTAAAATGAGTAAAATTAATTTTATATACAATAATATCAACTACTCAATAATGCCACTTTATCGACTTTCAAAATATCTCGCTAATTTTTGACAAGATCTTTTGTTAGTTGATCCTATAAAATATCACATGCATACGTTATACGAATACATACATGCAACTTTATTTCACACGTACAGACATATATATGTACGCGCATGCACACTAACTACATGCATGCGATATATAATTAAATAATCATATACACTTAGATGGGAAAAAAACACAAGTACATACTATCTATCATATACACGTCTAAATTGTTAATCCTTTTCCAAATAATTAAACTATAACAATTATGTAGTTTGTACTAAGTAATCAATTGAAATTCCTAAATGAACCCGGCAATATCAACTTGGACTTTGTAAAATGTCAGTGATCGATCATATAAGTGTATATGTAGAAGTGACCAAGAAAAATATACTTGTATGAAAAAGGGTCATGAGAAATCTTGAACAAAATGACAAGATCGACTAAAAATACCAGAACACATGCATGTATTTGTCCCATAAAATATGACAGAATTTAGATTTCTTAGAAGAAGAAAAAGGGGACAAAAAAAAAAAGAGAGATAAAATAGGTACACATATATGGCAAAAATTTTCAATGTAAAGTTGTTAATAATATGGATATATGAGAACATCAACTTCCTCTATCTCATTTGTCTTGCTCATTTTTATCATTTCTATCTTGCTTGGTCTCTCATTTTCTCCTTTCAAAATAGTGAATTTCGCTAGATCTTCCATGTTTACGAGCCTGTGTAACACATACAAAGTACTTCGTTAGAACAAACTAGTAATTTCGCTTGATAAAAATAATATTTATCACATCAAGTCAAGATATCAAAGAGTACGTAAATATTTAAATTTCTTATCACGTTTACTCAACATTATGGACAAAATAACTGATCTGGTGCAACGTTACATAACAAACTAATACATCGATTTTAACTAAAAAAATCTACATTTACCATATAATTTAGATTCTATCCCGAAATACGAAAAATTCGCAAATATAATTATTATGACAACGAGTATATAATTTCAATTTATTTGTAAAATAAAAATGAAAAAGAAAAATGATTACTCCTGGGGACTACACGAGCTAATGACCAAGTGACAAAAAGCACATAGATAGCAAAGATGCAAAAGGAAAGTACAATGTCATATAATGTACATATATTGGTGTATTGCAATGTTTTCTTTGATTTTTACGTGGTCGAGCGTATTATTTGCTGTCTAATATTAGTATTGTCAGTACAAAAAAGGACACTTATTATACCATGCATGACCTCATCATCGATAAATTATTATGGCTTCTTCTTTGTTCATCATCTTCCTCTTTTAATTCTGTTTTTATCTTTTCAAATTAAACCCTAATCATTCTCATTTTGATTTATATTGAAACCCTAACTTGTGTGCTAGTACATGTTCTTTTCTATGAAGCTAAATCTTTTTTAGGAGACACAGAGTAAATTATAGGCAATTCACATTCGAAAACATTAACCTTTCCCATAACGCGAATTAAAGTTTGTATAATTACATGTTAAAAATATTGAATTTTCAATTTTATTATTTATTAAAACACGTGATTTTATCATAAATGAATTAAATGTTACCTTTTAAACAAGAAATTTTTTTGAAGGATTATGGTCAAGAAAAACCTAAATTTTTAAAATCAATTGTACATCAATAAATCATCCGAGGAAATATTTTTTTTTTCTGAGTAACAAGATATAAATTTGTGATCATCTTCTTTTTTTTTTTTGACAAGAAAATTTGTGATCATCTAAAACACCTATATTTGTGTTTTGCTGTTGTAAAAAAAAAAAAAAAAAAAAAATAATACAACTATATTTCGAAAATGATTTATTGGATTTTAGAAAGGATAGAAAGAATAAATTAAGGAGCAAACATACAACACTTCCTTAAAATAGCTTACATCTGACCTTATATATTTCTAAGAAAAAAAAATGTACTGTACTAAATAATGAAATTCTTACTGTATATTAAGGCAATTAAGCCACAAAAGTTTTAAATTTGACTATTTGTTATAAGGCCAGGATAATAGTGTTTGGATAACATTATTATGTATCCATAATTGATGAATTTGATTTTATGTTGCTGTTCTTTGAGCAATTTTATTAGACACACCATGTGATGATAACTATGTTTTCGGAAAATTAGAGGAAAAAGAGGAAAATTTAGTAAATGAGTTCATAGTTTTATGAAATTCTCCGTTATTTATTGAAACATAATTTTATAATTCCCACACCAAAAAAAAAAATGATGAAATTTTTCATTAACGTGGACCAACTTATAATAAATAGGTGAAACATAAAAAATAAAAAAAAATTACAAAATATGAATAATTACCTATGGTAGGGTTTGAGAAGAAGCCATGGCATGAAACCCTAAGAAGAGATTAAGACGGATCAATACTACGGCGGTCATCGCCACCGGCAGTCCTAGCAGTAGGTTGTTGATGGAGCTGACTTAGCTGTCCGATACCGGCTGCGGCCGAGACATTCATGTTCATGGCAAGAAGGCCAGCATCATAACCATGACTCCCACTACCACCCGCCGCCATATCGAATCCTCTTATACTATTAATCCCAAGTCCAGCACCCGCTTGGTGATTGCTCGGGAAAAATTGGTGGTGGGAGTATAAGTGCTGCTGGTGTTGGTCCCTCGCACCAGTAGAAAACCCACCACCACCACCTATTCCAAGAAGGCCAATTCCGAGGGACTGAGAATGGTGGTGGTGGTGGTTGGCAGCCGTGGAAGTGGCCGCCGTGCTTGTCATAGCAGAGGCTGTTATGACCCCACCACCCCCGCTACAGCCTCCTGTAGCGGGGGTGGGGAATGCAAAGTTCTGGTACTTCGACAGCTCGGTCCTAGCACAAGACAAGTCCACCTGGAGCTGTCGAAGCTGGTGCTGAAGCAAGGAAATGACACCCACACAACCGTAGACAGGATCACGAAGGCGCATGTCCGCCTCGTAAGCTAACGAGTTGACCGCATCCTCCCTTTGATGTGAGTGAAGCTCATTCAGAAGCTTAGTAACATTACTAGCACCAAACACTTTGTGCACGTTAGCAAATTTCTGAGGTTGGTCTGGTGGAAAATAGGGCGCAAAAACACATTCTGGTTGACATTTTCTCCTTAGAAACTTGCACGCTGCACACGGCGAATTCGACGACGACGCCATTTTCTTTATCTTCTTATTAATCTCTATGTCAACTTCAAGCTTACCTATATTTAAAAAAAAAAAAAAATTGTATATTGATCAAATGAAGAATATAGAAGTTAAAAAAAAAATACTAAAAAAAAATATTTTGTAAAAATAATGAAAAAAGGAAGAAGAAGATCTACCCTTAAAGAGAAGATATGATGTGAAAAAAAGGGCAAAGATATTCTCTCACTTAGAAAAACAGTTGAGAAGGATTTTCTCCTTTTTGAGTAGAGCAGCTAAAGCTAAGGCAGGTATATAGCTGTGTTTTTTAGTGATTTATCAGCAGCTTTCACCAGATTTGAACTGTCAAACCCAAAGTCAACAAATTATACTACTACCCCTTTGCTCAGACTTTCCTTAATTATAAATTAAATTACAAAAAATAGGTTACACTCCCAATTCATGTAAGGGGAAAATAAAATTAATACAAGTACTTATAACCTATAACCGACTGTATGTATGTATCTAAATTTGCGACTGATAAATAATTCAGTCGCAGAAAAGAAAGATTATAAGTGATCGTATCGTGTTGTGTAATGAAGTGACGGGTTTAGGGAAGGGAGAAAAGGTATGTAATGAAAAGGTTGATATACCGTGGGGAAATTAAAGGGGGTGATTGAAGCAAAGGGGAGGAGTACCGTGTTTGGATCTCGTGTAGGGAAAGTAAAAGGGAAGAGAGATTTACACCAATTTCAAAGTGAAGAAATAATGTATCAAATTAAACGAGATCTTGCTTGAAATTCATAGATATTATCAAACTTTTATAATAATTATTATTGCTAATAATAATAATTAATCATATATAATTCTTCATTCTTCACATACATACACTTGCTAATTCTCATAAATTTGACCTGTAAAAAGCTAAGAGTTTTAGACTTTTTATGAGGGGAAGAAGATGATTTTATAATATATAGTCTTGGGATTACATAAAATTTCCCTAAAATCATGTAATAATATACAAATTTATATAGTACTAGTAGCTAGGTAGTCATAGAATTGTACGTAGTACTAATGGGAGTACTATATATTATAGTTGTAATTAATTTAAGTAAGAGTGAAGTTGCAATAATAATAATAATAATTAAACAAAGTGAAACTAGTACTTTACTCTAGTATAAGGTATTATTAAGGTCCTAACAAAGAGAAATCTTATCACACTCTTTTGACTATTGAAAGATTGGGAGTAGTGAAGTTAGTTCCTTCTTAATTCTCTAATTCTTCCTCGGGATTGCAAAATTAAATCCCTAATTAACATTTTTTTTTATTTAATTTAATCAAAAGTTATAACAATTCTCGATCTCTCTTAAACAGTTAATGTGAAATAGAAGAAGCAGCAGTTATAACAAGCTAAGTCATGATGAATTTTTTCTCGGTTCATTCAGTCAAACCTTAATTTACTTTAATTATTTTTATTACATAATCTTCCTCCTTTTTCAACCTCGATTTGTAAACTTTTTGATGAAAACTATGAAGAAAAAGACCCTTCCAAAATTATTTTTATAACAACATCAAAAATTATTTAAACAACTACATTAAAGACAAAAAATAAAAAAAATTGTATACCTTAAAATTAGTTTTGGTGAAGAGGAGAGAGAAAGAGAGAAGATCATGCAAGTTTGTGGGGTGTGTTTGGTGGAGCAAAAAAATCTCAAACTTCCAAAAAATTCGCCGTGAAATTATCTTACTCACCGGAAACCTTTGCAAGAAGAAAAAGATGATGATAATGATGAAAATGATATTAATATTATTAAAAATGGGAATTATTTATTTTCTTTTTTTTTCTAGAGAGAGAAAGCGAGAGCGAATTTTAGAGAGAGAAAGAGAATAAGATGGGTGCACCCCCAAGAGCAAAGGCTAAGGAGGCGCGGAGAAAGTGAAGTGAAGATTTATAGTGAGTGAGTGAAGTGAAGCGAGTGAGAGTGAGTGAGTGTAATGTAGACAGCTAGCTGTTGTTAGGGCATAGCAGAAGGTGTTTTTTTTTTTTTTTTTTTTTTTTTTTTTTGGAAAAATTAAAAGAAATAAATAAATAAATAAATTATGTGGTATTTTTTTTTTATAAGGATGACAAAGAAATTTAATGATGATGATGATGGATTGATGGGGAGTAGCAATAATATTATGGAGAGAGAGATAAGAGTTTCATTTTAATTTTGTGGTGTGGTGCATTTAATTTTTTGATGTACTATTATTAATTTCATTTGTGCACGTAATTAATCATCATATCATGTGTGTTATAAATTTCATGGGTTTTAGACTTTTGACATGTACGTACCACTATTTATTCATTCATTCTCAAATTATAATTAATTGAGAGGAAGTATTAGAGTGTGTGATTAAGGAAGGAACAAATAAAAGCTTAGTATATCTGTATATGAAGTGCTTGTTGATCTCATCGTACTTAGACAAGATATTAGGGCAAGAATACAAATTGGGTGTAAAGGTAGAGAGCGAGAAATAAAGGAGGGTGAGAAGAAAATGTACATATATGGCAATAATATGAGAAGATCGGGTACACCATACATTGTTATATACTCTTTCCATTTTAATAAGTGTTATTAAGGTTATGCATCCAAGTATTGATCCAACTATAAGTTACTGTATTGGATCTTAGAATCGATGAATAACATGTTATGTAGCATGTAAAATTTAAACCGACATACAAAAGTTACTAGTAATATACTTTAAAAAAAAATGGAAAGAAAGGAAGTTAGATATATGAGTGGACAGCATATAAGTCATCAAAATGGATGAGATGTTCCAATTTTGATCAATTTATCGAACATAAATAATACTGTTACGTACCCACAAATAAGATTGTTTATATTTGAAGCTAAGTGCTATTACGAAAATGATCGATACAAAAGATGATATTGATGGGTGCAGCTAGAAAGGGAGAGTTGAGGGTAAGAAGCTAAGTAGGAGGAGATAAGCAACAGGGTTGGGTCGTACTTGTCGGCTGTCCGACTGTCCCTGCTTGCCTCCTAGTCCGGCGTGGGGTGGGGGTTTATTGCCTTTTCCCCCGCCTTTTTATCTTAATAATCATATTCTTGTACATACTTACAAATTGTTATCGATCATTGAGACTCTCTGATTAATGCAACCTAATATTATGCTACTTGTATCAATTATATTTGTGATCATCGTCATTTTTAAGCTCCTAAATTCTAGCTCCACTTACATCAAAGTACAAACTTAAATCATGAACATGGTACATACTTTTATTTTAAAAGTCATTTTTATCGAAAAATTAAAAGCGAATTAAATTAAAAAGTAAAATTAAATAAAATTAGAGGTAGATTTGTACGTGCGTGTGATCTTATGTGTGTACAATTAATTGTTCTTGATCAACATAATTAATTAAAACACTATTGGTTATTGATTACTTGAGTAGTGTGTTGATAAGTTGTATATATATGTAGTAGTTTATATTCTACTTATGACATATTTTCTAATAGAGTTACGATAACTGCAGCTCGCGTAGCTTGTAATTTTAATCGTTGAAATTGTGCGTTGGGTAAATGTGATAAAAAAATATGTGCCAAATAAAAATGAATGGAAAAGGTAAGATTATTAGATAAGATTTAATTTACGTTAGTATAGTAGTATATAATAGTTTTATACTTCCTCCGTTCTTTATTACTTGACCCGCTTTGACTTTTACACTATTCACCATCCCTCCTTTGACCGTCTTTTGTGAATAATATGTAAGGAAAAATATATTCATGTATGATCTTTTGGGATTCGTCTCAATAAGTACTATCATAATATATAACTTTTATAATTTTTACTAATGGAGAATTTAAGTTAATGATCGTTAAAGTTTTGTATTGGCAAGCGTGATAAAAGAAACAGGTCAAGTAAAAAAGAGGAAGTACATAACATCGACATCATAAGGCAACAAAGGACTCCGTGGCCCAATGGATAAGGCGCTGGTCTACGAAACCAGAGATTCTGGGTTCGATCCCCAGCGGAGTCGTTTTGTTTTTTTTGTATTATTATTATTATTTTATTGGGTCTCGTATCCCAAATATAAAATCTCGTAAGTTATAAATTTATATTTGGGCCAGCAGATTATGATCGTCTCTAGGTGTGTCAGCCCAAAACCACATACTCTTTTATTATTCTCCTTTTCACTTTGTCTTCTTACATCTTTTTGCGAAGCTAACTCTTTTTACAATTAGATTTGGATCAACTCGATCATGTGTTGAATAAACTTCAAATATGTCGTAGTACACGTAGTTGGTGCATGATCTCTATTGTAGTTGAAAATATTGCTAATCACAATTTTGAGATCGTCAAGACGTTAATGTCAAAAGCTCGATGCAATCCATAAGTTCTTAAGAAGTAATTTTAATGTTGATGCTGTGCATAAGTGGTTCTGAGCATGTAGGGTGGTCGATCGCACATGACCTTAAGGAAAAAAAATCAAAAATATTATAAAAGGGCCTTGATATATGAAATTTACTTACACAAAGTAAAGAGAAAACTTGTTAATCACTAATCTATTCTTTAATTTTACCATAAATTTACTTCCTCCGTTCTATTAATATTGCAACAATGGACTTTTTGCACTATTCATCACTCTTGTTTGACCATATAATATGAGTTATACGTTAAGCAAAATATAGTCAAGTGGGATCTTGTTGGATTCGTCTCATATAATACTTTCACAATATCAACTTTTTATAATTTATACTCTTACACAATTATAGATATTTAGCATATAAAATGTGTTTTGGGATGCGTAATTTCCTCCTTATTGCAATATTAACAGAACGGAGCCATTTAACAAATTTAGGGTCCAATTTAACAAATTACACCGAGCCATTTTTAGTGATAGCATTTGTAACCCTGTCTCTAATGCTATATAAAAGCTTACATAGAAGAATTCTTCCTTTTCTTTTTTTTTTTTTTTTTTTTTTTTGTGATTGTGTTTAAGTTTAAGTAGAGGTGATCCAAAAATCGGTTCAGGCCGGACCTTAACATAATATGTCGTGCTCAAACCTGCAAACGGCTTATCAGGCCTTTTTAGAGTTGATTTCGAGCTTTTAACTAAGATGCATTTATAGGCTTGCCCAAACCCGTCCTATTTTCCGGTTGGGTCGGGCCATATTGATGACCTTTATTTTTAAGGGATTACACTTTCATAAGGGACTAATCACCACCAACATACGCATGCGTCATATTTTGGGCTTAATGTTGGGCCTTATAATAGTACAGGCCCAGTCAACCATGCCAACGGTATCCAAGGATGTATATGCTTCTAATAATCATATTGTAGCTAAGAACACATGCTAGACTCATGTCTTTCTATCTTGTTGTCTTTAATTCTTTTTCTTCTTTTTTTTCCTCCATTTTGGAAGAGCTAATCTTCATTCCCTTTATTTATTTATTTTTTTTTCCTTTGTTTAGTAAATTATAAAATTTTCCATCAGAATCTAAAACTTCACTAAGCTTGTAATACAATACTTATTTGGTAAAGTAGTAGTGTTTTATAAGTTACTTTTAGTACTAAAGCTATAATTTAGAAAACTTTTATACGATACTAGGAGCTTTTGTAGGTAGAGGCAACTTTTACAACTTGTAAATAACTCCTTTTTTTATGTTTTTTGATTTTAATACTTGGTAATAATCCAATCACTTGTCTAGTCAGAAACAACTTCTACCTAGGCTTTTTTTTTTTTTTTTTTTTTTTTTTTTTTTTTTTTTTTTTTTTTTTTAACGAAGGATAACCTAGTCTATTATTATATAAAACCAATATTCTAATAACAAATTATGTTCAAAATAATAGGAGTATTTTTTTTTTAAATGTCAACTATCTTAATGGATTAAATCATAGAGCCGTTATCCAAAACATGTGATCAATCCTTTCTTATGGAAAACACCTCGCTAACATATTAACAATAATCTGTTGATGCTTTTGTCTAGGAAAACTTTGACTTGTTTATTGGGATGTCGAGTGGTACTTGAGCACTCAGATAACCAAAATAATTGTCTAGACTTTATAAAAATCAAGCATATATAGCAAGTGCACTTAATAATTATAAGAATGCTCTCCTCATGTGCAACAATTTAAATTCATGATAATTAAATTTTAATCAAGAAAAAAGGCAGAGAGATGTGAACTTCAAGCCTTGGGCACAAAGGACGACTCCAATAATGCCTTTGTGTATATATAATGATGATTTGCCCATTAATCTCAAACTATTGGAATCATAATTATAATAGTACATGCCTTTATTTTAAGGAAAAAGATATATGCGGCCTTTAGTTAAAAATGGAAAAAAAAAAAAAACATTTATTACACCAATTTACTCGTGAATTATAGATAAATTCTTAATTTAATACTAAAAAAGGTTGTATAGTAAATGCTTATATGCAGCCCTAAAGGTTGCATATAGCATTAACCTTATTTTAATTTCACTTTTTAGGTACTTAATAAAGAAAAAAAGAACCATTTTGAAACTTAACCCCTCACCCTTTTCTCTTAATTCCCTTCCTTTGTTTATATTATTTTCTCCTTCTTTCTTGATAACTAAAAACAAATAATAAATAAAATAAAGAATGATTCCTTGCTCAATTTGTAATTTTACAACTAAACATCAACCTTTATTGCTTGTCTTTTTGTATATAATCAAGAACGTTTTTTAAGATCAGCAAAAGAGTCAAGTTTAACTACATATCGTATCATATGAAATATGAAATCCGATACTAAATGTATGGTACGTTTTATATGGAGTTAATCATTTGACCAATAGTCATGTGAGATGTGACACAATTGTTCAATGTAGACCACTTCAACAAATTCAATCTATTGTGTTTGCATGTAATGTGGTTTGAATATAATGGAAATCTCTTCTTCTTCTTTTTTCAAGGGTGAATCAAGGTTAGATGTTTGGTTGATTAACTCCCACATGTTTGGAGTTCTTTATCTACTTAGCTTATGTCAATTACCCAATACTCATAATAAATTGGCTAAGAAAATACCAAGTGTTTTAGTATGAATCATACTTCCTCCGCCACGCATTATTAGGGGTGAGCAAGACCGGATACCCGGTCATATTTGTAATACCCGGATCCGGAACCGGTTATAACCGGGTCCCAAGAATTGGAACTGGTCCCGGAACCGGTTAATACCGGATCCAAATTTTTTGGAACTGGTCCCGGACCTGGTAGGAACCGGTTCCAAAACCGGGTACCCGGTATTATTCAACGTAGTAAAATACTGTTTTTTTCTTTATAATTGTTATATAATATATTATTATATATAATGGAATTTTGCAGGCTAGTTATATTAACATAATAATATCCCTAAATTAGTTTTGGAGGCTAGCAAAATACAAATATTTCAAAATACAAATATTACAAACTAATAAGCCAAAAAGTACCAATTCAACAACCTAAAATATCAGTACAACAAACTTCAACAATGCTGCAAAGTCCAAACATCCAAACATAACCAAAACAACTACTTAAATAAAAGTTCAGAAAAAAAAAGGGAAGAAAAGGAAGGGCAGCAACAGGCAGCAGCTGAGCACACCATCAGCAGGCAGCATCTGAGCACACCATCAGCCAGCAACAAGACCAGCAGCAAGTCAGCAACCATCTAAGCAACGGAGAAAGACAGCATACAGCAGACAACAAAGCAAAGAGGCAGCAGCCAACAAGGAAGCACAAATTCCCTATAAACAAAAGCCAAAATGTCCTTAGAATATTTGTCATTTGATATCTTTTCATACAATATAATTAAGAATACAATTATACAAACCTTTGTCACATCAATTATTTCCAACAAATTCATTAACTTGTGTGATGCCAGTGTCACTACCATCCAATTCTAAAAAAAACAGTAAACAATATAAGTAATAAACTTAGAGAAATAAAATAGATAAATATACAAAATAATAGAAGTATTAGTGTATTACCTTCTTCATATTTTTGAACATCCTCAAGGAAGCGCTCAATATCAATGCATACATTTGACGCCCTTAACCAATCTTGAGTACAAACTAAAGCTTCCACCATATTTGGCCCCAAACTACTACGAAATTGATCAAGTATGCGACCCGATGTACTAAATGCGGATTCACTAGAAACCGTAGAAATTGGTATAGCCAAAATGTCCTTAGCCAATGTTGACAATACTTTGTATTTGTCACTTTTTTCTTTCCACCAACCCAAAATATCAAACATTTCCCCTTCAACCCTTCTCTCCCGAGCTTCTTCAAGATAATAATCCAATTCACTTTTTTCAACAATAAAATCACTTTCTTCCTCATCAAAATCATCATAAAACTTTTTCATTTGCTCACTATTTGAAGAGCTCAAGTTTTCAGAACCATTATCCACATTGGCAACATTAATATTACGATTATTCTTGGAAGAGGAAGAAGCAATAATAGCATCATAATGGTTAAATAACTTCTGAACATTGTCATACAAATTGTCACAAATAACATCGACTTTGGCAAAGTCGTTAGGATAAAGTTTTTTAAAAGAATACTTCAAAAACCTAAGCTTATATCGAGGATCTAAAACAACCGCAACTAACATCATGATATTAGTTTTACCGAAATCCCCATAATACTTATCAAACTTTTCCCTCATTTGTCTACCCATAATACGAATATCCATATTTGTAGAGTTTTCCCATTCTATCAAACAACTTAACACCTCCAAAACCTCGTGAAAATACAAGTTTGTAGTAACATATAAACTACCCGACATTTTCTTTGTAGACTCATAAAATAATTTCAAACACAAAGACAACACTTTAGCATTTACCCAATCTTCTTGTGTAGGTACTCCATCCTTGAGTTCCCTACTAAAATCAGGATCATCTTCCGCAAACCTATTAAAAGCTTTTTCAAATTTCAATGCGGTTTCAAGCATGAGAAAGGTAGAATTCCATCTAGTTGCCACATCAAGACAAACTGAACCTTTACAAGAAACTTTAACCAACATAGAAGAGTGTGCAAACAATTTAGCTCTAGAAGGTGAACTCCTCACATATCTAACAGCAGCACGAATTCGAGCAATCGAAGACTTCACACTAGATAAACCATCTTTCACAATCAAATTTAGAACATGACAAGCACATCTCATATGAAAAAATGAACCCTCCAAAACAAGTTTATCATGAAAATGTGTTTTCAAATATCCAACCGCCACATCATTTGAACTAGCATTATCAACAGTTAAAGAAAACAATCGATCCTCAATCTCCCATTTAAGAATACATGCCTCCACAACTTTTCCAATTTCCTTACCTTTATGACTATCCATTAATTGAAAATTTAAAATTCTTTTATGCAACTTCCAATTATCATCAATAAAATGAGCAGTCAAACAAAGATAATTAAAATTTTGAATGGAGGTCCAACAATCAGTTGTTAGTGACACTCTCGATTTCAAACACCCAATTAATTTCTTTAATTTTCCACTTTCACAAACAAATATATTCTTCACATCTCTTGCAACTGTAAAACGTGAAGGTATATGAAATTGAGGTACAGCAACACTACAAAAATACCTAAAACCTTCACGCTCAACAATAGAAAATGGTTGTTCATCAACAATAACCATTCTTGCCAAACCAAGTCTACAAGCAGTTTCATCAAATTTCCAATTAGAGACTATAGTAGCATCAGATTCAGGAAACTTGTAAACAGAAATGAGTTTTTGCTTTTTGTCTACATTTGGAGGGTATTTTGAACATGCACCAAGGTGTTTCTTTAATGAAGAAGTTCCATTATTAGTATTACCTGTTAGCATTTTCTCACAATATTTGCATTTGACTTGAACAATTTTTTTGGTTACTGGATCTCTAAAATCCCAAAAATGGTTCCAGTATTCAGACTTCCTCTTGTCACCAACCTTGGTTGATTTGGTTGTTGCATTCTCGTTTCCAACCTCACTTTCATCATCCATAGGGACTGACGAATTGTCGGTATTGCTCATAGTTCTGAAATAGGAACAAATTAAACTTTAATAAGACATAAACATTACACAAAGTGAGAGTGATTATATGCATTACACAAATACATACAACAGTCAGAACTGATATTGTCTCACTCACATAAACACAAAGAAAGAAAGGAGAGACAATATGCACAGATCCTAGTACATCATCTTCATGAAGAATACAAAAAGGAATTGGAACTTAATAAAGAAAAAATGGTAATTAATCTTATGAAAAGAAGGTTCCTTTAGTTGTTGAAACACTTTCTCCTCTATAAAAACCTTTTAAACAAGCAGAATTCTACATAGAAATCCAACTGTAGTTCCTGCACATGCATCACCATCTACATCTTTCTCCACAACTACAAATTTCAGAAAAGACCAGCTCAATAAAACAAGAAATAGATCTGAAAATCTGAAAAAACAAGGTAAACCAATATCATGATAACTAGATTTAAAAAAAAAAAAAAAAAAAAAAAAAAAAAAAAAAAAAAAAAAAAAAAAAAACACTATTGCAAAGATGCAAGGTGAATGTGATCAAAAGATGGGATTGTAGTGTAGTGTAGTATGATTTTTTTATTTAATCATTCAGTCAGGAAAAAAATTCAACAAAAAATTTTTGAACTTTGGGAAATATCTCCTCTAAAGCAATTTTTCCACTAATCCATCGCAAGTGGTAAAAGCCAAAGGATAGAACATTGAGTTATTGACTCTGTTTCTTCCAATGTTTTTAACTCTATCAGGGAGAATGCAAGCAGCAAACATAACATCATTAAAACGAAACCCCAGTGTACCCACCTCATGTACTGAGATCAACACCACAATGTTAACAGCCAAACAACAACTTCTATAAAAGCAATGACTGAACTAAACATGTACAACAACTAAAAATGGTACCCACCAATTAATACTCAATAAGAATCTATTCAAACACCCAGAAATTGCAGAAAAAGACTATAAGTGCAGTCAATTTGTACCAATTCATTGATTTCAGCATATTAAACACTCGTAACACCCTCAGAAATTGAAGAAAATAAAAATTAAAATTAACATAAACACTCTAACTATCTCCAAAGAAAATGCAAGCAGCAATAAACAGTACCAGAGATCTACATATGCAAGATGAAACAAAAAGCAAACAAAGTGAGAAAAATACTTACGAAAGAGACAGTCGTTCGGTGGCTTGATGAGAACGAAAGAGAGGATGAGATTTTGAGTACCAAGAGAAAAATACTTACGAAAGAAGACCGAGAATCAGTGAATTGATGAGAACGAAAGAAGACAAGATGAGATTTTCAGAGGAGAACAGAGAAGATTGAGAATGAACAGAGAAGAACAAAACCCTAGCAAAAATGAATTCAATGAAATGAGGAGGCTTAGTGGCTGACAGAAACCCTAGCAGAAATGAATTGGATGAAATGGGCCTAATGTTGTATTGGACTGTGGATTGTTGGGTTTTTTAAAAAAAAAATAATTTTTTATAACTAAATCAGTACCGGTTCCGGGTACCCGGATTGTCTGGATCCGGGACCGGGTACCCGGAACTGGAATTGGTTTAAACCGGGTACCCAGTGGGTACCGGGTCCGAAATTTTAGGACCCGGTCCCGGAACCGGTTACAACCGGGTCCGACATTTTGGACCCGGTCCCGGAACCGGTGGGACCAGTTCCGGGTCCGGACCCGGCGGATCCTAACCGGTTCCGGGTACCCTGGGTCTTTGCTCACCCCTACGCATTATGTGCAACAAAGTTGCTTGCACAAACTCCAAGAAGAAATTTGTTAAAGTGTAGATTAGTTTATGAGAGAGAAAACAAGCCCATGTGATTAAGGACATGAAATGCATGTGGGACCGTTACTTTTGGAGCAAAAACCTGAACAACTTTATAAAAAAAGGGAGGGAACTTTAAATTTTCAGAATTTTTAAAATTTCAGCCAAATTTAAAGTTTGGCTCCACCAGCCATATTAAGTACCAAAAGAGCACTATAAATACACTACTACAGTCAAGGAGTTTCCCTCTCTCTTCATAAATTACAACCACCATAAATACACTACCAAGTTAGCATTAAATACAATCAGTTTACAAAAATACAAAATCAGCATTATAATCATGGTTTAGTGGGTGGTCAAAGCAGCATCATTTGAAGGGTCAATCTTCAGCACGTACTTAGCTTCTTTAGTTCATCAACTGCCAAAAAAAAGACTAAAAAAATGGAAGAAGAAGATTTTGATCAGTTTAATGGGTTGGATCAATTATTGATGGAAGAAGTGGGATTACAACATCAAGATAACAACACAGATGCACAAAATGTGGCACAAGTAAGTAGCAGAAAACAGCTAACATTAAATGGAAAAAGAAGTATTGTTGATGACATTTTATCAACACTACAAGATGATAATTTACCAAGAGGTGCACAAACCAAATTAGCAAGAAAACATGGTGTTCATAGAAGCACAATCAGCAGAGTTTATGCAGATGTAAAGAAACAAAAAGAGAAGGGTGAGCTGATAGATGTCAGAACCAAAAAATTGGGCAAAACAGGTCCTAAACCAAGGGATTTCTCTGATGAATGGCTGCAATCAGTTCCACTGAGGCTAAGAACAACAGAAAGAAAATATGCAGCAGCCTTAAAAGTATCCCATGTCACCATTCATAGGCTGAAAAAAGAGGGAAACTCAGAGTGCACACTAGCACCAACCATCCAGCTTTAAGTGATAACCATAAGGTGGCAAGGCTGCAATGGGTATTAAGCCATCTCACCCCCGCTACACCAACTGAAAATGCAACATTTGAGGACATGCATCATGTCATCCACATAGATGAAAAGTGGTTTTATTTGAGCCCGGAAACAAGGAGGTTCTACTTGTTACCAAAAGAAGAAGACCCACACAGATTTCAACAATCCGAAAGGTTTAAGATTAAGGTCATGTTTATGGCAGTCATTGGACACCCAATTTGTGACAGAAATGGTGTTGTCATTCATGATGGAAAATATGGGATTTTCCCATTTGTGGTGAAGGAACCAGCCAAGAAATCAAGCAAGAATAGGCAAGCAGGGACTCTTTTCACAAAAGCAATAAAAATGTGAATAAAGATGCAATCAGAGAAATGCTCCTCAACAAAGTCATACCATCCATCATTTCAAAGTGGCCCTCATGCATGGATAAAAATATATGCATACAATGGGACAATGCAAGGCCACACAAAATCCCCCAAGATGAGGAGTTTATGGCAGCAACAACACAACAAGGGTTCAACATCACAACGCAGTACCAACCCCCTCAATCCCCTGATCTTAATGTTTTAGATTTGGGTCTTTTCAACACAATCCAATCAATTCAATATGAACATTTTCCAACCAATGTGGATAAGTTAATTGAGAAAGTTGAAGAGGCATTTGCTACATTTGATGCTAATGCAAACAAATACATTTGGCTGTCATTGCAAAGCTGTATGACTAAAATTTTGAAGAAAGATGGTGGGAACAATTACATATTGCAGCATATGTATAAAAGAGTATTGGACAGACAAGGCATTCTTCCAGAGAGGTTGGAAGTACCATATGAATTGGTTCAATCTGCTGTGAAGTACCTGAATGATAGGTTCAGGCCTTCACATCAACAACCACCAGTTAATGATCATGAAATGGAAGTTGATGCAGATTAGGAAATTTCAGTGTGTGTAAAGTGCAAAGTAAGTTTTTGGATTTAGGGCCTACAATCAGACTGCCACACATAACCATATGTAAGGGACTCAAACACACTTGTGGTTATGTGTAACTTTTGAGTAGTTTTTTTTTTTTTGTCCTTTTTTTCTTTTATGTGTCAATGTATTTCATGTCAGGCAGTTAGAATAGGTCCCTTTTGTAAGGCAACTATGGTGTATCACTTGAAAAGAATGAATCATTCAATGAAAAACTTTTGAGTTGCTAATGTTATTGCATTGTGTGTTTCAAATAAGGGTTCAAAAACTATGGTTTCAAAAATTCCATCAGATGGTTTACACTTTAATCACCACATACAAACCAAATATGTTTACCTCAACACCAATGTCATACAACATAGGTGGAGCAAATCCATAAGCTGTTGTCGAGCCTACCAAAGATAAAAACCTAACTTGGTCTCTCTAATGGGTAGAAAAGGTAAGTAAGGGTCGATCCCACAAGGACTAAGGGGAGCACTAACAAATATCGATTTGTGATAAGCTAAGTCAACTCTTTTTGGGTTATGAGTTATGAAGAAAAACTACAAACAATAATAAAGAGGATCTCGGGAAGGTATCCACCAATTAAGTCGTTCACAAACTACAATTTAACATACAAGACATAGCAATTTGGGGATAAATTAGGGGAAGTCATCTAAGGCACCCAACTACTCTCTCAAGCTAGAGGGATTACTTGAATCATAAATACAACCTACTCTCGTGGTTACAAAGCATTAAACAAGTGTTAAAGCATAATCACGATGACATAAACATTCCCTTGATCGGAAATTCCTATTCTCATGGCATTTCGGGTCAATCAAGCATAAGGGAGCTAACTCAAGTTCATCTCTCGATCCTTCGTTGAGAAAGCTTAGATAAATAGTTCTAGCAATGGCCACTTACAAGAACTAACAATGAAACCACTTAAGCTCAACTAATTAACATCCCACATTAGCTAAATCAACACATACAAACAAGTATTTCTGAATTCATCAATGATTTCAACAATCCCAAGTAAAAGAACTACTCACAAATCATAATAAATTGCAAAACTAAAGGAATTAACAACTAAGAACATGAAACAAACACTAATCTAACATAAACAAGTAATTAAGGATGAAAAGATACAAAAATAAGTAAATAGAATAACAAAATAGGAGAGAGAGTAAGAAATTCTCATTGATATTGCAAGGAGTATCCAAATCTTCAAGTCTCCTTCCTTCAATTCTTCATATTCCAAGCTTTCAACAAGATTTTCTCACTTTCTCTCTCTAGAAAATGAGATTTTCTCTCTCTAAAAACCCTAACCTAAGCTAAAAAAAAACTAAGAAGATCCCCCCCTTACAAATGAAGCTAAAGGGATATTATATAACCCCCAAGTAAAAGGACGGAGAAACCAAGAATCGGCCCGTCTACAGGTCGACACGGACGTGCCAAAGGTTGCACGGACGTGCAGACCTGTTAAAATGAGAACAATAGCTACTGCCTGACCTTGCACGGACGTGCATCAATTGGCACGGACGTGCAGCTTTTTCTGGCGAAACAGCTTCATTTCGAAAGGTCATAACTTCTTCATTACTCATTGGAATAAGGCATGTAAGCAGTCGTTGGATAGCTCTTGAGATGAACTTTAATCTCCAATTTAAATCACTTCAAAAACTTGAGTAGAAAAAAAGTTATAGTCATTTGAAGTTGACCTTAGTGAAAAAATCCTTCCAAAACCCTTCCAAATGCTCTTATTTCACTCTTGTACACTTTTCCTTGCTTCTTTCATTCTTCCATAGCTCCCTTATTTCCTCTTCTTGTCTCCAACTTCTTTTCTTCTTTGTCCAAAAGCTTCAAAGTGCCATATTTATACCTAAATATGCACCAAAACACTAGCAAACCCGTGAAGCATATGATACACAAAAAATGCATAAAAATAGAGTAATTAGTGAACTAAGAATTGATTTCCCACAATTCTAAGGCTCAAAATCACTTTAAAATCATACAAAATAACAAGTAATCAATCATGTGAGTCCCTTCATCATATGGACCACACAATGCACACCTAAATGAAATGAGGGGGACTCTATACATAGGATCCAAAAAGACTCCAATTCAGTGGAACATGATGCACACATAGTGATCTCTCAATAGTGATCATTGAGATCACAACCCAAAAAAAACATAAAGTCATCATTCACCCATCAGCAAACCCTTCAAACAACTAGGGACTCAAAACGCAACCACAGGCAACAGGGTACTCACAACACCATCAACAGGATACCAACAACATTAGCAACAGGATACCAAAAAAATAAACAAGGTACCAACAAAATCACTTATCCATCCTTGATTAATATGAGACCTTGATTAAACTTAGAATAATCTGAAAATAATCACTTAGAGCAACATAAGCATCCTTGAAAATAATCACTTATCCATCCACAAATAGGCTGTTCTCAAAAGACACCCTGCTACTACTTGCAAAACAATCATGCCAAAGGCAAGTAAGAAAATTCTAGGTGACTTCAAAGACAATCTGACAAAGAGCACTTCACACCCCACATCATATAAAACATACACTCCTTAATAAATTCCAACAATGGATATTTCAACCAATTAACACCAACACAAACCAATTTCAGCAATTATATGCGCTGCACATTAAAATAAAAAGAAGATTAAGGTTAAGAAACGTTACGCTGCACGCAATCAGTTGGAGGGATGAAATTTGCGGTCCAGATCTTTTACAAATTCAAGGAGACAAGGATCAAATTTCTCCTCATCAACGGCAATCCCAGATCGGACCCTCTTGGACCTGAGTTTGGCCTCTTCAGAAGGGAAAATCATATTGGGGGGAGGGTCGGACAATTTGAAGCCGTACAACTCTTCTTCCTCCGGGGTTTCATCTGGTTTTTCAGCCACCGTTGAAGTTTCATCTTCTTCAACTAGTTTCGCCCCTTTTCCCCTTAATCTCCTCATCACATCAGAAGAAACCCTTTTCAATTTTTTAGCCTTAGGTTTTGGCCTAGGCAAAGTCTTCATCCAAGCACGGTACTCAGCATCGGTCATATCATCCACACCATTTTCGTCGTAATCAATTGATTTAAGGACCGTACCAAGAGCCTCGAAAGATTTATCGGATAACACCTTCTTAGCTTCCTCAGATTTGTAAAAACGCTTGGGTGAAGAAGATTTACCCTCCAATGACTTCAAAAGTTTCGCTAGGACCTTCGTTTCATGGTCGTCCTCACTTTCGAAAAAGGCATCGTACATAGGGGTAAGATCTGCCATTTTTAGGGACTCAATTTCAGATCTGAGTAAGAACAGGGAAGAACGAGTTATGTATTTAAAGAGTGAGAAAGGAAAATGAAAGAGTTTGAAAGAAAATTGAAGAGTGAGAAACGAAATGGGTGGAGAAGACGAACAGTTGAAGCAAATCGGTGAGAAGAGGGAGAAAGAAGGGTTTCTGGAATTTTGGGGAAAAACTTAGGGTTTGTTGAATGTGGGATGCAAATGGGTTTTGACGGTTGAATTCGATTTTGTTAGGTGGGGATGAATTAATTTTGGTGGGAATGATTAAGTATGATAAGTTATGTTATAATTTAAGTAAATCTAATTATGAAAACTGATTGTATTTAGTGAGAGTAAAGTGAGGGCAGAAATGTAATTTCACTAAAAAAACTTACTCAAAAAGGAAATTTATCAATTGTTGCACATAATGTGAAACATCCGTTTTTGGTGATTGTTGCAGATAATGCGTGGCGGAGGAAGTATTTGTTGATTTGCAATGATTTTCCTTTACACACATAATGTCATAATATTATTGTCATCACAAATATTTTTTTGAGGAAACACAATACACATACAATGTACGGAGTATATGTACTCCGTAGTATTTTTTTTTTTTTTTTTTGAAGAAAGTACTCCGTAGTATTAAACATACAAAATGCGCAATCTACGGAATATTATACAATTATACGGAGTAAATTGAAAAGATTGTCATAAAAATTTAAAGATATTTAACATCATTTAAAAGGAACAAAATAAAGATATTTACATCATTTAAAAGGAACAAAATAAATATTGTGATACATTTTCTTAACCCACAAAAAAGTCAATGCAAATAATTTGTTTCCATTAATTTACAGCCAGCAACAGAAATTACTGTCAATGATGAACCAAATATAGCCTTTATTACAATGATTACGTTGATTATGATACTTTGATTTTAACCCACATTAAATGTCACAAATTGCGGTCCAGATTAAAAGAATTATACTGTAATTTATCCTTTTATGTCGATTACATCCTCTCAAAACCAACTCATTATCAAATTTCCAATTACATTAAACCAACATTATTACAATTATTTCCTCATAAAATCATATCAATAATTATAATAACCATTTTCATCCAATCATAATCCTACCACATGAAATCCAATGTTCCTTTTTTATATATCACATCAATTCATAAACCCATTACATTAACACAATTTTACTACAACTAAAATTAAAATTAAATAAAAATAAAGAGTCAAAAAGGGGCCCACCTACTCTAAACTCCTCCTAATAAAATTAAAATACTCTTAAGCATGCCTTAAGATCCTCAGCTTTTTTTAAAAAAAAAAAAAAAATTCCTACCAATCAGAAACTAAAGTTTTTTTTTTTTTTCAAGTTAACTTTAATTAAAAAAATAAAAATACCCAAAATAAAATTAGTTGTCATCACAAGAATTTACCCCCTTTTTTTTTTTACTTTTTCTTTAACTTTTTTTTTTTTAATCTAAAGATTCAAAAGGCATGTAAAAACAAACACAACTACACCATCATTATCATCATCACCATTTTTCCTCCCACAACAAATTTACAATTCTACCCCCACCCAAACCCTACGAAATTACCATTATACCCCTCAAGACTTCCTCGGACGACCTCTACCCCTCTTCACACCACCAATCCCGGCCCCACCAACACTAGTCACACTAACTTCCGAAGGATTCTTCCTTGGCCTGCCACGTGGCCTACCAGAAGAAGGCGGCTTAATGGGCTGAGTCACAGGAGCAAGTGGGTCCCTCTCCTTAGCTGGCCTACCCCTGGGCCTAACAGGCTGGTTTGGGCCCGGCCCAGTAGGAGTGTTTCCCTTGGGCTTTGGTGGGCGCCCACGTCCTCTCTTTATGGACTCACTAAGCCCATTAGTTGGCTCATCATCAGCTAATTCCTCTTCCTCTTGTTGCTCATCATTGAGAATATAAGTGTCATCTTTCAACATCATGAGTTGACCTGTTTGTCTCAGCTTTTCCAGCGTGTGCCCCACATGCGTCGCGTGAATCGGTGGCAGATCTGCATAGTTTGACTCTATGTAGTTCGTTATCGCCTCTTTACTCGCACCTTCCTTCTCGTTTAACCTTTCTATTGCCCCCATTATCATCTACAACAACAAAAATAATCAACACCAAATTAATCAACAAAAAATACCAAAATTATAAATTAAAAAAAAAAATAAAAAATACATGAAATTGAATCGTTTTTACCTGGGGGTAATCTGGGAAAGAAGGGTGATGATCTTGGAAAGCCATGATTTAGGAGGAGAGAGAAAGTATGGAGGAGAGAGAAAGTGGAGTGAGAGAGTGAGTGAGTGAGGAAATAAAGGGGGTGAATAATATTTATATTTATAATAAGGGTATTTTGTTTGTAAGAAGATTAGATGGATTAGGATGGGAGATCGGACGGTTAGGGGAGATGAAAGGGAGGGAGATCGGACGGTGGAGAAGAGGGGGAAAATGGGTTGACACAGATTGATGACATGGCATTGGAGGGTAAAGAAAAAGTTGTCCAGGTGGTTGTTAAAGGGGGGGAGTTTTTGAAATTGAAAAAATGAAAGAAATGAGATGAGAATATGAGATGATCATGTGCAATGTGGGGCCATTCATTTTATGAAAACTGGTTATTCATGCTATTATGGGTTGTTTTTTACTCTTCTTTGTCTTTTTGGATTTTATTCAACTTTTTTGGTTTTTGTTTTTTTTTGTGTTTTTAATTAATTACTTCAATAGTCTTGTTTATTACTACGTGTTCGTTTTTCGTTTTTTTTACGAAAATTAAGAAAAGTTGATAAGGTTAAAAATTATGTGTGAAGTACATTCAGGATCATTACAAAATATACTGTATTTTGTTTTCTGTTTGACTCAACAATGCGAGTAAGTAAAAATGCACTTAATTGGCCTTGTTGATTTGTGCAGTTATTACATGTTGATATCGACTTTAAAGGATGATTATGGAATTTTAGTTTGAATATAAGGAAATTTTGCATGAAACAAGATTTGAAATAAGCACAATGTTATGGCCCTTTTGGGTCACCAAATAAAGAATGCAGACACGCAGTAAAGTGATAAAGTGAGTAGTGTTTACGGTATTGGATTTTGTCTGCAACTTGTTTAAAAAATATATATTTAAAAAATAGCATTGACTCATGTCAAATTTGCATGTAGTTGGGTTGGTAGTGCCCCGGCTACTCGGCATGCTGATTGTGGGTTGTTTATTGTCGCATGTTCAAATGGATTCCTCGTGCCTATATATGGTTTATTGGCCAATTGTCATGTATATAGTGAGTTTGTTTTTATTGATTTCAGTTGATGTGTCTGTTGTGCCTTTCCAACATAAACAACAAAGGAAAAAATTATTTAACATGCTACACAGTAACTTGTGGTGATGTGCACTTCCAAATTGGCCTGGTGTTTTTGATCTCCGGCTTAAATGATTTGATTAGGGTTGCATAAGGAATGTTATGCATCTGCAATAACTAATATTTGACACAATTAACACATAGCATCTTTAGCTGGATGAAGATAGTGTTAAGAAAATAATGCAAATTTTCTATTTAATCAAATTTGAGGGAGAAATAAATTACATAAACAAAATGTCTATTTATACCAAAGTGCAAAAAACACAACCCCTCTTTTCTCTGAGTTATTTTTCTTCTCTCAGATTTTCTCTTGAAAATTATTACATACAAATGAAGGAAATGCTCAATTTATAGTTTTTCCTAAAACAACCTAAGCCATTTAAAATTTAGCCTGCAATATTTATTACCATTAGTTATTTTTCCCTATATTTGGAAACACCTTTAATTTTCAATGGTAATGCATGGTTATTTAATAACCATTTATTTTTTTTTCTTTATGTTTCTTAATTATCTGCCAACAATCTCCCACTTGAAGACTGATTTCAATCTGTCTTCACACCAAGGAGTAGAACCTCAACTAGTCTTCTGTCATTTTAAGACCAATTGATGTTGAGCACAATTTCAACTTGTCAATCGTCACTGTTTTCGTTAACATGTCTGCTGGATTCTTACTGCCAAGAATCTTTTTAAGAGTTAACACTTCATCTTCTAGAAGAGACCTGATAAAGTGATAACGAATACCGATGTGCTTTGTTCTTGAGTGAAACGCCGAATTCTTTGCTAAATGAATAGCACTCTGACTATCGCTATACAAAATATTATTCACTTGTTTGAACCCCAGCTCATCTAACAAACCTTAAAGCCATATCATCTCTTTACTAGCTTCGGTCACTGCCACATACTCAGCTTCTGTAGTGGATAAAGCAACAATCTTTTGTAGTTGGGACATCCAACTTACGGCTGTATTTCCAACTGTAAATACATAATCCGTTGTGCTCTTTCTATTATCGACTTCACCGCCAAAGTCTGCATCAACGTAACCTTGTATTTTCAATTCACCTTTACCAAAGTACAAACACTTATTAATTGTACCTCGTAAATACCTCAAAATCCATTTAACAGCTTCCCAATGGACTTTTCCTGGATTGGACATAAACTTGCTTACAACTCCCACTGCATGTCCAATATCTGGTCTTGTACAAACCATTGCATACATCAAACTTCCAATAGCCGAGGCATAAGGAACCTTGGCCATATATTCTTTATCTTCATCTGTCTGAGGGGACTGATCCTTTGATAGACGAAAATGACTCGCCAACGGTGTACTAACAGGCTTAGCATCACCCATATTAAATCTCTGAAGAACACGTTTGATGTACTCTGATTGTGATAACTGCAAAGTGCCTCTCTGCTTATCTCTTGTGATTTGCATTCCTAAAATCTTCTTTGCTGGACCCAAGTCCTTCATGTCAAATTCCTTTGACAATTGATGCTTCAACTTTATAATATCATTCATATCAGAACCTGCTATTAACATATCATCAACATAAAGTAATAGGATGATATAACTGGGTTGATATCTCTTGAAGTAGCAACAGTGGTCAGCGTTGCACTTCTGGAAATCTTCCTTGTGCATGAAGTTATCAACTTTTTGTACCATTGTCTTGGGGCTTGTTTTAGCCCGTATAAACTTTTCTTAAGTTTGCATACCATCTGCTCTTTCCCACTTTTTATAAAACCTTCTGGCTGGTGCATGTATATTTCTTCATCAAGATCTTCATGAAGAAATGCAGTCTTCACATCTAACTGCTCGAGATAAAGATCTTCAATTGCAACAATACTCAACACTGTTCTAATGGTATTGAGTTTCACAACAGGAGCGAATATCTCATTATAATCAACTCCCTCTTTCTGTTGAAAACCTTTGACAACTAGTCGAGCCTTATACCTCTTGGAATCATCGTGCTCCTTTTTTGCTCTATATATCCATTTGTTATGAAGGGCCTTCTTACCTATGGGTAACTCAGTTAGTTCCCATGTCTGGTTTGAAATCAGGGATTGCATTTCATCTTTCATTGCAAGCCCCCACTTTCTAGCATCTCTGGTCTGGGATGCTTCATAATAATCTTCTGGTTCCCCATCATCAGTTAATAACAAATAATTCATATATTTTCTATTAGGCACACGTGGTCGAGTACTCCTTCTTAGTGTAGGAGTTGGACAAGAAGGTTGTTGTATGTCATTTGATTGCGATGTACTGCCCTTTACAGTCTGTTCTTCTTGTTGCGGAGTACTTATGATAGTGTACTCTTGCATCGTACTGTCTGGGACATAATCTTCATCAATGAATGTAGATTCTTTTTGATTTGTTTCATAACTCTCAATTTTATGCCTATCTTTGTACATGACTCTCTCATTGAAAATTACATCTCTTGAACGAATAATCTTTTTGCTTTCATCATCCCAAATGCGGTATCCGAACTCATCTTCGCCATAACCGATAAAAGTGCAAACTTTTGATTTAGGATCAAGCTTATTTCTGCCTTGATCACTAATGTGCACATAAGCTACACAACCAAATACCTTTAAGTGCGACAATTTGATCTCTTTGCCGCTCCATACCTCCTCTGGTAATTTGTACTCCAATGGGGTTGATGGTCCTTGATTGATCAAGTAAGCTGCTGTATTGACTGCTTCTGCCCATAATTGTTTTGGTAGACCTGACTGTATACGAATGCTTCTGGCTCTTTCTGTCAATGTTCGGTTCATCCGCTCAGCTATGCCATTATGCTGAGGCGTAGCTGGCACAGTTCTTTCCATCTTAATATCATGCTCGTAGCAAAACTTCTTGAATTTGGTGTCCTCATATTCTCCGCCATTGTCGGACCTGAATCTTTTGATCTTCAGACCTGTTTCATTTTCAACCCTAGCTTTCCATATCCTGAAAACTTCAAACACTTTGGACTTGTATTTTAGAAAGTAAACTCATACTTTCCTAGAGTGATCATCAATAAAAGTCACAAAGTACTGTTTTCCACCTATAGACTGGGTGGTTGTTGGTCCCCACACATCAGAATGAACAAGCTCCAATTTTTCTTTCATTGGAGTTCTTCCATATGTCTGAAAGCTTACCCTCTTCTGCTTTCCAAGTATGCATTCTTCACACATGTCTAAATTCACAGATTTTAGAATAGGGAGTTTTCTAATTGAATGCATGATCTTCATTCCATTCTCACTCATGTGACCAAGTCTTTGGTGCCATAACTTGGAATTTTCATTCTCTGTTGCAACTGCAATCGAATAACACGCTCCAGCTGTCAAATAGAGAGTACCATTCTTTTTACCATGAGCAACTATCATTGCTCCCTTTGAAATCTTCCAATTATCACCTTGAAAGATTATAGTGTAACCTTCACGAGCCAACTGCCCAACTGAGATCAAGTTCTTTCTTAGGTCGGGAACATGTTTGACATCCTTCAGCTCCCAAGCTGACCCATTTAACTTAATTTTGACATTACCTTGACCAACAATATCACAAGGTTGGTCATCACCAAGGTATACCTGTCCAAGGTTTCTATGGACATACTTCTCAAAAAAGTTTTTATTAGAAGTAGTATGGAACGATGCTCCAGAGTCTAATACCCAAGACTCTTCTTTGCTCTCCAATGAGCATATCAACGCATCATCACCTTCTCCGGTAGAAGTGACATTTGCCTCTGCCTTCACTTCTTTGCCTTTTGGTGTTCCCTTGCACTGATTTTTATAGTGCCCAATCTTTCCACAATTCCAACACTCCACAGTCTTTGAGTTTTGGAAATTATTTGGATTCCTGGATTTTGACCTCCTATCTCTGGATTGTCCTCGATAGTTTGATCTTCCGCGTTCATTCCTTCTGATTAAATTTCTTCCTCTTGACTCTGTATGCAATACTGAAGAGGATGAAGATTCACCTGATTCTCTTCGTCGAATCTCCTCACTAAGAACCAGATCACGAACGTCATCAAACTTCAACTTGTTATTTCCCGATGAGCTACTCATAGCTGTGACTGTAGCATTCCAACTATGTGGCAGGGAAGATAAAAGTATTAACGCTAATACTTCATCATCAAATTTGATTTCAACAGAACTCAATTGGGTTGTGACAGAAATGAGTTCATTAAGGTGTTGAGCTACCGATCCACCTTCGACATCCTCAAACTAAACAACCGCCTCATCAAATGAACTTTATTGGAGGCTGATGGCTTCTCATACATATTAGAGAGAGCTTTCATGAGACCTGCCGTTGTGGTTTCCTTTGCAATGTTAAACGCCACATTGCGTGATAACGTCAATCGAATAACTCCGAGTGCTTGTCTATCTAAAAGCTTCCATTCTGCTTCTTGCATGCCATCTGGCTTTTTCTCTTCCAGAGGTTGATAGAGTTTTTTCTGGTATAAATAATCTTCAATCTGCATTTTCCAAAATCCGAAATCTTTACCATCGAATTTTTCAAGTTTAACTTCTCCTTTGTCTGCAGCCATTTCTCCCACTCAAATTTGACTTTTTCTTTTAGGATCGTTTTTATTTTTATCGTAATGTGGACTAATTGTCAACCAAGCTCTTGATACCAATTGTTAAGAAAATAATGCAAATTTTCTATTTAATCAAATTTGAGGGAGAAATAAATTACATAAACAAAATGTCTATTTATACCAAAGTGCAAAAAACACAACCCCTCTTTTCTCTGAGTTATTTTTCTTCTCTCAGATTTTCTCTTGAAAATTATTACATACAAATGAAGGAAATGCTCAATTTATAGTTTTCCTAAAACAACCTAAGTCATTTAAAATTTAGCCTGCAATATTTATTACCATTAGTTATTTTTCCCTATATTTGGAAACACCTTTAATTTTCAATGGTAATGCATGGTTATTTAATAACCATTTATTTTTTTTCTTTATGTTTCTTAATTATCTGCCAACATATAGGTCAATTAATTGTCAAGTTATCCTTTAAAATTTGGAAATTTATGCTATATTGTATCTCATGCACGGTGAATTAAGTTAGTCCGCTGTGATGATTTAGTTAGGTAAATAGGTTAAAAGTGTGACCTTAGACATATCTTTAAGGCATACAACTTTATATTGGTTAATTTGAATGGAATTGAGTCCGAATTATTTCTCGTGCAGGGTAGCCAAATTTATGCTATATTGTATCTCATGCACGGTGCGTGGCCAAATCTATGCTAAATAGGGCTATTTATTATTAGTATTTTAATTTTTTATGTTCTTGACTCATTTAGGGAAATCAATGTGATGGATTCGAGGCTAAGTTAATTTAAAACCTTAAGCTACATTCCACGTGTATTTTGCTATAAGTATGATATATTAACACTAATTTTCTTTTAGTAATAATCATAGGACAATATTATAGATACGCATTAATTAATTAATAAAAACATACTCTATTATTCTAAAACGAGTATTATCTATCAATAAAGTGGTACTACATATCCCGTCAAAAAAAAAAGAAAAAAAGTGGTACTACATATTATTTCCTTACTTGTATCGTGGTTAATTTAATTATAGCCATATTAAAATTCATTAAAATCTGTCAAGTGGTCCGTTTCAGATTACAAACATCAAACACCACTATTAAGTATACACATCATCAAACTCATTGACGTATCTGTACACAATCCAATAGAGAATTCAATTACGTTACATTCAACTATCATATAGAAATCAACTCATTGGGCGTGCAAAAACTAGCCAAATAGATAACATAAACTAGCCAAATAGTTAACGCCTTTGAAAGTAATTTAGCAATTACAATTATCCAGATAATTCGTCTAGTCATTTTAACATCATAACCAAAGAAAGGTGGAGGAAATCTCCATCTAACTATATTGTTGCATTATAAGGTTGATTTCACCTATTAGGCGGACATATATATGCTAGATTGCAATTTGTTCAGGGTTTTCAACTTTTCAAGACATGACCTCCACTTTGATTTTTGGGTTTAATTTGCAAGATTCGAGGTGGCCTAGGTATCACTTGTGTGCGCCACGCTAGGTTTTGATCTACATTAGGGAGAGTCAACACATATGAAAAGATATTAGGTCGTAAAAGTCGTGTAACTAGAGTAAGAATGAACAATTATCTCCGACAAGGTCTCTTTTGCTATGTAAGAGTCATATATATTAGTCCAATAACATCCTTTTAATTCTTCTTTCCTTCCAAAATGGTGGGTTGATCAGCTAGCTATTTACTTTGATCTAATCTAGGTCTAAGATGAGCTATTCATTCATATATTTTTTTTTCTTTTCTTTTCCGAATGATCCTTTTTCTAGGCTAAATGACTATATCACCATTAGGATATTAGATGACGGCTTTCATTCAAGTCTAGTTTGCTAATCTTAACTTAATTTTATTACACTTGATTTTTGTACACTGATTATTACGACCTAGCTACAAGTTTATTCGAGATTCACAAGTCATGACACATCATGAGAAAACTGGCTCGAGTCATTAAGCCAATCATCAAGTCCACAATATAGCTCAAACTCCAAAACCCTTCTACCATATGGGTGGCTAGCCTAGCGCACTTGACCATCTGTTCACACAGCAACAGGCTAACCCCTTAAACCCTGTTAAAAACCCCAAATCAACCGCAAAACACCATAGTCGGAGGAGAGCGATGCAAGGCCATAACCTCCGCCGAGCAGTCCACACTCTAACGTCTTCACTCTCTCTCCTCCACTCTCTTCGCCGTCGACCCCTTCTTTCTCTCTCCTCTTTCTCCATTCACAAACCTTACTCATTTTCCTCTTCTTCTAACCCCACTTCATTTATCAAAGATAATTGCTTAAATTTCCCCAAATATGTTGTTACTGGGGCAATTAATAATACCCATGTTCCCAATTTGTGCAAAAATGATGTGAATAATGATCAATTGGATGATCATGAAGTGGGGTTTGAAGAAGAAGAAGTTTCTGGGCATAAATTGACGGAGACGGATGTTTATGCTGCAGTTGAATTAGCTCTTGATTCCGTGATTAAGATTTTTACTGTTGCTAGTAGTCCTAATTATTTTCTTCCTTGGCAAAATAAATTGCAGCGCGAAACTATGGGTTCTGGTAAATTCACCCCCTTTTTCATTGAATTGTTATTCCATTTTATGTTTATTAATTCATTTTTGTTAAATAATTGTGGGTTTCAATTATTTTCATGTTTGAATTTGGTAACTGTTATGAACTTATGATTGTTAACAGCAGTTTGGGCTGTAGTATTTTGATAAATCTGTTGGAGCTTAATAGGGAAGAAATTTTGTAATTGAAAGTCTTGGAACAGTAATGTGATCACTATGCATTTATGAAATATTTAACCTGATCGAAAGACGACATATTAACTCATAGTTTTGCTGGGTTATGGAGAGGAAAGGGTGGGAGAGAGTGTTGAGTCTGTTGGTAGTGACTAGTGAGAAGTAAAATGGGAAAAATTAGAGAGTTGTGGAAGTAAAATAGATGATCAATCGCGTTCAATGCACGTTTCAAACTTATTGTTCCACTGATGGAATGTTATCGAGGTTTTGGGGAAGTATTACATTAAACTTAATTTGATTGCTTAACTGCTATATATTTTAAATTCAGTCATATATGAAGAAATAAACTTTGTTGATGGTATTGCTTTTTTGAAGGGTTTGTGATTTCTGGAAAAAAGATCCTGACTAATGCTCACGTGGTGGCGGATCACACGTTTGTGCTCGTTAGGAAGCATGGATGTCCTACTAAGTATAGAGCAGAAGTATTGGCAGTTGGACATGAATGTGATTTGGCTGTCCTAGTTGTTGAAAATGAAGAGTTTTGGCAGGGTGTAAACCATTTAGAACTTGGAGAGATTCCGTTTTTGCAAGAAGCTGTTGCTGTTGTTGGATATCCCCAAGGTAATGCTACATGGTAAATCTGTTTGGATTTTCATATTATGAAGTATTGTAGTAGATAGATGTCTGTTGCATACTTCAATCTCATCGAATACATATAAATTGTGTCTTCCACACACAAGTCACAAAATATTAGTGCACGTGCAATCTATGGTCTGGGATGAAGACTTGGACTTTTCTTGTTTATTTACAACCGTTAAGGCTTACAAGCAATGAGGAGAACTGAGCTATAGCCTGCATACATGTTGAATTTTTAAATGATTTATTATATTGGCTTGACCTAGGCAGCTGATAGCATTTTATACTCATCTACAGGAGGTGATAATATATCTGTAACAAAAGGTGTTGTTTCCAGAGTTGAGCCAACACAATATGTTCATGGAGCTACTCAACTCTTGGCAATACAAATTGATGCAGCAATTAATCCGGGTAATAGTGGAGGCCCGGCAATCATGGGAGATAAAGTTGCTGGAGTAGCTTTCCAGAACCTTTCAGGTGCAGAAAATATCGGGTGAGTATGCTGTGTGATTTCAATACGTATCTAGCTCTTGGACAAAGAAAATCACTTCAGCTAGGTGAGAGTGCTGATGTGGGAAATTGTTCTTTCTTTTGCCCCTTGCCTAGCACTTGTTAGTAACTCTGTTCTTACTTAAGTACTGCTTCAGCAAATCAATTTATTGACAAGTTGAATTATTCTACTATAATTTTCAATGGTTAAATATACGTAGTTACTAAGTTTTGTTTTACTTATTATATAGATAGAGGTAATGTAGCTGATTGGGCTTAAATAATTAGTTCTTGTTCATGACACACACATGTAAGTAGATGGGTTACAAAGTGAAAACTTTCTTTCGGCTTCATCCGTACACAAATATCCACACTATTATTATTGCATGATTTTACAGTCATAGCCTTCATACGTGTCATAAACAAGTGGGGTTCTGATGGTATCTTGGGTAGCTTAAAATACAATCTTCTAATATTTTGAGAATGCTATAACTCTTCCAGAGCATTTCGTATATGTGACTATTACTGAATGGGTAGAGTAGTATCCCAACCAAATCATATATAATGAAAGCACATAGATAATGTAAGCATCTCCTATGTTGTTCTTTTACTTATATGTGCATAATCTGTTGCAGTTACATAATTCCCGTGCCTGTGATAAAGCATTTTATAGCTGGTATCGAAGAATGTGGTAAGTATGTGGGATTCTGTTCTTTAGGTTTGTCATGCCAAGCAATGGAAAATCAGCAGCTCCGAGAGCACTTTGGGATGGACAATGGAATGACTGGGGTGCTTGTGAGTAAAATTAACCCAATATCGGAAGCTCACAAGATTTTGAAGAGAGATGATGTTATTCTTGCGTTTGATGGTGTGGCTATTGCCAATGATGGGACAGGTACTTGTTCTCTGCAACTTTGTGATATTGTAAATCAAGAAAGCTTGTGCTTTGACTATTTATGTGTGATAGCCAGCAAAGAACTTTTGTATAAGGGATTCCCATAAAAGTAGCGAAGTATTGTATATTATTTTTTTCACTTATATTGGTGAATGAGATATCAATTTGTTTCAGCATGTTGTGTAATTACGAGTGAAAAGGAAGGTGTGTATATAACTTCTTCTTGCCTGTTTCCTATTAACAAGTCTTTTGAAAACTTTATTATTTTCTTTTGCGCTGGCATAGTGGCATGTAGAGTGCTTGCTGTTTTTCCTTTTCTGATATCCTGAAGTGATTACTACAATGGTAGTTCCTTTCAGGAATCGAGAGCGAATAACTTTTGATCATCTGGTCTCCATGAAGAAACCAAATGAGAAAGCTGAGCTGAAGGTGTTAAGGGACGGCAAAGAGTGCAACTTTTTGATAAATGTTCATCCTGTAAGTCAGAACCTTTTTTGTATTTTAACTTTTTTTTTTTATGATATGCTCTTAATATATGAATGACGGCAATGACCACACCTATGAAGAGCAGAACCTCACACAAATTCATGCAATTGTATACATGCACACTTGAACTCAAAGGGGATAGATCAGTCACTACTAGATACTTATGATCTAGTTGGGTTGCTTTAATGACCTAAAAAAAATATTATGATGGAGCAGGCCCTTAACCTCATGAACCCAAAGAATGCCATATACCTTTATTTAGAGAACTAGTGATTGGGTTGTGGTTTTGGTATTGTGCCTCTGGTGTTGTTGTGAACTTGTTTGAATTTATACGTTTTTTTGCATTTATCATGGCAACAATTCTCTACAGATGATATTTACATTGGCTTAAAATTCTCTTGCAGTTGCAACCATTGGTTCCTGTCCATCAATTTGATAAGCTGCCTAGTTACTACATATTTGCTGGTCTTCTTTTCATCCCTCTGTCCCAGCCATACCTCCATGAGTATGGAGAAGAATGGTATAATGCCTCTCCACGTAGATTGTGTGAACGTGCACTCAGAGAACAACCCAAGAAGGCTGGTGAACAGCTAGTCATATTATCGCAGGTATCTTTTTACAAGAGACAAATTTCATATGTAAGCATTAAACTGTTTTTGAATGCGTCAGTGAGCCCTTCTTGGATACACTACAGTTTTTTCTTATTCATCTCTGCATTCCTCCCCCTTTCTTCTGTCTTCCAGCAAGATCTTTTTGAAGTTTGGTGGGTTTAGGCCTAATTATATCTATTACCTGAATATACATCGGCAGATTGCACTACTGCAAAATCCACCATTTACCTAGTATTGTTTGAAGGCAAAATTTAATATTCTAGGTAAGTGAGATTGAGAATCGGTGAGGAAACTGTGTATCTGACCTTGAAGATAAACTTGTGATAGCTTTTCTGAAGAAATTATCTAGCTTTTTTAGTGGTATTTAGAAGAGACTGCTGGTATCGCATGCCCTTTGTTCTTGCTGTATCTCATCTTTCAGTCATTGCAAAATCTAGCTTTCTGACAAGTTGACCATTCAAATCTTTCTGGTTATATCATAGTAAATCAAAGGAAACCAAACTAAAACACAATTGGCCAAGCTTTCACAAAACTGTGAGCTACCCAACCCACTCTTTTCCTTGTGCCCCCCTCTTTTGTATCTACATTGGGTTCTGCTGTAAATTTACTACTTTGAGTAACTATTATTTAATGGTTTGCTGCTGATACCTTCTATTTCAGGTTCTGATGGATGATATTAATGCAGGATATGAGCGTCTTGCAGAATTGCAGGTACTTTGAGAAACTTTTTATGAAAAGATTTATCTTATATTTGATGCTTCTAGCCCGCAATTTCCAAAATGATTGTGAACTTTCTCTGACATGATGTTAGTGATTTCTCCTTGCAAATACTCTAATACTGTCTTCGTTCCAGATTAAGTGGGAATTCTGACTAGAAATTTATCACTCTATTAGCTACTCCATGACATGGGAGTTGCATTCTGTAGTCCTTATAAAGTTGACATCATTGAAGTCAGCTAAAAGGAGTTAAGGCTAGTATTAGACGACTGAAGACCATGTATATACATTTCACTTCACATTAGTGACCTACTAGATGTACTTCAGATATTGCCTTGTGCGACCCCCAAGGTTTCGATTGGCCATTAAGGGGCATTCATTCTTGGAACTTTATAGACCTATTGATAGGCTTCGTATCCAACCAACTTATATGACATTAGAGGACACCCAACACACTCACTTCAATTATGGAAAAAATTCCAAAACTGCCCGAAAGCGTGGACGTGGATTATAGTCTTTAATTTTGGACGATTTTTGGCCTTTTTTTTGACCCGGAGAGGAAGTAGGTTGGGGTGCTTCTCACAGACCCCAAGACCCCCCCCCCCCCCCAGTGTACTTATGCTCCCTTTATTTGCTAAAGGCCACGACAGAACTTTATATGACTTAGTAGTGGTCATATATGGTTTCCAACAATATAATATGACCCCAATATCCATCCCATACAATCTTGACATTTTTCGACATCGGGTCCCAAAACCTCTAAATTTGTCCCAAAACCTTCAATTTTGGACAATTTTAGATTTTTCCGGACTCGGAAAGAAAAATGGTTGAGGTTCTTTTCATAGATCCCCCGACATTCTAGGAGGCCATTAGGGTGGTTGAAGTTATCCACTTTGCCTTTAAACCGTCACTTTAGCCTTTTTCATACGCGCCTCCTTTAATTAACTAAAGGCTACCACGACTTTTATGTGGCCAATTACTAGGCATATATGGTTTCAAACAACATTATATGACTATGGGATGCGTTCGCTACAATCCCGAGATTTTTCAACACTGGGTCTTGAACCTCCAAAATTGGTCCAAAAGCGTTAATTAGTCTTTAGTTTTGAACACTTTTAGACCTTTTTTTGGATCTTGAAATGAAACAAGCGAGGGTATTTCCCATGGACCTCACAAGTCACAACACCCCGGTTTTTAGCTGATGTCTTTTGAGTGATATCACATATGCTTAGATCTACTTTAGTTCAGCTTCAACTTTTGTGGGGATATTGAAATGAAGAAGGCAGGGAGAAATAAACTTGTTGAATGCTTGGGCATTATTTTTTCCTTCTGATGACCATAAACAAAGATTAGTTTTACAGGCTAAAAGAACATAGCCACCTTCCCAAACTATGTTTTTCTTAGTTGATTGCTCTTTTGTTCTTGTACATGCTACGGTGTACATGCAATACCTTTGATTCCTCTCCGTTTCAGTGTCTGACAAAGATGTATGTTGAGCAGGTGAAAAAAGTAAACGGAGTGGAGATTGATAATCTAAAACACTTATGCCAGCTTGTAGAGGAGTGCAAAGAAAAGAACTTGAGGATTGATTTGGATGATGATAGAGTTATTGTATTGGACTACCATAAAGCTAAGCTTGCAACTTCTCGCATTTTGAAGCGACATAGGATCCCTTCTGCTGCATCTAGTGATCTCGTTGAGAGTGAAGAGGAAGAAAATGTTGCTACATCTCAGAACTGATATATTCTTCCCAGTTTTGGCCTATAGGTTTTTGTAGTTCTACGTAATTCAAGAACGCGATAATTCAAATTATTGTACCAATGATATTCATCCTTTCCTAATGAGCTAATGGTGAGGGAACATGCAGAAATATTGGTGAAGCGCCTTGTATCCTAAGGTGCTTAATCAAATATTTGAGGCTGTCAAGGTAATTTGTCTTACGCTTACCTGTATACTACCATACAGAGTACTGTTCTGTTAAGCTTATAGCTTCATTTTTGGCCGAACAGTGAAATTAATATTTCGTGCTTCCTTTGTTTCTTAATACACGCAACAAGTTGACTTTATTATACATTCATTAAAAGTCAACTTATAACAGGGGAAATTATAAGCAGGGGAAAATGCAAACATTAGCAAGTATTTTTTTAAAGTTCCACTATGACTTGAAACCTTATAGTAGATAGTTAGATACCAATAATCCGAAACATAAAAACATTAAATTTAATCGAATCATTATTAAATTTATACATCAATATATATATAATATTGCACAGTACATTTTTTGCTATGTTCTTGTATATTGTATACTATGTTATTCGTATTTCGTATACATATATGCTTTATTTAAGATGATTTATTTTATAATAATCCGTAATTTATATTTTAGAAGTGCAGTGGGAGATTGTTGTTGACCATGTCAATTCAAGGTAGTTTGAAATTCCACAACCAAATTACCATAATTGCACATAAAATACAGTACTAAATATAGATCAACAAAAAATTGTCAATCTACCATTTAAAGACAAAAGAAATTGAGAGGCTTTAGGACAATACAACCGCAAAATTAGAATAAGGAAAAAAAGAGAAAAAAAGAACAAATGTACTAATCTTAGATTGTTAACCATACTTAGAACTTTGATGATGAGAAAATCCAAAATTAGGAAGAATTTGGAAGGCTACCCTTATTATTAGGAATATCTCCATCTTCAATACCTTTAGTATAAAGAAGGTTAATGGCGATATTGAAGCTTGAGCTAACAAGCCTCGAGCAGGCTAATCCTCTTAAACAACATACTAAGCATTATAAAGAAGAAATTTTCATTTCAAAGAATATAATTTAAGGGAGGCCTTAAGATTAATTTATCTTGTTAGCTCTGTAATATATATTTGTACAATATGGGAAAGAGTACAACCGCCTTGTCTTTGTTACCATGGCTACTTTCCATGGTTGTGATGATCGTTCGAGCTGAGGATCCTTACCTGTTCTTCGATTGGAAGGTTACCTATGGTACTCGTTCTCCCCTCGGAGTTCCTCAACAGGTTGTTCTCATTAATGGAGAATTTCCCGGTCCTAACCTTAACACAACCACCAATAACAACATCGTTGTCAATGTGTTCAACCACCTCGATGAGCCTCTCCTATTCCACTGGTTTGTATAGTCTTGTTGCTCATTTGGTTTGCACAATTCACATTATTTTTCCTAAGGCCATATTCACCTCTGCCTATGCAAATACCGCGAATTAATGATACAAGAATGAATGATACCATTACATCTATATATAAGATCCAAATTGAAAATTTTACAAAAAATATATATATTTTTTGACTTGTTTTTCATCTTGTTAAATTTTTTTGGTAGGAGTGGTATTCAACAGAGGAAGAACTCATGGCAAGACGGTACACCCGGAACAATGTGCCCGATTCTACCGGGGACAAACTACACGTACCGGTTCCAGGTTAAGGATCAAATTGGAAGCTACTTCTACTTCCCAACAACCGGCTTCTTAAGGGCAGCAGGAGGATTTGGTGGGCTAAGAGTGAACAGCCGTCTGTTGATTCCTGTCCCATTTGCTGATCCCGAGGATGACTACACCGTCCTTGTAGGAGACTGGTACCAGGACAGCCACACCGCGCTGAGGAAACGCCTTGACAGTGGCAAGTCTCTTGCTAGGCCTGATGGTGTGTTGATGAATGGTAGGCAAGGCAAGGTAGGTGATGCTAAGGAGGAGCCTCTCTTTACCATGAAGCCCGGGAAGACGTATAGGTACCGAATTTGCAATGTTGGAATGAAGAATTCTATCAACTTTAGGTTCCAAGGTCACAACATGAAGCTTGTCGAGGTTGAAGGGTCTCACACTGCTCAAAATGACTACGACTCCCTCGATATCCACCTTGGACAGTGTTACTCTGTGCTTGTCACTGCTGATAAAGATCCTAAGGACTACTACATGATTGCATCCACCAGGTTCGACTTTATAATTTATAACCAACTAACAACTTAGACATTTAACACAGTGTACAATTAAAGTTTCAAACAATTTAAGGGATGCGACGACAGAAAAGTAAAGGCATTGCAACCTTACAATATCTAGCTTGACTCTTAATGTCTCGGTCATTTCAATTTTGGGTCAAGCACTCGAAGTTGTTATAAAATGTGACATGCTAACATTGTTACGTGACCTTAATTTTTGTAGGTTCACCAAGTACCACCTTCAAGCAACAGGCATTGTGCGTTACGAAGGTGGAAAGGGTGCACCTTCAACGGCCCTTCCCGAGGCACCCGTGGGCTGGGCCTGGTCCTTGAACCAGTTCCGATCCTTGAGATGGAACTTGACCGCTAGTGCAGCCAGACCTAACCCACAAGGGTCTTACCACTATGGCCAAATCAACATCACTAGAACCATCAAGTTGGCTACCACTGCTGGCACCGTTGATGGAAAGCTTCGCTATGCCATCAACGGACACTCCCACACTGACGCCGACACCCCATTGAAGCTCCTCGAGTACTACCAAGTCGCGAACAAGGAGTTCAAATACGATGTCATCAAGGACGAGCCACCATCCAACATCGATTCCTTGGAGAAGTTCACCACAGGGCCTAATGTACTAAACGCCACCTTTAGGAACTTTGTCGAGATCATATTCGAAAACCACGAAAAGAGCATCCAGGCCTTCCACTTGGACGGCTACTCCTTTTTCCCTGTCGCGTAAGTACACATACATACATATACACACATATATATCGAGCACAATAATTCGTACACTAAGAAATAAAGCCTAACACATATATTTGTAGTCATACATGTTACATACTAACCTTCTAACAACGAACAATTTTAATAAAGCCTAATAACAATATTAGTACACTCTAGGAAAGCCTAGTAATATATTTGTTGTCATACATGTTATATTATGCTAACAACAATCGTAACATACTATTTTGTAACAAAATGTACAAAAACAGGATTGAAGTAGGCGAATGGACCCCGGAGAAAAGAAAGAACTACAACCTCCTAGACGCGGTGAGCAGGTACACGGTCCAAGTGTACCCCAAGTCATGGGCAGCAATCATGCTAACATTCGACAATGCCGGTATGTGGCAGCTAAGGAACGAGTCCCCGGAGAGGGCATACTTGGGGCAGCAGATGTACGTGAGTGTTTTGTCCCCGGAACGATCGCTAAGGGACGAATACAACCTCCCGGACAACTCCTTATTATGTGGTGTTGTCAAGAACTTGCCAAAGCCTCCACCTTACAGCATCTAAGTTGACAATTTAATAATTCGAATCGTACACAAAAATAGCAATTTTTTTTCCTACAATTTTTTTTTTCCTTAAGAATTTGTTATGGGGTTTAAAATTTTTTCATGGAAGAATTTGTCATTATTAAGATTTTAGTAGAGAAAATTGAAAAAGGAGGTGTCATTATTGAATGGCATCAACTGAGTGAGGCATTCTGTTGTATCTGTATTAGTCTTGGAGTTATTATAACATTGTATCCAAGCAATTTTTTATTTCAATGCCAAAAACACAAAAAAAATTTGTTCAATATTTTTATCTTCCATGAATAAATGCTAAACTTTTTTAATAATTTGTGATATATATATAAATATATATTTTTTATTTTCTATTGATTGGAAATGATCATGGATGTATAAAGTACTCAATTAGTCATCATAGCAATATAATGCTATTTTATTTAATAAAAAAAGCATATCACAAAAACAAGAATCAATTATCATAAAAATCAACACATGTATATTATAACTTTTTTAATAAGAAGTTTTTATTGGCCCTTTCGTTTCACTCTTTATACTCTCATTAGTTTATTTAATTTGTTGAATTTCTAAAAGAAAAAAGGCTTCTTATTAAAAAAAAAAACAAGTGATAATATAAAGAGTGGTTTAGGGCTTCTAAAAACGAGTATTCTAAGTTAAACAATCATGAATATGATTATTATGTTCAAAAGTTACAAATGCTTAATATTTTTTTTTTTTTTTTTTTGACAATAGCAACTGTAACAACAAAAAAACAACTACACATTAGAAATAGTAACACGACACTTTCTTGATATTTCATTAGCCTTTTGAACCTGTTCTCGTGGGACTTTCAGGATTGCACATCTGTTGAAAGTCGCACCCACTTCTTTAATCTCTTTTACCATCCAAGCAATGGCAACGATCTTACCCAATCAATCCTGTAGGTCGTTAATGAGTGAGACATAGTCGAAAAGAAGCAGGATCCCATCCTTACCTTGTGTTTGGGCCCATTTCATAGCTTCGAGACAGGCCCAAGCCTCACATTGAATAACTGATGAGGCAGCCCCACGCTTCCCTCCCTTACTCATAGGATTATCCTGTTCATTCCTTATGACCGCCCAGCCAATTCTTGCCCTAGTGGACCTCTTGTCCCATGACCCATCTACTTCTATAGTGAAGTTATCAAATCCCACCTTCTCCCTTTCCAGTTGCACATAATTGAACCATGGGGGAATAACTGGATCATCCCTGGAATGCTTAAGTTAATTAAAGAGCAAAAATGACACATCTCACGATCTTTTATCACAAATTCACGATGACATGTTCTTTTATATATGTATTTGTTTTCTTTTACGTATGAAGTTGATTTATAGTTATTAGGAAGCATGAAATTTGAGGAGATAAAATTTGTTGTATACAAGTATACAATACACACACTATTTTTTTTTTTAGGTGTATAGAGTCACGAACAGTGTTATGTAAACATGTAGTATCTCCACATAATTTTTTGTATATCAGTATGTTAATTTGTGGTTGGTGCACCCGGGTGCACCATGCGCATGGTGCGCCCAAAAGAACATTTAGTATATTTAAAAGAACATGGGTAAAAAATGAGCATGTTTTTATTTTCTTGCAACTGCAAATCCATCACTCTCTTCTCCTGCAATTTCTCACTCCTCTTTCCCTTCCTATCACTCTCTTTATTGCTGCCAATTTTTACTCTCCTTTACACCATCGTTTTCATTTAAGAATTTCAATGAATTTGGGTAAAAATCATTTCCAAAGTACTCATTTTCTCTCTCCATAACTTTTCTCTCTATCCTTTTCTATTTTTCAAAAAAAATTCAAAATAGCAAAATTGTTCATCTTCAAAGTGAAACCCAAGAAAAAAATTGAACTTATTTCAACAATTCAACCTTCAAACTTAAACAAATGGTGGATTCAAGTAAAATGTAAGTATAAATTTTGTACATGCAAATTGTTTTTCGTCAATAATTTTAAAGTCAAAGTGTTTAATTTTGTGAATTTGGGGTTTTTTTTTAAAAAAATAATAATAATTAAAGCTATAAAGTACAAGTTGTTCAAAAAAGAACAATTAGAGGAGAAAGAAGAATAGTAATGAATTGAAGCCAACTGGAAGATAACCAAGCAAGGTTAATTTTTCAAACACTAGCTTGTTCTTTTTCAAACACTAACAAGTTCTTTTTATTCCATGTTCTTTAAAATATGCGTAATGTTCTTTTCGGAGGTCATGTTCTTTTGTTGAACACTATTATGCATGTTCTTTTTCAAATACTAGCATGTTCTTTTTCAAACACTGGCTTGTTCTTTTTCAAACACTAACATGTTCTTTTTATTCCATGTTCTTTAAAATATACCTAATGTTCTTTTCGAAGGCCATGTTCTTTGCCAAACACAAATATGTTCTTGTGTTGAACACTATTATGCATGTTCTTTTTCAAATACTAGCATGTTCTTTTTCAAACACTCGTATGTTCTTTTTTTTTTTTTTTTTTTTTCCTCATGTTCTTTAAAATAAGTCTAATGTTCTTTTCGGGTGCACTATACTATTTTCATCAATATGTATGTAGTCTATAAAAATACAAACTCCAAATGTTTTCCTTAATTTTTTTTGATAATTTTTTTTTTTTGGAATAAACCACTCTTTATTTATTCACTTCTCTAATCAATTTGTTTGTCTTTGAAAGATAAAATCTCTCTCTTTCTCTCATCTTCTATTGTAATATAATAAAGGTTACAAAATTGATAGCTTACAATATATACATCACTCGAAATAAAAATTGTAATTACTGAAAAGTAGGATTCAAACCAAAACCTCCAAAATTTCTCAAAAAGCGTGGATATTAGCCTTCAATTTTTGAATTTTTCGTCTTTTTTTTCGCCAGTAAAAAATTCCCGAAATGTTTACCATGGTTCCTAATACTCTCCGGGGGTCCAATTGGGTAGGTGGAACCATCCAATTTGTCTTTAAACGACCAATTTACCGGTTTACATCTTGCACCGATTTCATTAACAAAACCCTACCACGAACATTTATGACAACATATAATGATCATATATGGTTCCAAACGACATTATTTGACCCCGAAAATTATCCCCTAAAATCTCAAGCCTTTTCGACACCGGGCCCCGAAACCTCCAAAATTTCTCAAAAAGGCGTGGATATTAGCCTTTAGTTTCGGAATTTTTTTGACTTTTTTTTCGCCTGAAAATAAAAATTGCCAAAATGTTTACCATAGTATCTAATATCCTTCGGGAGTCCAATTGGGAGGGTGGAACCATCTAATTTGCCTTTAAACGACCAAATTACCGGTTTACAACTTACACCGATTTCATTAACTCAAGCCTAGCTACCAGGAACATTTATGACAACAAATAATGATCATATATGGTTCCAAACGACATTATATGACCCGAGATGTATTCCCTAAAATCTCAAGTCTTTTCGACACCAGGTCCCAAAACCTCAAAATTTTCTTAAAAAACGTGGATATTACCCTTCAATTTTGGAAAATTTTGATTTTTTTTTTCACCTGAAAATTAAAATTGGTGAAATGTTTACCATGGTCCTTAATATCCTCCGGAAGTCCAATTGGTTGGGTGGAACCATCAAATTTGCCTTTTAACCACCAATTTACCGGTTTACATATTGCACTGATTTTATTAACTCAAGCCTACCACGAAAATTTATGACAACATATAATGGTCATTTATGGTTTCAAACGGCATTATATGACCCCGAGATATATCCCCTAAAATCTCATGTCTTTTCGAAACCGAGCCCCAAAGCTTTCGAAATTTCTCAAAAAATGTGGATATTAGCCTTTAATTTTGGAATTTTTTGAATTCATTTTGCCCGGAAATAAAAATTGCCGAAATGTTTACCATGGCCTCTAATACCCTCCGGAAGTCCAATTGGGTGGGTGGAACCATCCAATTTTCCTTTAAACATATAATTTACCGGTTTACAACTTGCACCAATTTCATTAACTCAAGCCTACCACGAGCATTTATGATAACAAATAATGATCACGTATAGTTCCAAACGACATTAAATGACCCCGAGATGTATCTCCTAAAATATCAAGGCTTTTCGACATCGGACCCCGAAAGCTCCAAAATTTCTCAAAAAGCGGGGATATTAGCGTTAAATTTTGGATATTTTAGACTTATTTTCGCCCAGAAATAAAAATTGCTGAAATTTTTACCATGGTCCCTAATACCCTGGGGAGTCCAATCGGGTGGGTTGAACTATCCGATTTGCCTTTAAACGATCACCGGTTTACAAGTTGCACTAATTTCATTAACTCAAGCCTACCGCGAACATTTATGACAACATATAATGATTAAAAATGGTTCCAAAAGGAATTATATGACCTCGAGGTGTATCCCCTAGAATTTCATGACTTTTCGACACCAGTACTGGAACCTTCAAAATTTCGCAAAATGCGTGGATTCAATTTTGGAAATTTTTGACTTTTCTTCACCCGGAAATAAAAATTTCTGAAATGTTTACCATATTACCTAATACCCTTCGAGAGTCCAATTAGATTTGTGGAACCATCCTATTTGCCTTTAAACGACCAATTTATTACCGGTTTACTTGCAGCGATTTCATTAACTCAAGCATACCACGAACATTTATGACAACAAATAATGATCATATATGGTTCCAAATGACATTATATGACCCCGATATGTATTCCCTAAAATTTGCCTATAAACGACCAATATAATTTACCAATTTACAAGTTGCACTGATTTCATTAAATCAAGCCTACCACGAACATTTATGACAACATTTAATAATCATATATGGTTGTAAACAGCATTATATGATCACCCTGAGATGTATCCCTTAAAATATTAAGACTTTAAGACAGCGAGTCCCGAAACCTCCAAAATTACTCAAAAAGCGTGGATAAAAATTAGCCTTCAATTTTGGAATTTTTTGACTTAATTTCACCCAGAAATAAAAATTTTCGAAATGTTTACCATGGTCCCTAATACCCTCCGTTCGTCCAATTGGCTGGGTTAAACTATCCAATTTGCCTTTAAACGGCCAATTTATCAGTTTACAACTTGCACCAATTTCATTAACTCAAGCCTACTATACGAACATTTATGACAACATATAATGATCATATATGGTTCCAAATGGCATTATATGACCCCGAGATGAATCCCCTAAAATATCAAGACTTTTCTACACCGATCCCAAAAACCTTCGAAATTCCAAAAAAAAAAAACGTGGATATTAGCCTTCAATTTCGAATTTTTTTTGACTTATTTTCGTCTGGAAATAAAAATTTCCAAAATGTTTACCATGATTCCTAATACCCTCTAGGAGTCCAATTTGGTGGGTGGAACCATCCAATTTGCCTTTAAACGACCAATTTACCGGTTTACAACTTGCACCGATTTCATTAACTCAAGCTTACCACAAATATTTATGACAACAAATAATGATTACATATAGTTCCATACGACATTATATGACCCCGAGATGTATCCCTTAAAATTTCAAGACCTTTCGACACTGGGCTCTGAAACCTCGAAAATTTCACAAAAAGCGTGGAGTCTTCAATTTTGGAATTTTTTTACTTTCTTTCGCCCGGAATTAAAAATTGCCGAAATGTTTACCATGGTCCCTAATACCTTCCGGGGGTCCAATTGGGTGGATAGAACCATCCAATTGTCCTTTAAACGACCAATTTACCGGTTTATAACTTGCATCGATTTCATTAATTCAAGCCAACCACAAACATTTATGACAACAAATAATGATCATATATATATGGTTCCAAACGGCATTATATGACCCTGAGATGTATCTCATAGAGTTTCAAGATTTTTCGACACCGGGCCCTTAAACCTCCAAAATTTCTCAAAAAACGTGGATATTAGCCTTCAATATTGGATTTTTTTGACTTTTTTTCGCTTGAAAATAAAAATTGCTGAAACGTTTATCATGGTCCCTAATACCCTCCGAGAGTCCAATTGGGTGGATGGAACCATCCAATTTGCCTTTAAACGTCCAATTTACCGATTTACAACTTACTTCGATTTCATTAACTCAAGCCTACCACAAACATTTATGACAACAAATAATGATTGTATATGATTCCAAACGGCATTATATGACCCTTAGATGTATCCCTTAATTTTTCGAGCCGTTTCGACACCGTCGAAACCTTCGAAATTTCTCAAAAAACGTGGATATTAGCCTAAAATTTTGGAATTTTCGACTTTTTTTCGCCTGGAAATAAAAATTGCCGAAATGTTTACCATGGTCATTAATACCCTCCGGGAGTCCAATTGGGTGGGTGGAACCATCCAATTGTCCTTTAAACAGCCAATTTACCAATTTTCAACTTGCACCGATTTCTATAACTCAAGCCTACCACGAACATTTATGACGACATATAATGATCATATACGGTTCCAAACGTCATAATATGACCCCGAGATGTATTCCTTAAAATCTCAAGACTTTTTGACACCGTGCCGCGAAACCTCCAAAACTTCTCAAAAAGCGTGGATATAACCTTCAATTTTGGAATTTTTTGACTTTTTTCGCCCGAAAATTTAAAATTGCCGAAATGTTTACCATGATCCCTTATACTATTTGGGAGTTCCATTGGGTGGACGGAACCATCCAATTTGCATTTAAACGACCAATTTACCAGTTTACAACTTGCACCAATTTCATCGAGTCAAGCTTACCACGAACATTTATGACAACAAATAATGATTATATATGATTCCATACGAAATTATATGACCCCGAGATCTATCCCTTAAAATTTCAAGACTTTTCGACACTGGGCTCTGAAACCTCCAAAATTTCTCAAAAAGCGTGGATATTAGTCTTCAATTTTGGATTTTTTCGACTTTCTTTCGCCCGGAATTAAAAATTGCATAAATGTTTACCATGGTCCCTAATACCTTCCGGGGGTCCAATTGGGTGGGTGGAACCATCCAATTTTCCTTTAAACGACCAATTTACCGGTTTACAACTTGCACCGATTTCATTAATTCAAGCCTACCACTAACATTTATGACAACAAATATGATCATATATGGTTTCAAACGGAATTATATGACCCCGAGATGTATCCCATAGAATTTCAACACTTTTCGACACCGGGCCCTGAAATCTCCAAAATTTCTCAAAAAACGTGGATATTAACCTTCAATTTTGGATTTTTTTGACTTTTTTTTGCCCGAAATAAAAATTGCCGAATTTTTTACCATGGTCCCTAATACCCTCCGGTAGTCCAATTGGGTTTTTGGAACCAGTCAATTTGCTTTTAAACGGCTAATTTACCGGTTTACAACTTGCACCGATTTACCGGTTTACAACGTCCATTTAATTAACTTGCAACGAACCCGACTTGAACCGAAATTGACCCAAACTCATTTCAACCCGTATAATCCTTAATTTAACCCGACTTGTTACTAACCTGACCTGAATTCAACCCGACCCGTTCTAACTTGACCCGAATTTAACCCAACCTGTTACAAACCCGACCCAAAATCAACCCGACTTGTTATTGACTCGATCCGAATTTTTCCAGACATATTACTTACCCGAACAAAAAATTCAACCCGATATGTTACTAACCCGACTCGAAATTAACACGACTTGTTATTGAGCCGACCTAAATTCAACCCAAATTGTTTTTGACCCGATTTCAAATCACCTTAAATGCAATTTAGACCACCTTATTATTGTTGATCAAAGAATTTTTTCTAGGGAGACCAAGTCGGTCCAGGCCAGCAAAAGAAAGGAACATCATCCTCAAATTTAAGAGTTAAATATAGTATATATTTGTTGTATGATCGAAGGAGTTAATTATCTTCCTAAATTATAGACTATAGTTCCCTAGTATATTGTCATATATATTATAGTCAAAGGAAATAATTAGCTTGATAAAAATGATAATTATCTATTTATAGTTAGTTGAACCCGAAAATGACCTGACTTGGAAATGACCCGACCTGATTGTAACCTGCAAATTATTGACTTGAACATAATCCAACTTGAATTCGAGAATGACCCGACTTGAAAATGACCCAACCTGATTATTATAACCCGCAAATTATTGACTTGAACTGAACTCGACTTGAATCCGAGAATGACCCGACTTGAAAATGACCCGACTTGATTATAATCTGTAAATTATTGACTTAGACCAAACCCGACTCAAATCCGAGAATGACCCGACCTGATTCTAACCCGCAAATTATTGAATTGAACAGAACCTGACTCGAACCCGAGAATTATCCTAACCCGTTTTAACCCGTGAAAACCCGAATTAAACTCGACCTATTGTTCATCCGACCCGAATGTAACCCAAGCTGTTATTAACCCGACCTAAACCCGACTCAAACCCGATAAGAAGTATGACCCGACGTGACTCGACTCAAGCATGACCCAACCCAAACCCGACCCGCATATGTTATGGAATTAATCCGAATTGACCCAACCCAAGTTGACCTGACCCACTCTTACCCGACCCAAACTCGACTTGTTTACCCGAATTGACAGCTCTAAATTCAATCCTATTTGCAAATAGCCTCAATCAAACGAAGAAATAAACACTTTCATTGACTCAAAATATTAATGTAGAAGTTTTCTAAATCTAAGCCGTCAACTCAGTTAAGCATCATTTGATATTCGTAAACTTCTCAGTATATTGAAAACTTGGGACCTGGTCTGATTGACTGAAATGACTGAACTAAACTGAACTAAATATTTTATGATAGAAGGAAATTAAGAACTGAACTGAACTGAACTTATTGAAGCTCAGCTAAACTGAAAATAATCTTAAAAGAACAAACCCTTATTTTTTAATTTCCTTTGTCTCAAATTAGTTGTTTTATACCCAATTACTTAAAACTTTATGCACGTCAAAAACTAGGGAGATAATAAATACTTGTAGATAGGTGAATGTGAGACCCTGGATAAAAATGTACAAAATAAAGCAAGTAAATTGCGACACCAAAAAAAAAGAAAAAAAAAAAGTTTATTGGGTGAAGACTACTAATCTCAAACAAGAGACTAAGGAAATATAGGAAACTAGTTAAAGTCCCGTACAATGCACGAATTTTACTAAATTACTTATATAGTTACTCCGTACAACGTAAATTTAACAATTATATTCAAAAAAAATTATGGTCTCCGAATATATGTACTACTTATTTATGCTAATTTTTATAACAAAAATTATTTAATGTAAAATATTTACATATTAAAATATTTCCTTTAAGTTAGTATGGAAAAAATATTAATCGCTAACGTGGAAGGTGAATATTTTATAGGCTATAAATACTTTTTATGAAAGGTCGACCAAATAAAAGAGGAAAGATAAGTTGGAGGGAAAATTTTTAACTAGTGGATGACATGTGTCATCACTTGTTTCGCTTTTAGTATTAAGTTAGTGATTGATTGATTATATTACATACTTGTATATCTAATCGGAGTGATTACTACTTAGTATTATTTATATGTTAATGATTTCACACAATTTGCAAATACTTCTTATGATACATAAATAACATAATGGTTATTTATAAGTTTTTGGTCAAATTAATTTTAATTTGAGTTTTTCGTCAAATTTTAATTTTATCTATGATAGATTACATGATAATTTCATGTAAACTCGGTTGTAATTTTACAGACTAATACAGTTTTAGACAACTATAGAAATTCTATGATTATTAATGGACAGATTAAAAGTTTGAAAAACCCCAAAATAGAAGAAAAATTGGAAGGGAGAACGTAATATTAGGAACATTACTAAATGAAATGCATGGAGTTAAAAACAGACATTATCAAGTTAACGAATATCTTGTTGTCATCACTAATCAAATTACCATTTTTCATATTTATAAATAAGTCAACAATCGAACAAGATTAATTAAAATTCAACATTATTATCCTAGAGTGATCATCTATATCTCTCGAAATTTTTAAAGATGGGTAAAATAGCGATAATTTTCTCATCTTTACCATTTCTATTATGTTCGATATTAATGGTAGCACAAGCTGAGGATCCATACTTGTACTTCGATTGGAAGGTTACGTATGGTACACTTTCTCCCCTAGGCGTTCCTCAACAAGTTATTCTTATTAATGGCCAATTTCCAGGACCGAACTTGAATACCACCACCAACAACAACATCGTTGTCAATGTTTTTAATCAACTCGACGAGCCATTATTATTTACATGGTATGTATGATGTATCTTCTTTAATTTGGTTCATTTTTCTTTTGTGTGTAATTTCATCTTAGCACGTCGCTAATTCCCTTCAACCTAATTAAATATAAAATTGATCAAATAAGACTCGTATTGATTTAAGTTTAGTTTGGCCGGCCTAAGCACTGAATTAAATAATTAATATTCTAACATATATGTTTCTCCTTTGAAATTGTTATAGGGCTGGGATCCAACAAAGAAAGAACTCATGGCAAGACGGTACACCAGGTACAATGTGCCCTATCCAACCGGGCACAAACTACACGTATCGATTCCAAGTGAAAGATCAAATTGGTTCCTACTACTACTACCCAACCACCGGCTTCCTAAAGGCAGCCGGTGGGTATGGTGGGCTAAGAGTAAACAGCCGTCTTCTCATCCCAGTTCCTTATGCTGATCCCGAGGATGACTACACAGTACTAATTGGCGATTGGTACAAACAAAGCCACAAAGCTCTTAGAAAGACCTTGGATCAAGGTAAGTCTATTGGCAGGCCAGACGGTGTCCTTATAAATGGGAAGCAAGGCAAGGTGGGTGACGAAAAAGAGGAGCCTCTCTTCACAATGAAGCCAGGAAAAACATACAAATATAGGATTTGCAATGTAGGGTTGAAGAATTCCCTTAACTTTAGAATTCAAGGTCACAAAATGAAGCTTGTTGAATTAGAGGGATCACACACGGTTCAAAACGAGTATGACTCTCTCGATGTTCATCTAGGCCAATGTTTCGGTGTTCTTGTCACTGCTAACCAAGACCCCAAGGACTACTACATGGTTGCATCCGTCAGGTAAACTAATAATTACCATTATTAAGATAAATTTTGGACCGCGCTAGGTATAAGAGTCACATTCATTCAACCTTACATTTACATACAATATGTTATAGTTCAAAGGTTGTTTGCATAAACCCTTGATTTATCTATATACACAACTAATTTTGGTAACACGATAAATAAGAAGTGTATAGTGTATAATACGAAGTAGTCCTTCATATTATACGTGCCATAAATTATGGAACAGAAGATTTTGAGTCCGAAATTTAATACATATATGTAACAAGTAACATTGTGGGGGTACATAACAGGATTTCACATGCATAAAAATCTTAATATCTACACTTGTGTCTTCCTTTGTCCCTAGGTTTACTAAGTACCACCTCCAAGCCACGGGAAAAATCCGATACACCAACGGTAAAGGTCCGGTTTCCAACGCCCTACCAGAGGCACCCACCGGCTGGGCTTGGTCCTTGAACCAATTCCGGTCCTTCAGGTGGAACCTAACTGCGAGTGCAGCTAGGCCCAACCCTCAAGGATCATTCCATTATGGTCAAATCAACATCACTCGTACGGTTAAGCTCGCAACCACGGCCAACACTATCGATGGCAAACTTCGATATGCTGTCAACGGTGTCTCCCACATTGATACCGTGACACCCTTGAAGCTGGCGGAGTACTACGAAGCCGCTGATAAGGTGTTTAAGTATGATAATATTGGCGACGATCCACCAGCAAATGTTGACCAACTTGACAAGATTACCCTTGCACCAATTGTGCTCAACTTCAAACATAGGGACTTTATCGAGGTCATCTTTGAGAATCATGAGAAGAGTGTTCAGACCTTTCACTTGGCTGGATATTCCTTTTTCCCTGTCGCGTAAGTTTTCATATCACATACTTCCTCCGTCTCATAATACACTGCATTAAAAGTGCATGCATGCACAAACATATTTTAAAAATCTTCTCTTAAAATGACTTGTATTCATTACATGTATTATATTCTTAAAAGTTCGACTCACTTGTTTTTTCATGCATCTCTGCACGTGCCATGTGGTATTGCATTATATTCTTACGAGTATTTTCTATCAGTAAATAATAGACAATGACGCGATACTATTGAAATGATAACAGGATTGAAGTAGGAACATGGACTCCAGAGAAAAGAAAGAACTACAACTTATTGGATGCAGTAAGCAAGTACAACATACAAGTATACCCAAAATCATGGGCAGCAATATTGTTGACATTCGACAACGTAGGGATGTGGAACGTAAGGAACGAGTGTATGGAGAGGGCATACTTAGGGCAACAACTCTACATTAGTGTTCCTACACCCGAACGTGTACTCAGGGATGAATACAACATCCCTGATAATGCTGTTCTTTGTGGCATTGTCAAAAATATGCCTAAGCCTAAACCCTACACGCCATAAACCTCTACTTAATTCGTTTTAATCTCATTCGTCAATCTTTAGTAGAAATTGTTTTTCCTGTTACAGTAACACCAACTAACGTACATGTTGACTATACATACCCTCTTTCACATCGCTGTCTAATTTTGGAGGCGAAGGTTTAAGTGACACTAAATCATTATCGAACAACGTTATTGTGAGGATAAAAAAATTTCTAAATCTTTTGTATCGATTTTAATTTTTTCTAATTCGAAGATAGTAATATAGTTAGATCGATTAACATGGGAGGTGCAATGGTACAAATACGTCCGGAAAAGGTTGTTAGAAGGGTTTAAAGAAGAAGATATAATGAAGAATAGGTGAGGGTAGAGGCAGCATAATCATCATCTTGTATTTCATGTGTTGATAATGCATTTATTTGTATCATTCCTTCCCAAAAAAATGCATGTACTCCGTAATTAAAAGTAGATATTTACTTTGCATATCTTTCATTCTTTCTCTTGATTATCATCAATACTGTGCAACTTACTTTTGTAACTATCCTTTTGTAACTAAGAGATGTATAATAATTTCGATCTTTAGCTCGATTATTTGAGACTCCTCATTCAAGTTTGTCGTCTACAATCAAACGTGTTATTTGTTTGGATTTAATACTCTAATAAGAGGATCAAAGTTTAGTGTTGGAACTTTCGATTATTGTTCAAAAAAACATAAACGCAAACAAGTAAAACTCGAGTTGCTATGGCTTGAATTAATAATAGGACACTCAATCAAGACTACTAGTCCTATATTGTTACTTCAAGCCACAACTCGAGTTCGACTATAAGCTCAAATTCCCTATAAATGTGCCCTCAAACTACTATTAAACCTTCTCTTTTAACAGCTTAACTCGAAGCCTAAATACATATAATAAAGATGTACTAAAACTTTACTCCGAATCTTAAATTTCACACTCAAAATTAATCATATAGCTCTAGAATGCAAAAATTCGAGAATGATTAGCGTAAGAACTAACTAGGATCATATGGAACCAAACTTATGCAATGCAAATATCACTTTAATCAGTCAGATGCCTTGTACAAACTAGACTTTATGCTGCTTTCATAGACCATTTCCGCCACTATATTTTATGTTATACTTAGTATGAATTTTAGTTATGACCACTACTTTCTCATCACTCGTCCTTGTAGCTCTCTAAACACCAAAAAAAAAAAAAAAAAAAAAAAAACAAATTTATTAAAACAGTAAGATTATGGTGAGGCTACTCAGTAAAGTCAGCAGGGATGCATAACGGCATGGATCTTCTCACATAAAGCTCATTAACCAAAAAGAGAATTATTAATACATCAACATGACAACATATACTCCAGAACTCCCTGATTGTGCAACATAACCTACACCGTACATCAGTCACAAAAAGCTCCTGCAAATTTTTTTACCAGACTACATCTCAGCTTCACTGAAGTTGCAGGGGTTGTCATTACAATCAGTCACCAGAGTATTTGCTAGCAAAACACGGCAGCTCTGCTCATTGCAAAGCCTACAATTCTGTTTCCTGTTGAGACTGTAAGATTACTGCTGCCAACCATGCGGCTGATTATGTTTCCTGCCCATCATGTTTGATCCTCGGCCAGCACCGGAACCATCATAAGGACCACCTTGCTGGTAATTTCGTCCACCATCATAACCACCTGAAGCACCACCTCGTGGGCCGGCAACTGGCATGCTACTTGGACCATATCCTTGGCCTCGTCCATGTTGCATGTACGGGCCACTGCCATAGCCTCTATCACCACCTTGATTTCCACGGTTAGGACGATTACGTCCCCCACTAGGATTTCCACCCTGCGCATATCTAGAGGGTCCTCGTGGCTTCCCATGATGGCCAGGCCCAGAAGGAACAGAATGTTGAGAGCCATGCATGGGCTGATTAGGACCAGCTTGCATCTGACCATGGGCTTGACCAGACTGAATGGGCGCACGAGTATATAGAGGGGGATGCTGCAGTTTCTGACGTTTTGCGGCTTCCTCGTGCTGTCTTTGCTTTTGACGTTTCTGCTTTGTCTGGTATTCATGTGATGATTCATATTTTGGTAAACTGTTTCACAAAAGAGTTGTGCTTAGTAAGGAACTAAAATAGCAGGGAGTAAAACCCATTTTAGCATAACTTTTATGTGCAAATGCTGAAAATTTTCACACGAAGGAGGAAAGGAACCTCTTAGGATCACAAGGCAAAGGATCAGTCCAAAAATACTCAGCATCAAGTGCATCTCTGGTAGAGATCCTCTGTATCAACACCAACTAGAGAATTAAAAATGTGGAATAAAGAATAAAAATGAATGATTGTCTTGTTAATCGTTGTTAAACAAACTCGAAACGATGAAATGAAGCAACTAACAGGTTATAAACAAATAATAATAAATAATACAAGGTCATTGTAACCAGCTCTTATCACGTTTTAATTCCTTCTACAGGGAAAAATCATAAAAAGCAATAACCAACCAATTGTAAATGAAAGTAACCCGCATTTTCATACCTGTGCAGGATCAAGAATCAGCATCTTCTCCAGCAACTCCAAAGCATGGCGATCAAGGCTACCACAAAGAAAACTAGTGTTATATTTATGTTAACAAGTTTATTCACAATTTTTGCAACACCCAAACTTACAGTCTAAAATGATCCCGAAGGCGCTTCTTCAAAGGCCTATTTGGTTTGAAATTGCTATACCAAGGTAGTTTTGTGACCCCAGGCCAATTAGAGTCATCTGGCGCTCCACACAGCTCAAAGATCTTACTTATTTGCTCTGGCTAAAATATCCCAAAGCACAAAATAACAAAAACATAGAATTCAATGATTAGCAAATATTACAAGGAAGCAGGCCCCCAAATATCTCATAGGTTTGCATCTCAGGACTAAAAGTACCATATTGAATGGTGGAAACAGCATGGTGCATGCATCATAATGCTGCAGTGCACTCAAGTTAAAGTTTGTCCTTGCAGTCAAGAATAGCTCCTTAACAAAGCAAGAGACTAATCTAAATATCTAGGAATAGAAACACTCTATTTCAATCCTCAAGCTCCCTCTATTTCTGGTAAGTGATAGATTTTACTTATATATTCATTTGTAAGTGAGAAAAGGGCTTCTTTACCTCATCTTTCCCAGAAAATAAAGGTTTCCCATCCAGAAGCTCTGCAAAGATACAGCCTACTGACCACATATCAACAGCAGGACCATACTTAGTGCTGCCAAGTAGCAGCTCAGGAGGTCTGCAACAGTTAACATACATCAGCAATTGATCTAGAATAGAATTCTGAAAGAAACCACATGAATTTTGACTTTGTATATAAACAAAATTTACTAAGAGATACAATCATTATTCAACGAATCAAATAGATACCTATACCACAGGGTAATGACACGATTGGTAAGATTTCCATTATGCTCATTTGCAAAAAACCGAGCAAGGCCAAAATCTGCAAGCTTCAAAGTTCCCTTGTTGTCTATAAGAAGATTTGCACCTGGCATTACAAACAAAACAGCATAATTATCAATATTAATCCACGTATACGTGCAGTACCAATCAGGAAAACAGAGAATATCTGCTTCATTGAAACCTTTTATATCACGATGCAGTACTTTGTTCACATGACAATAGTGAAGTCCCATCAAAAGCTGCCTCATATAGCACTGTAGTTCAAAAAAAAAAAAAAAAACATCACTAGATAGTTGTTTAAAAAATCACATACTCTTTTAATTAATATTTTGAGAAGGATACCTAACCTTGATCTGTGGAACAGAAAATATCGAAGCACAACGCGCAAGGCCAGCTAAATCATGATCCATGTACTCAAAGACCATGTAAATGCCACCTTCATATAGATAGTTAACAGAGGAAGCACACAAATTCCATTTAGACAAAAATAATGAATAATGTTATAATGTGGGCGCCAAAATATGAAAAATACAAGGCACTGCCACATATACTTGCCTGGCCTCCCTTGCTCATCTTTCTCTTGACCTGAGAAAAAACATACCATGAGAAAATGATCGATCCACGTATGAATAATAATTATCCAACATATATTTAGGTGACAGGAATACTGTTGACAGCCAATATATCTCACCTGGAGAAGCCACAATCTCTTTTAATTTGACTACATTTTCATGTTGCAGCTTCTGCAGAATTTTGATTTCACGTATGGCAGTGATTGGAAACTGGAAAGTCAATAAAATGAATTACACATCTTGTAGATTAAGCACTGAGAATTGCTACTTAATGCATAATGATATTTCAAATAGTCAACATAGATTGTTTGTAGCCAGAATGCATACCCCTTCCTTTTCATTCTCCATTCTAATTTTCTTTAAAGCAACAGTTTCCCCAGTTTGAATTTCTGTAGCCTTGTATACTTGCCTGCAAGTAGAAAAAAAAAAGAAAAAACTTAGGAAGTTCATTCATACATTGTTTATACACTGATACAGGAAGGAGAAAGCAAAGAAATTAACACTGGCTTCAATGCAAATTAGAACCATGATATTGAGTAAGAGTAATGGAGAAAATATGATGTAAGACAAAAAAACTCATCTATGGTTCCTGGAGAAGCTAGAGAAAAGGTAGGCTAATATCAGGCAGTTACCATACATACACATTTGAAAAGTATCAAACAAAAATTGAAAAGCCTGTCCCACCAAGTAGATCAACCAGGATGCCATCCATATCAACATACAATTGCAACTTCTTTTGTCTGGTCTTACATTTACAATTATAAAGGAATTCTTCAACCACAATATCTACCAATACATTTGACTATAATTGTGTGACCAAAAAGTAATTAAAAGCCTGCAATAATCATAATCTCCATCCTGTCAAGACAGAAAAACTGCTAAAAAAGCTGATCCTAGAGTACATAACATGTAGAGGTCTTAATGGTTGTCGACTTGTTTGTACCACATCATAAATGGATATTTCAACAAAATGATTGTGATAGATATGTATAAGCTCTCTAAATTATGAACAAAGCCCACAAATAGGCCTGACAAATGTAATATGTCAGGCTAAAAGAGATGTACTCTATTCTACAACTACCCCAGTCACAGCAAATCAGTTGACCAGCCAAGTCAGAAGTTACTAAGATAAGATCTTACTAGTTTCCTTTAAATTTGTTAAGGAAAATTATCTAGTGCAAATTTAATTAGCCAACATAGAAATGTTACAAATCTCAATCAAATTAAGTTGAGAAAAGTAAAGCAGCAACTGTTTCACTTCCAGTGTTAGATATGTGTTTAAGAATATAATCTCAGTTATACCTGGAATCTAAACCTAATTACAATTGCTTCTTGTATTGTAGAACATACCTAAACACACTACATTCAATTATCATCGAATAAGATGAACATTTAAAAGCTTCCCCTTTCTCTAGCCATCTAAGCCGCCAATCCCCGTTCCTTCACCTTTTAATTCACCCGTCTCAACCCGATCCCATCCACCTATTCCCTCTCCTGATCACCTGCCTCTTTCTAGCTAATTCGCAACCCAACACACCACCACCACTGTTTCTCTTTGAACATACACCACATCCCAAACCCCAGTTCTGGCCAAGGCAAACTCATGCCTCTTCTGCAATCCACAATTCCACACCTTTATAATTTTAAGTTAATTTGATAAACATCAACAAACAAATAATCTAATAAATACCCAGAAATGTTAAAAACGATTCAATATCAAACCCTAAAATTTCCATCTTTATAATCTTTGATTCCTGTCCAAAATGAAAACACCACAAAAAGGGTTTCAGCATCAAACTATTGCAGTCCTACAATTTTACTACCTCCATTCGCCAATTAAACCCAAATTTTATCTAATTTTACTCTAATAATTCAAAATCACACATTTTAATTTCATAATAAACTAAAATTTAATTCTTGTGAAACCCTACTTCTGTATACCAGATCAAAAATTAGGCAATCAAAGCAACTATAAACAAATCAACCCAGAAATCAACAACATGATCAAAACTCAAAACCAAAATCAAAAATTGGAAAAAAGAAAAAAAGGGAGAAGAAAGATGATTACGCGTAAGTGCCTTCTCCAATTTGTTCCAATTTCTGGAAACAATCGACGGTTCGGGAGCCATAGGAAGGTAACTCCTGCAAATTGATTTGACCAATAGCAGCAACCGCCATTAAATTAGGGTTTGTGGGAAGAAGAAGAGAGGAGAGAGAGTGGAATTGGGGGAATTGCTATGGCATGCTGAAACAAGTAGTCTAGCAGAAGTGGTGAAGAAGATGCTAAATAAAAAGGAAAATAAATAAATAAAAACAAAAACAAAAAAAAAGGACCTTGCTATAAATACCTTTTCCCTTATGTTTGATGTTGGCCAAATATCCATATGGACCATTGTTGGTAAAGCCCATTTGAAAGAGTATCGAAGGCTATGTTTGGCAACGATATCCTATACAATATCCGAATACGAGATGAAATGTGAAACTGATAAGTTAATTAAAATTATTAAGTTTATAGCCGAAATTGATAAGTTAGGGTTTGTTCTGAACTAAACTGAACATTTTATGAGATAAGGAAATTAGGAACTGAACAGAACTGAAAATAAGTTGAAAAGTACAAGCCCTTAATTGATTAGTACATTAGAGTATTAGACATTATCAAAAGTAACATCTCATTTTAGATCTTCTAAAATGTTATTTAAGGTGTTTGTCAAAAGTTATAATCATTTAAGATGTCTGAAATGTATTGCCAAGTATAGTCGAAGTTAAGTGAATATATTATGGATTTAGGGATAATGGATGGATTAATGTTGTTGATTATTGTGAAATTTTTAAATGGAGTTTTAATTTACAATCAAAAAATTTGTCATGTTCTTCTAAAAAAAAATTGTTATGTAAGAATAAGCGGATTAGCATATCAAGTCACGATTATTGTTCCATTTGCTAGAGAGGATCATCAAAACACCATGATATACAATCGAATTCATCCCATTTCGCCAAGTTTAGACTGTATCAATATCGATTTCAAGATCTTCAACTTAACCATTCAATGAAGGTACATATTCAATATAATGTCTTGAAAAGGACTAGAACTAGATGTCCACACTCTTTTATCACAAGAATTTTGAGTCTCACTGGTGAAATCGTATTGTAGAGGAATCTTATACAAATCGTTTGATGATCATACTCCCACGTTTTTTTCTAGCAATTTAGCAAAGAGGAATGTCATACAAGTACATTATGATCACCTATTTACTTCTGGAAATCTAATAAGGTGTGATAAAATTAAGATGAAAGTTAGCATAGTTATGTAAGTTATGGTACATAAACACGTGAAAATATAACAGCATTTCAACGCAAGATCTTTGCATGCCTGCTGCTGAGCAGCCGATAAACTATAGTGATGCTTACTGCTCATATACTCAGACCGAATTCGGATGAAAAGAAAGAGTGGAAGAGTAAACTGTATTTCTGACTCCGATTTCTCAGACTAAAAATTTTCTGCTATTCAATATCTGTAATGTCTGATCTACAGATAAGCTGGTTATACTATAAGTTAACAAACTATCAGAACTTTTTGCATGGTTGATGAGATTAGACTTCAAATCCTCCACCTCCTTCGTACCCAATTTCAAGAGCTTTAGCAAATCCCTGATGCATGGGAAAAATGCTTCTGGTCGAGCACATAAAGTCTTGAAAGCAAAGAACAAACCTTGCATATCAACGATCAACTGTTTAGCTCCCCTATCTGAGAATCGAACATTAAGAGAGAGAAGACTGTGAAATGTGAAATGGTCAAGTCCATCAGCTATACTTCTCCATGTATCCAAGAAATCATTAACATTAAGATTTTCTTTTAGCAGAAGAAGCCGGCTTCTCAAGTAATCCAGTGCTCCAACAAGATCATCAGATATAGTTGTCTCCCCTTCAGTAACTTTCTCAAATTGTTCCACATCATGGAAGTAATAGTACGAATGATTTTCAAACTGGTGAAGAACATGAGTGATTAACTCCATGAGCCAAGTGGTCTCCATCTCAATTAAGTTATCGATCTCTTCTTCAAAGAAGCAACCACCATTCGCTGCATCAAACTTAGGATCGACATTTAGTCCCTTTTCAGCAAGTCTCAATTCCAAAAGATCAACATCATCACTCCATTCTAGCAATTTGAATTCAGAAAACCTGGCTGCATTGATCAAACAACAGACTTTAACTATACTATCTTCACCATCATAAGCAGAAAAGTCAGCACTCTTACGCCTCGAAAGCAAAAGTTTAAAGAAGCGCCAAAGGATTTTGCCAGGTGCTGATCGAATGAACTGTATTCGACGTGCAGTACCTGGCAGAGTCTGACTACGCTGGATCATTTCCCAGGCTGTCTTAAGAGCATATTCTGCAGCTAAAGGAGCTTTATGATCTTCTCTTGTAGATAGAAAATACTGATCAATTTCTGTCTTTGCTTTATGATCAGTACACCAAGCTCGCTCATCCTTCAGTTCCGGTTTTAGTTTTTTCCATGCATCCTTTAGCTCTATCTTAGCCCATATACGGAGCCAATCAGGTCTATCACAAAATGCAAACAAAGCAGACATATTTCTTAAAGAACCCGGAAAAAGATATGTTTCTGAACTGATGAATGATTGCATTCGTTTATCAAATCTTACAATTTCATCAATCAGGTGAAGCCAAGAAGAAATAGCATCTGACTTATTGTTTTTCTCTCTGTATCTCTCAGCAAGAAGAGGGAACACATTTTTTCCCAAGAATCCAGAGAGAACTTGCACCATTGCCGACACCCAAGCTTCCTTAGCACTACAACTGACTAGCCTTGCCTCATCAATTAAAGGCTGCAAAACATCATCCACTCCTTCAATAAAATCACGTGTAATTTTATAAACAAGAGCAAACATTAGCTCAGGCTGATTAATCCATTTGAGCAGATGATGCTCAATCCTTGATGCTATCGAAGACACCAATTCATCGATGGCCCAAAGCCCTAGAGTTTCTTCTTTCTTTTGTCCCAACAAAATTAGGTGTCGATCCTCCCTCTGCAACTGCACATGCTGCAATGCACAAAGTGCTAGAAAACTTTGAGAATAACTCTGTTTCTTTTCTCCTTCCATGAGTACTAAAGGATTTGGGATGCCTGTAGCCTCCCCATATTGTGTGTTTGATGCCAAAAATTTGGGAGGCCATCCTAGAGAAGCGAGAAGATTCCGATGATCAGCAATTACCTGAGGCCTCAGCACGCCCAAAGTCTTATCCACTCTGGTATCAACAGCCTTCAAGAGGTTGCACCACTGAGGATGATCTTTCAGTAAACCCAACAGAAGTTCCTCAATATTGCTGATGGCCTTCACAGCCCTCTGAACATTGTCTAACTTTGTGTGAAAATACTGCAATTTCATAAACAGAAGGACATTAATTTGCAGCTGCCCCAGTGCCTCTTTTCTTCATTTTTCCATCTTATATTGTAAAATATAATGCTTATCATTCCAAGTCTACATGCACATACATGAAAGGTAGAGAGTACAGAGCAAAGTCGATCATTACTCCTGGGATTGATGGACTTGGATCAAGTTTTGAGAAAGTATATCCAGTGCGACGATTCAAAGCAGATACAGCATCCTCAAGATCACCAACCAGTGTTTCTAACTTTAGTGCAACCCCTACATTTAGTCGTAATTAGCAACAACTTCAGCAGGCATGCAACTAACAAATTGTCTAATTATCCCTTAGTGAGAAAGTAACAAAATCTCAATTGCTGGGGTGCATCTTATCAGAGCAAGTCATATAGTTAAACATGCAGAAAAGATAACAAAGCAAAAATAGAGAGAGAATACAAGCATTACTTTGACCTTAGATATTTCTGAAATGTCCTTGATAAAGCATGTGGGGCATATATTGCAAAACTAAGTATGACATTGCACACTTGCACCAATATATTACATTTTGACAATAAATAAAAAAAAGATAAGTTCATCGTGTCAAATACAATATAAACAAACATTAGACAGACCACATGAGGAGTTCTTGTCTAACATCAAATATACATGAATCGTACACTAATGATTCTACCACTGACACAATGGATCACTTGATTTCAAAAATTGAGATGTCAAATGTGACTGCAAACTCTCCAAAACTGTTCAACAGCCAAGGCTCCTAATTTCATTATAAGAAAAAGAAACACCACAAAAGAGGGTTAATCTAAGTCCAGGTTACTTTACCCGATACATAACCCCCAATGACCAAACATACTATCATCCAAAGACAAGCCAAATAACACTACACATCGAAAATACACATGAAATGTCCAACGAGACAAATTACTATCACAAAATGAGCAGAAAATACGTACTAGCAAGTAGCAAAGCCCAAAACACAGGATTCCAATAACTAATAAAACTTCACAAGCTATTGCCAAATCCGATACATTACACGTTTACAGTCGTATATAACGTTTCACAGACGATAACAAGCAGGATTAAGCCAGTAATATGTCAATATTGCGAAAAGGGACAAATTGAAACACACCAAAATAGAAAAAAAATATGATCTCTGAGCAATTTCCAATGTTATAAGATAGAACTTAACCACAAATAAACAGGCACTCACATCATCTAAAGAAACCATATCATCAAATGTAGAAAAACAGGAAATCAGAGAAATTAAGAAATCATGTTCACAATTCTAAAAAAAATCTCACCTTTCAAAATCAAAAATATCTATTAAAAAACAAAAAGACAAAGAAATTACCAAAACCCACCTGCGTAATCACGTATGCTATCAATCCGCCGCAACTCTCTCGCAATGTATTGCAAATCCTTGCCTACAATCTTCTCAATCCTCCTACTTTCAGCCCTATTTCCACCTATCAAACAAAATTAAAATCTGGGTTAAATCTGAAAATTGATAAGTTCAAATTATTACAACAAAAAATTAATTAAAAGGGAATTTGTGAATTTGAAAGTATAACTTACAGTAGGAAGATTTAATGCTGAGATTTTCCAAATTAATGGTGAAATCTTGTAGAGAAGATTTGGCGCGAATTGAACGAGAACCCCATGAAATTAACAATTTACCGAGAGTATTGTGCAGCTTTTGGAGATGAGTTTGAAGATGGGTAGAATTTGTATTGAGTTCAATTGTTAGATCTTCAAAGTTTGAAGGGTTAAATCCTAGATTATTGATAAACCCTAAAATATTTTCTGGGATTTCATTGAGTTTGGGAAGAACATCTTCCTCACTCAATTTTTCCATTTTTTATTACACTGGATTTTGCTTGTCTTTTCGGTGCTTTTTCAGTGGTGAATTTGTCTTAGAATATGCGCAATGGTGTGACATTTTATTGCACCAAAAAAAAAAAAAAAAAAAAAAAAAAAGGAAAAGTTACATTGGCGGTGGAATAACTGGAATTTTTTTTTCTTAAAAATTTTTTTTTTTAAGGAACATTAGGCAAGTAATATAAATATTATTAAATCAATTGAGTTCCGCCAAAGTTGAGAAGCTTTGGGCTGGGGAAAATTGTCAAATCATACAAACATCAACTCACTGTAATTATATATAGGTACAAGATGTGTGTTAAGGTATTACCCACTCTATAAACATGACTACATTTAAAAGAAGAAAAACCATATTTCAACGCTTAATGTCTTTAAGTATAAATCATTCAACAGGGAGTACCATATAGCCTCTTGTGCAATGTTATTCAAATGGGTATTTTGTTGACAATGAAATGAAAATTTGACGTATTTGAAAGAAATATATTGGGCAACTCCCAAAATAATCCTTTATTATTATTATTATTGGTCTTATAGAATGTACATTCAAGTTTGATTCATGGCAGGATTCGGATCTATTGTACTTTTTTCTTATCAAAAGAAATAAAATTATAATGGACCTGTATGTGATTCATACAATATCATAGAAATTACGTATTTAAGTGAATGAGGAATAATTAAAGTTCTCCTTCTAATGTTAAAACCTTGATGGCTTCTGCTCCTAAGAACATTGGATCATTGATGATTTGCTCTATAGATATGTAAGGTTGTTTTGAAGAAGAGTGTTATACTATAGTTGCAATGTGGATCCACTATATTTATATACACGCGATGCATGCTTTAAATTTAAAATATACGGAGTAATATATCAATTAAGAGAAGAGTATTTAACTAAAGTAAAGACTTAAGAGCATTTAAGCTGTTTCATGTGCACAACACAAATTCACCATTTGAATTATTACCTTCGTTCCACATTGCATTAATTCATTCAAATGATTGATGATACGTCGAGAAAAGAACATTGAGAGTTTGAAGGCTTCTTAAGGCTTGTTTTGTTTAAATTGTTTTCACAGATGCAATAATGATTTTATTTAAGTTCAAACAAGTTAAATTTAAGAAGAAGAAAAAGTTCGAATAAGGGTCATTCAAGTATAAATTACAACTAAAATAAGTTATATTTCGGAATAAGGTATATTAAGTTCTAAAAAAAAAAGCAGGCAAGTTATGATAAGTTTAGATAACTAGATAAGATAAATTTAGATAAGTGAAAAATCAAGTGAAAAGAACACAACTTATACATCTTACTCGAGACCATCGGGTCACTATTTATAATCAATACATTATTATTTTTTTCTCTCTCTCTCATATCACATGAGTTTTTTTTTCTATCTCTATAAACTAAAAAAAAATGGAGAGTTTTCTCAAAAATAAATAAATAAATAACATGTCAGAGTCATTGTTTAAACGGGTTAAAAAATTACTTCCTAAAAATCAAGTGACAATTGGACTATTCTCGGATTTGAGTCCAGCTCGGAAGCTCTTTAGATCGTATCGAGTAATAAAGTCAAGTAGTTCCAAATATGTTGAACAGAACTTACTCCTCCGGCCTCTTATTACATCCACCCAATTTATTTATTCTTCCTATTTTCAGAGAAAAGAAGAATTTCAATTTTACTAGTCTGATACTCTATCCCATTTTGCTGTACTTACAAATTCCAATTCATTTGATTTGGTAGGAACTTAAGAACTTCAAACTTCGATTATCCACATTTTTCTGCAAATCAATTCAGCAACAATTTCTTGGTAATTTCTGCTCTATCTCATTTTTTTAAATTTTGTAATATTGCAATTTACAGATAATTATTTCGATTTGTGTAATAATTTTGTAGAGTTAGTTAGAATGTGGAAATTTTGTGGTTAATTACCGGGATTAATGTGGTTAATTTTATTGATTCTTTTCACTTGTTGTTTGAGTTGTTGAATATATTTGAAATATATTGTTGATGATTTAGTTTTGTTGATTTATGATTTAGATATGTTATTTATGCCATTTTGTTTCCAATCTGAATCATAGCTATAATTTTACATTGATGTTTGCAAGGAATTTTACATTTTGATAATCATTTAGAGATTAAAATGTTCAATAAACATTTGGTGTGATCATGTTACTCTAATGGCTAAAGTAATGCGCGCTATTCTGGTTGTAAATTGAAGTAAAATAGTGTAAACATCTGAAAACAATGAGGGTATTTGATTGAGGTTGACAAAAATGTTTAATCGAGGATGTTGCTTACTTAGTTCGATTCCCCTTAGGTAAGTGAAACTTCTCATAAGAAACCGAACATATTGAGGTCTACCATGGAGTATACATGACATTGCATTAACGTGTTTGTGTTTTGTGTATTAACTTTGAACCTTAGCATAAGCATTAAACCTTGGAAATCTGCCATAGTTTTTCTTTCATTTTTGGTTCTTCTAAGGCGTAAAGAGCCCCATTAGAGCCACTGATTGAATTCACGATATGGATGTTAGGATTGGTAGCTGTAAATCTGTAATGTTTCTTCTGTTGGTCGTATAGCAGAGATTTTAGTTCAGCAGCGTCTCTCTGCTTGATTTTGTAATGTGATATTGAATTCTGCTATTTATTTGAGGTCTTGCCAATAGCATTTTACCTTTGAACTGAACAACTTATACTGATCCTGTATTGACCTGAGACTCTTGACTCTCTAAGTCGCTGAGATATTACCCTTGAAATGTCTGACATTGCCTGCTCAAGTCCTTATGCAAATTTTCATTGTTATGCTAGATTGTCTACATTTGTGTGGCTATGCCCTTTTAAATGGAGGGCGTGATGGAAGAAAATAAAGAATGTGACGTTTATCCATCTAGCAACTCCTTGGAATGGAGCCTATGGCAGCTTCTTGATTCCATTTTACCAACAGGTGGTTTTGCACATTCATTTGGCCTCGAGGCTGCCATACAATCTCGTTTAGTCAATAATCCTGAGGATCTCCAGACTTTTGTGATCCAAATTTTGCAAAATACCGGGAGCTTACTACTCCCTTTTGTACATGCTACTTCTATATCACATGACATAGAAACTTGGCATAAACTTGACAAGATGTTGGATGCAATGCTAACCAATGAGGTAGCTCGTAAAGCATCAACTACTCAAGGTTCAGCTCTTCTGAGGATTGCTGCAGCCATGTTTACAGAAGTACCTTCTTTGAAAATCATGAGAGAACAATCATTGGGTGCTAAGGCTATTTCCTTCCACCATGCTCCCATATTTGGACTTGTTTGTGGGCTTCTTGGAATTTCTCCTGATATTTCTCAACGGGCTTACTTGTTTGTCACTCTAAGAGACGTAATCTCCGCTGCAACAAGGCTGAATTTGATTGGGCCTCAGGGTGGTGCCGTTCTGCAGCACAGGGTGGCTTGTACTGCCGAGAAGATTTTGATGAAATGGAAAAATTGTGATGTTGAGAATGCATGCCAAACTGCACCCTTGATCGATGTTGTGCAGGGCTGCCATAGCTACCTGTTTGCAAGAATGTTCTGCTCATAGGAGAATATATTTTATTTGCCCGAGTTGATATTATTATGTAAGTGATTGTTTGGTTGAGCATACGATGAAAATCTAGCACGTTAATTTTTTGCTTGATGAAATTCCTGGTAACTTCTTTATCATCTAACCTGTCTCGTAAATTAATTGGCCATTTGTTATTTATTGTTCACCTTTCTGTTGTGTGCCTGATGCTGGGTTGTTCCAACGTTTACTCTTCATGTCAAAATGTAACTTAATTGTGCTGTAATGTGGACAACGTAAAATATGGATCAATGAGCCCAAAGCCTGAAATTTGGCTTCCTTTGTGTTGGGTATGACCCAATTTTTATAAGCCCATAATTTTGGTGGAGTATTGTGCATATTCTAAATGCTTTCGGAATTATCAAGGAAGATCAGTACTTGCTCAATGGTTCGTGAATTTTCTAGAACATTATGGATACAAGAATGATGAAAGAATTTCTAGAATATTCTTGCCATATCTTCCAATCAAGCTCCATCTACACGGTCATGGGCATTCAATAATACAACACAACAAAGAAGTCATACCATACACAAGTTTTCCTATATACTACACCTTGTACAATATAGAGAGAGTTATATTGTAATATAAACCTGTACAATATAGAGAGAGTTATATTGTAATTTAAACCCAGATACTTTTACTCTGCTATTTTCAAATAGTGGAATAAAAGTGTTATCTTGCTAATGATCATTTCAATTTATACATTTCAGTCAAACACATCTTCACTTCCGATGTACATTCACCAACCCTAAAAAGTGCAATTATATGCATGGACTTGCAGCTATGAGATGTATCAGCATGATTTATCTTTGAAATTGGTTTAAATTGCCGTAATTCCAGTTTAGTATAATTTTGAATCATAGTCAATTTAATTACTTAACACTGGCGGTTAAAGTGTAATAATTTTGAAGGACGGATGGAGTATATAGTAATCATTTAAAAATTAAATCACAACACACTATTTTTGTCTCTCTTTTCATCTAACTAAATAAAATTTCATTAATCAATAATCAAATGTTTTCTATTTAATTTATTTTGAACCACCAAAAATTCATTATCTTATTTTTATGTATCAGTTATCGTTTTGATACGAGTGTTTGGTAAGATAGCGTTTCATATAATGATTGGTAGTTGAGGTGCTTTTCTCAAATGTTAAAATTTTTAGCAGTTGAAATGTAAAGTGGAGTGTATGACTTTTATTGTATTTTATTCTAACAGATATCCAATTCTCGACCACTAAAAGCTATCCGCTACTATTGGTTTCACCAAACCGGGCCTTTAATTTGGGAATAAACAAAGTAATAAGTTTTACTCCCTTCGTCTCTTATTAATAGTCCCTTATGGTTAAATTTTAGTACTAAAATGTTCACCCCATTTGTATTTTCCAAAAACCGTTAATTTTAGGGCTTGTTTGACATCATTATGGCTAAATTTTAGTATCAAAATATACCATTATATTTAGACAACATATTAAACATAGATAAATACACACAATTTCAAATGAGTTTTTTAAAAAACAAAATAGGATAAATTTCAAAATTTAAATTACAAAATTGAGATCTAAATCTATTTGACTCATTCTAAATTCAATCCCATAAATATCTACATCAATTTTTAAATTTATTTTTTAAATAAAAAAAAACACACGAGTCTAACAAAGTACAAAAACTTTATCATACATTAGATAACTAGTACTACTCACTACCATTATTAAACAATAAAAAGATCCCTTCTAATAAAGGCAAACTTCTCCTTCTATAATAGGAAAATCATTATGTCAAAAAGGAAATAATTAAGTCAAAACATTACATTATACAATAATATCATACTCATTAATTATGCTTTAATTATTCTCTTAATTTCATGTGATTATTATTCAATTAATTAAAGTAACACTGTACTTATAATATTGGGCCTATTATAATGTCAAACATATTTTAATATTTTGACCCAATAATAAAATATAGGTCTAATTTTATTTTTTTTTCTATAAAAAACGCAGAAAAAATAATTTGAAGAGAGAGAAAGAGGGGGAATGAGGAAGAAGAAGAAAAGCAACAACACTTGGGAGAAGTAGCAAAGCTGTGTGTACTCTCGCCCTAAGCTTTCTCCCCGACTTTTACTCCAATTTCGCCATTTTTACTCTCTCTCTAAAACTTTACCTTTCCCTCTCTAAAAAAAAAAGTACACTTGCGTTTCTCACTCTACTTTCTCTCCTTATTTTCTCTTCTTCTGTACTCAATCAACTCAATTCCTTTTGATCTCTCTTTATGTCGTCTTCTTTCTTCGATTACGGCTAGTTTGAATTCCAGATTTTCTCTTTTTTTAATTGTGGTTTTCTCCTCATTTCTTCTGTTTTTCAATTTTATTTTATTTTTTGAATTTTTTCTGGATCTGATTGGGTTTCTGGTGTTGTGGGTTTTCTGAAATTGATGAGGGTCGTTATGGGTTTGCGCTGATTTTTCGAATTATGAGTTGAATTTTTTTGGGTATTTTTTTTAGATTTTTTTTTAAAAATTTGTACTCTGATTTGATCTGAAAAATCGTGAATTTTTAAGTGTATTTTTCCCTAATATTTTTTTGGGAATTTTGGGATTTTGTTTTTGATCTGAATTCTGTGAATTAAGTTTCAGTCAAGGCTGATTTTTTCTTCTATCCGATCAAAAGCATTGTAATTCCTAAAATTTTTTGGTACCAATTTTTCATATTTTTTTTTTCATAAAAAAATTCAGTTGATAAGCTTAATTAGGCTCCAATTGGTCTGAATTAGGGCATCAGATTGTGGTAGTTATCTGGGTGGTTGTTGAAGATTGATCACCATTGCAGTTCAACAGGTAAAGTGTTTATTTTTTCCTCTGTTTATTAAATTAGTTCAATTATATTGTTGTTGAAAACTAGTTTATTCATGAAAATGCAGAAATGATTCAGATTTTACTGTGATTTGTTTCAATTGATGTTAGTTGTGATTGGATCACCATTTGAAACTATGGAATTTTGAGCAGAAAGTAGCATATATTCTATGTCCACTTAAGTATGATTTATGAAATTGAGAATGATGAAATCCAATCTGTTTCATGACATTGTTATGATGAGGTATCGTCGTATCGGTATTTCATCTGTTTTCATTGTTATTGGTGTCTGTTGATGCTGTTTTAAGTTTCCAATTGACCTTTTCGAGCCGCTCCAATGATCCTTAAGAGCGCGCAAATGTGAGATTTTATGGCTCTTTTATCCATGGTTTTCTGTTTTGGTTGAGTTTGCATTGTAGAATGACATTTGGTTACTCTATAGAGATGTTTGATTGTTGTGCCTTGTCTGTCTTGTTAAACGAGGACTCGAAGAGGTTTATCATGAGGTTCATAGAATGAATGCTAGAGTGTACTATTAATTGCAAAAAATTAAGCCTTATTCGGCATCTTTCAAGTGGAGCTTGTTCTGTTTTTGGCCCCCTTTGTGAAACTTGTTTAAGCATTGATTTTTTTTTGGCATATGCACTCATTTTTTTTCCTGCTTTTGAAATGCAAATGCACCTTATTGTTGCTTTGCCATGACAACAATGTTGCTAAATCTATTTGCATAGTTTTTTGTATTGCTTGTTTTTTGTCTTTAGGATGATCTAGTTGCTAAGCTACATCATTGTTTCAACATTCTGATGGATTGCTGACAACTTTAGGCAATCTGTTGAAATGATTGAAATGACAAGCGACAGTGACAAAAGGAAGGCTGCAAGATGTCGTAAAAATTCCCCTGGTGCTGAAGAGGTTTCGAGTGGTGGGAACTCTTCTGGGGGAAGCTGTCTAAAGAAAGGTCCGTGGACCTCAGCTGAGGACGCAATATTGGTGGAATATGTCACAAAGCATGGAGAGGGAAATTGGAATGCAGTCCAAAAACATTCAGGACTTTCACGATGTGGAAAAAGCTGTCGTTTGAGATGGGCAAATCACTTGAGACCTGATTTGAAAAAAGGATCATTTACCCCTGAAGAAGAAAATCGTATCATAGAACTCCATGCTAAGATGGGTAATAAGTGGGCTCGTATGGCTGCAGAGGTACATTTTTAGCATCTCTCTTTAAAAATTTGTCATGCTTGTTGCTTTGAACTTATGGGTTCCCTTAAGCTTTTTTATTAGCTGTTCTTAATATCAATTCGTTGACTACATATTTTAATCACATGTAAACATTGAAATTGTGTCATTTTCAACAGTTCTCACATTGCGCTGGATATTTTCCTGCATCTGAAAGTCAAAAATCAATGTTTGTTTTTACTCCCTTTTGGAAATGAATCATTTTATCAGTCTGTAATAGACACTTGGTAGAAATTTTCTGTACCCGATGTGTGCCTTTTGTTTTTTTTTTTCCCAGACTAAGCTAAAGGCATTTATTATTTGTTTAGGTTGCTTCTCATGTCATGACACTGGTCGATCATTCAACCCTGGTCTCTTGGGGGAAGAGGGGGGGGGGGGGGGGAAGGGGTTGCATTAGGCTATTACATTTGAAAACAGAACTTAGAGTCTTAACTTGTTTATTATTATCCTGGTATGTAAGTTTCTGATTGCATCAAAGGAAAAATATGACGGTTGCTTGTAAGGCCTTTTGTGTGCTATAGGTAAAATTTAATGTCTGGCTAAATTGCTCTGATGTTGCTATGTCATCTGTTGGACTCAGTTCTCTAGTGGGAATAATATCTCACTTTTCGCAGAGTGAAATGTGGTTCGGTTTATTTTTCTGTGCACTTTCAACTTCCTGTTTATCTTGCTTTCAATTTTTATTTAGTTTTGAATAATACTTTAATTGCATCCTGTGTCCTGTCTGTAGCTCATTTCTAGCTGTTCATGCATATCATGTGATGTCTTCTGCTAGACTTTCATCACATATATCCAGCAATTCTTCTTTTTTTATTTCCGTTTCTTTTTACCTTATTCTCTGGTTCCTCTCTTTCCCCATATCCCAGTCGCCCTATATTTGTCCTAGCTTCCAATATGTTAATGCTTATTTACTTCCTTCTTCCTTCCAGTTGCCTGGGCGTACAGATAATGAGATAAAGAACTACTGGAATACAAGAATTAAGAGGCTGCTACGAGCTGGCTTACCCATATATCCTCCTAGTGTTAGTAGGCAAGCAAGGAATGATAGTCAACAAAGTGAGGAGATGATGACATGCCAGAGTGGAGACATGCACCATTCCGAATCCTCAGATACAAATAGTTTTCAGATTCCTGAAGTAGAGTTCAAGAATTTTGGGCTTGATCCTGCTTTACTTGATCTTGCTCCTGCAAGTCTCCTCCCAAAAGGTGTGAGCTCATCTAATAGTTATGGTTTCATGTTTTCATCATTGAATCCTCAGAAACGCCTTCGAGAGGTGGATAGCCAGTTCCATGTTACTGTCCCAAGTACCAGCATTACTTTTCCTAAATTTGAACAGCATGAAGATGATCCTTTTGGAAGGCTTGTCCCTGTACAGCCTCTTTGGTCACCTCCTATATATGATCCGGATTTGAATATCAATGGAACCTCCGCGATTGATGTTCTTGGCAGCCATGCCCCTATTAATGGCAATTCCTCTTCTTCTGAGCCTGTTTCCGAGGCCATGAAGCTGGAGCTCCCTTCACTCCAATACTCAGCATCTCAAGTAGGTAGCTGGGCTACTCCATCTTCCCCGCTGCCTTCCCTTGAGTCTGTTGATACTTTAATCCAATCCCCCTTGAGTGAGCACACTCAATCAAATTGCCCTTCGCCACGCAGCAGTGGCCTGTTGGAGGCAATTGTGTATGAATCACAGTCTTTGAAGTGCTCAAATTATAATTCTCACCAGCAGGGTTTAGACACTTCTGTCATGGCTGGTGATGTCGTTGAATCTTCATCACGAAATGTATGTGAACCAAAATGGGATGCTTGTGGTGATCCAATATCACCACTTAGTCATTCTGCTGCTTCTGTTTTTGTCGAGTTCACTCCTGTTAGTGGTGGAAGCTCATCAGATGAACCCCAGTCAGCTGAGCCTGAGACTATACCAGGTTAGTAATTTGTTTCTTGCATTAACCTCAGTTGTTAAAATTTTATCATGTTACATGTGCAATTTTAATCAATGGTATTCAATCTTCCAAATACCTGTTATAGCCATTGAGTAAATTTGTCTTTGTGGTCTCACAGAGTCACAGGACAAAGCTTGACTCGAGGGACATAGGGAAATTGTTATTAGTTGAGAAATAAAGATGGATAGTTTTCTGCTTAATAATTGGACACAGGACTAATTAATTCCGAAGAGGGGTGTAGGGAAGCTAGTTCTTTCATTTTGATCCCAACCAAGATCATCAATTTTTATTTTTTTTAGATATAAAAAAAAACTGCTTGAATTAGAGTAGATTAACCCTCAAGACAACTTAATCTAATCTCTACTGTTCTTTGTTGTACTTTTAGCCATTTAATTCTGTTCTTTCTAGTGCTATGTAATTCTAGTAGTCTATCCTTAATATAGGGTAGTCTATATCTTTGATTTCTTACATCTAAAAAATTAATCTAATTCTTACTGTTCATGCAGGCAAATTTGACTGGATATATAGGGTAGTCTATATCTTTGATGTCTTACATCTAAAAAATTAATCTAATTCTTACTGTTCATGCAGGCAAATTTGACTGGATATCAGCAGAATTAGATGGGAAGAAGGACATTTCATGTCCGCTAGAGTATTTAAGGCCTGATGCGTTGCTGGACTCATATTGGTTTAGCCATCGCATTGGGCGCAGCAAAGACGAATCAATCACAGGAGATTTTGGGGCACTTCTGGGTGATGATTTCAATTATGAACACAAACAAGGCAGTGCTCTGCCTTGTGATGAATCAAATCAAAGTTCTGGGCTGGGTACTTCTACATGGGATACCATCTGTGGAGTCTACCCGTTCTCAAAGAACAATTGATTGTGCGTGCTTTGACGCATTCATTTCAGACCTTGAATTTCTTGTGTTAATATTTGGATTTGATTGGCTGTATTTCGTTGGAAAAACAAGTTCACTGTGATGATACTTAGCTCATGCTTTGTATGTTGTTGATGTAAGAATCTTGGTTTTTGGAAGACCAGTTTTTGTTGTGAAAAGAAGAAAATTTAAAAACTAGTGGTACCGTTGTAGATGACGAGTACCGCTTGTTTTTTTTGGTTTCGATAACTGTTTTCGTCGTCTCCGATCATCTCTTGATAAAACTGTTAGAGTGTGAGAATCATTAAGGGTTGCATGCAAGCATTATCATGAGGTCTTGAAATTTATGTCAAATGGCATTCAATCTTCTGTAAATTTTATGTAAACTATATCTTTCTGTGCTAGTTTGCTAGTAATTGTTGTGTAAAAAATTTATCTTTCTGTGCTCGATAATCTTCTTTTGGTATTATGCTTATTATAGTGAATTTAGTAATCAGGCATTTAGGTCAAAACAAGTTCTATTACTATTAACAGAGAAGAACAAAAATTGGAGAATATGATGCTGCTGCTAAAAATACCCACCTCCCAGCGCAAACAAAAAAACTAAGGTTATGACCTTGCTATAATAGGGAAGGATTAAGTCAAAACATAGATAAAAAGGCAAATTTCATGAGTACACGGTGCACACTATACGTCAAAATAATAGGTAAAAAGGAAAATTTCATGTGTACACGGTGCACACTAAAAGTCAAAACATTACGGAGTAGATCAAACGACGACAAATTTCATACGTACACGGTGCACACTAAATTCATTGTTGTGCACAATGATCATGGGCGTGACCGTGTGAGATATCCCTTCTGCAAGTAGCTTCACTGGCTTGTCGTTTCATTGTTTGTTGCACTGGTATGCTATTGGTAACTTTGACTACTAGAGTATTCTCATGGCCTATGTATAGGAAAAAAAATGTTTATAACATAAGGAAAAGACCTATAAATGTGTCCTTTACATTAAGGTAACAATTAATTTTATGTATCAAAAGGTCGGTGATTTGAGCTATAAATGTAAAGTTACTTAACTTCACGCCAATCAATGAAAGAATGATGGTTGTTTCGTGTGCAACATACCAAGTACGAGCAGTTGATATCGACCAGGCCAACGCACAAACCTGGATGATGATCGATCCTAGACTTCCTAGTAGTTGTACAAAGTGTACTAAGTATAAGAAATTAGCAGGTGATCTTCCTTTTGATGTCTATTACCCTTTCTCCAAGTACGATTGATTGCGCTTCCAAAATCATGTTATCAATATTGCCTTGAATTTTTTCTACTGCCCTAGTTCAAATTTTCAATATACTTTATGTGATCATATATATTTGGATCATGCTTTGAGTGATTGTCAATCTGTCATTATCATCGGATGACATATTTCCATGTTAAACTATTAGTTGAAGTAGCTAATGTCTTGCTAGTGGACCACGTAAATCCAAGACTCGCAACGTTGTATAAGTTGCATTTTAACCCCTTATTCTTAAAATTGGACTGTTTGTTACAATAATATAAGTCAATTAACAAAGAGCTCATTTTTAAAAAATGGGAAGAAAAAAAAAATGCAAGTGATTTTCTACTTATTTTTTGATAATTCTTTCTTCGTAAATTTAAAAGATTTAATTGGTTAATAAAATTGGACTCTACCGTATAAAAAGGGTTAGAGTGGGAGATAAATATGGTTTAGTTATTGATGAATTTTATCCTATCACTGTACATATAATTATCCTAAGTTAGCTAAAACAAAAAGAAATGGGAGAACTGATTAATTAGTGGTGTATTCTAAATTTCAAATTGAACTTTTTTTTCATGAAATAATTTAAGTGACAGAGTAGGGCCTATTTAAATTTAATATTGTTGTACATAGTTTATGCGTAGTATTATATTAGTCGATTGAACAACCAATCGATCAAATATATTACTCCCTTTGGCCCTTAATTAGATTCTTACTTGTAGCATTTATTCCTCATATAATAGAGAGAAGTGGGAATCTAAATTAAGGGAAGGGAGGGAGTAGGACGCAATGCAAAAGTGCAAAACATATGTTTATTCCCTTTTCTTTTTTATTGCAATTTTTAAAATGTTACACTATTTATGAGTAGAATTTATGCATATTTCTTTTATCGTATTTTGTGATTTATACGTTAAGTAATTGAAATAATGTTTAATTTTATTAGAGATATTAATGATATAAAATGTGCATTAGCAATTATAACAAATGTGAAACTCTCTTGATCGTTGCAATTAATAAATAACAGAGAAAGTTAGTAATAAGATACAACTAATACTTCGTATATTATTTGCATAACCACAAGTCTACGACGGCGTGATAAAAAAAAATTATAACTATTAACTTGTTATACTAAGTACTTTATCCTAATTTTTCTCAAAAAAAAAAGTACTTTATCCTAATAAATTTTGAGTATGGATATTATTATGAACTAAATTGAGTAACAAATAAAATTTAGAGGGGTCTAAAGCCTAAAGGGCATAATTTCAATTCAACTTTCAAGTAACTATACATCCCATGAGACATGAGAATATGAGATAAGGAGTGCTGGATAAAGACATACGGAGTAAGTCAATAGTAATTGATGAGTAATTCAAACACAAGAAGATGTTTCCTTTTCCATTAATTTTGCTAATTACTCTCAATTTAATGCAAAGTCACAAGAAATTTGTATTTTAGGAAATAAATCAAAAAATTATTACTAGTATCTAAAATATTAGGAATTAAATAAAATTCTCCAATCAAAATCTTATCTTTGATACGAAATTAAAACCATAATCTTATTTGAACCCTAAAATAAGGAAAATAAAATAATACAGGTGTAAAATCTTGCAAGTGGCACCTAAAAATAAAAAAGGTAAGTATTCCAAATTTCCAACAAATAATTGCATTGTGTAAATTGCTGATTAACGTTTTCAAAGAACAGGAAAAGCTTGGATCGGAGTAAGGACTAAAGGAGGTTCAAATTGCAAGAAACCGAAAAGGCCGGCTGCCGTTGTAACAGATTATTATTAAGTTCATTTGGATGTTTATTTTAAAAGTTGGTTTTAATTTGCTATCTTCACCTTATTTTCACTTGTGGCGGAAACTTCTTTAAATTTAATTGAACTAATTGAATATAACCTTTAATTTGCTTAACTTAAAACTTGTTATTACTACGGAATATTTTTTTGTCACATACTAAAGACCGTGTTTAGTATATTGGTATTAAGTAAAAATAATTTCAGTTACACGTAAAGTCATAAGTAAAAGTAAATTCAGTTCAATCAAAGTAAGTTCAGTTCGATAAAAGTAAGTTCAGTTCAGTAAAATTAATTTCAATTCAATAAAAAATAAGTTTAGTTCAATAAAATCCAGTAACGTTAAAGAAAAAATATAATAGAGAATCAGTAAAAATAATTTCAGTTCAACAAATTAAAAATAATTTCAGTTTAGTAAAAAAAATAAGTTCGGTAAATAAAATTTAAGTTCAGTAAAAATAATTTAAGTTCAATAAAATTAATTTCAGTTCAATAAAAATAAGGTGAAGTGAACGAGACCTATACTTCAAACTAGATTAATTATAAAAATAATTAGGTTTAAAACATCATTTAAAGCTAAACTTATTATTACCGATTATATGTTATACTTTGTTATTTAAAATTTGAATTTTAGTTATTAAAACTTAATTCACATAGCTTAAATTATTTTTACTTAACTTAACTAAACTAATATCATCGAATAGAAATTAATTTTTACTAGACTTATATATTTTTTTTAGCTTTAGAAAAAGAAAGTTTAATAAATTGAATTTTATAAAAATAAGGGTTATACGATTTGATTAGCAAGTACAATAAGTTCAGAATAGTTCATTTAAGAGATACTAAGTTCAAATGAATTAGTACAAAGTCAAATGCAAAGTGAAAATCAAGT